>NC_133619.1:273435913-274035913 GCF_048593235.1 Sminthopsis crassicaudata | reverse complement strand
TCACCAAATATTTAAAGAATAGTAAATTCCAATTCTATGCAAACTATTTGGAAAAATAGGGAAAGGAGCCCTACAAAATTCCTTTTGTGACACAAATATGGTGCTAATACCTAAATCAGATATCGTCAAAACAAAGAAAGAAGATTATAAACCAATTTCCCTAATGAATATTGATGCAAAGATCTCAAATAAAGTTTTTTCAAAGAGATTATAGCAAGTTGTCACCAGGACAATATATCATGACCAATAGGATTAATACCAGGAATGGAGGGCGACTTCAATATTAGGAAAACTATAAGTATAACTGACTACATCAATAATCAAATTAACAGAAATCATATGATTATCTCAATAGATGCAGAAAAAGCATTTGAATATAGGTCTCAATTTCCTCATCTGATAATATCACTACCCTGTCTATCTCACATGATTACTATTTGTTGTGAAAATTATTTGAAATAATGTATGTGAAAGTGTCCTGTAAATTCAGAAGTGCTGTTCTAATGTAATATTAAGGATAAAAATGATCCAGTAAATTAACCATTATTTACTTTAGGTTTTTATGGAAAAATCCTTTCTTACAATTAACCAAGAGCCAAAAATGAAAAGGTATTCAGTGAAAATTTGTGATATCCTAAATAGTTAATAATAGTTAACCATTTAGTTAAGCACATCATAAAACAAATAATGGAAATTAATTGCTTTGGAAAGTTCAGCATCATTAAATAATTTCTTCCCTCTTTAAGTGATTCTGTATACTAAAAAGTCTAGCAGAGATTATGAGACTCAATTCCTGATTTTCTCCTAATAAATCCAGTAGTTCTGCTGATATTCAAAAAGATTTTGCAAATGTTTAAAAAAATTTAGATGACAGAAAATGTGATTTATATAGTAGAATGAAATTCAACTGTACTGTTGGATTTTTGAAGTTGTGACTCTGAACTCTTTAAAAGCAATCTGAAAATGGCATTATGACTATATTCTTATATAAATACCAATTCATCTCTTATGCTAAAACAAAACATACCAACTTTCATAAGACTATCTTTGCCATCTTTAAGGAGAAATTCAGGGGTTAAATTAATATCTCTCGGATAAGAAATATGATGAAACCCTTTTAGACAGTGCAGAAAAAAACCATTAATTAGTAACAGATTATTTCCTAACTGGGTCCTTTTGGAACTATGAAAATGATAACCAACAATTAAAAAAACATATAAAACAACATTTAGAAAAATTAAAGAATTCCAATTAGGTTCAGATTAGCAATTATACTAGATTTTAATATATTTCTATTGAATCTCTATTTAGATGGTATTTATATTACAAAAATCTGGCAATGACAAGTGACTAAAACTATAGTACAAATATCACAAAGATTAGATGCTAAATCCTAAAAGAAAAAATAAAATATAACATAACATAAAAATGAAACACTTCAAACAATGTGACACTAAGAAAGACCCTCCCCCCAAAAAGAGAATACTTTTTTTCCTCGCATATATTTTGAAATTTCTATATTGCAATGCAGAATATATGAGAACCATCAAGCAAATAAAATGACCATAAATGATAAGGCTATCATTCTGCTTTGGTTTTCTTACCTTTAGCTCTGATCTGATTATGGTATCAATGAAAAATCCTTATTGTTTTTTAAATGTAAAAGTATGAATATAAAGTGCTAATCTAGATAAACAACTAATAATATAAAAGTGGCAAAATTATATCCTGATTATGTTTATAAGAAGTTAGTTCAACCAGCCTGTTCCTTAAACTGCTCCAAACTATTTTAGCCAACCCTGTGGCCTGGCTCAGAAAAATATGGAAAAGACTGTTTTTCCACAACAAATCAACTTAGTTCCATGTCAGCAGACTGACTCAGTCTCCTTAGGGAACAAAGCTTCAGACTGTAATAAAGGAATTTGATTCTTTTGGAAAAATTTGGGTGAGCTGCTTGTTCAACTGGATAGTAGAAGAAAACTTGTCTTAACACTACTAATATAGAAAATAAATGTTTATTTCTTCAAAGTAAGACTGGTATGAGTAACTAGGAACTCATCTGATTTAACATCTTGAAAAAATAAAGGACATTGCATGTTTGGAATTTCTGATAGGGAATCAGTAATAAATGAACTTCAATGTTTAAATAACTGGGCATTAAAAGAAAATTGTAATGCATTTCATAAATAACTGCTGTTTAATGATAGTAAAAATAATAGCTGATTATATACATTTTTTTAAAGATAAAAATTGATATAGAAACTATTTCTTTTAAATCTTACGCCAGCCCTTTGAGGTTGGTAGGTCCTCCACATATATAATTATTTCTAATTTATAGATGAAGAAACAGAGGGTCCCAGATGTTAAATCACACAGCTAGCATAAGAAGCAGGTGTAAACCTGTATCTTTCTTAATTCCAGGTTTAAGTATTCTTTCTTCAATACTTTGCCGCCTCCATCTTGATTTGTTTAGCCAAAGAAACATTAAAAATATTTTGTTCTAGACCCAATTCTCTTTTAGATTAACCATATAAATGGTGGGGCATAATTGTGTCCTGAAAGAAAATTAAGTAGACTGATAATTTTCTTACCATTGAGCAATATAACTACTTTATGAATTTGCCAAATAGAATATTTCTTGGTTAGTTTTGGTGGCTAACTCTTCTACCAATGACAGTTCTGTCTTAATTATTAATAACCAAACAAGAATTTATTAATAAAAAGTGCTGTCATTTGCATATGAAAGTGCAATTGATTGCCCACCATGTCATTAGATTTGAATTTTTTCAACAATGGTAGAAAATTGTATCTATTCCCTTCCATAATTGTGCTACACTGGGGAAAACATAAAGTTTAGATTAAAAACAAACAAACTTGCCCTCGTGATGCTTACAACTATAGTGATAGAAAGCAACAGAATGGAATGAGCAAGTTATAAGAGCACTAAACTTGAAAGTCAGAAGATTTAAATTTATTTGAAACCAACTGTTACTATTTCCTAGTGGAATGTAAACTCATTAAAAGTAGAAATTATTTGTTTTTGTGTCTCTCTATATGATCTCAATCTGCATATAATTTAAATTTTTTGAGCAGTGTGAAAGGAAGTGAGGAGGGCTTTGTAGTACAGGATGAGGATCATAGGCTCCTAGATTTAGAGTTACAACTTCAGAAGTCACTTTACAGATGAGGAAAAATGAATGTGACTTGTTTTACAATTATTTTGTGTCTAATTTCAAACATAGGCATTCTTGATCAAGGTCAATAACTTATTTCCTATACCATGGGGAAGAGCTGTGTTAACTGGATTTTGAAAGATGCTAAGGGTTCTGAAAGGTAGAGATAAGAGGGAATAAATTCCAGGAAGGGGATGACTTATACAAAATGCATGAGGGTGGGAAATGGATGGTCAAGTCAATTTACAGTTTGTACTAGATAGTCATATATCTAGGACAAAACATGGTACAAAGGAGATTAATGTGAAATTTGATTAGAAATCCAGGTTTCAGCAGACTGTAGAGGGCTTTATTTATACTGTACGATGAAATGTCTGTCTTTTATCAAAAAGAAAATAAAAAGATACTGAACATTTTAAAGCAGTGTTATGATGTAATTTAGGAAGATTATTTTGGTAGCTATTTGGAAGATGAGTGACAGAGAGAAAGTCTGTAAACTGGTAATAAGGAAACATAATATATGGGAAATTAGAAATGAGGGTTTGAATGGTAATTGGATGGTAGTATAAAGAGAAGAGGGAACTGGTACAAGAGATATTGTGAATGAATAAATTAAAGAGTTTATTAGTAGTAGAAGCTACTAAGTTCATTAGTAGTTGAAGCTACTAAGGATAAGGCAGGCAAGGATTAGAATTTAGGAAGAGATAAGAAGGGAAAATAATTTTTATTTTAGACTACTTCCAATGGGCCTCGGAATTACAGGGATTAGGGAAACTGGTTGTGGCAATTTTCTAGGTGAAATACAAAGGAAGAACTACTTGATTGGCACTAACACTCCTCAACCTTCCAGGATCTTGTGATAAATGAGTATGATATCAGTGGCATCTGCTGCCATGGCCTGTCACTTCAAACACCAGAAATATGAAGGTGGAAGCATAGAGTTCCACAGCAGGCCATATGTGTCAATAAATTCATGGTGATTAGGTCTCTAAGACTAAATTCTTATTTAACACTAGTTCTGTAGCTTTATTCCAAAATGGTAGAGAATGATGCACATAATTCACCCTGCATGTGGCACATGTGATCAGCTTTAGACTTTTACAGATCCAATAGCCAAAAAACCCAATGGTCTTGGGCTGTATTAAGAGAGTTATAATATTCAGAGTTAGGGAGGTGATAATCCTTCCATATTCTGTCCAAGTCAGACTGTATGCAGAAGTATTATATTCACTTTTGGGCACTATATATATTTTTAGAAAGGACACTGATAACCTGAAGAGCAGGGAAATCAGAATGATGAAGACTGAAAACCATATGAGAGGACTGGCTGAATGGGGAGATATTTGACTGGGAGAAGAGAAGACTTGCATGAAGTGGGGGAAAGGAGAAGAGAAGCTTTGAAGATAGTAATCTTTAATGATCTGATGCTATCATGTAGAAAAAATATTAAGACTTGTTTTGCTTGGCTGTAGAAGGCATAATTAAGTAGAAGTTGTACAGAGATACATGGCAACTTTGTGTAAGAAAAAAATTCCAACAATCAGAATTTTGCAAAGGGTAGAATGTACTATCTCAGGAATACTAAGTTTTCTTTTACTTAAAGCTTTCCAGCTAAGACTGGATTATAACACATGAGAGATCTTATATATAGTATTTTCTGTCAGGGATAAGTTGTTCTAGATGGTTACTCAAGTATTATCCATCTGTGATTTCATGAACATAGTTATCCCTTCAACACTAGTGGCATGGAGCCCCTGTGACTTGAAAAATCCATATAAAATTTTGGCCCTTCCTTTATACCAAAGAAAAAGACTCAATTATTAAGGTATTTATTATTATTATTATTATTATTTTGTTTCATTTTTGGAGGCAATTGGGTTAAGTTATCTGGGCAAGGGATACACTACTAAATGTTAAGTGTCTGAGGCTGGATTTGAACTCGGGTCCTATTGACTTCAGGGCCTCTACTGCAAAAGCTGCCCCATTATTATGGTATTATTAAAAGAGTAAATATGTTGATGTTATATAACACTATACATATACCTTATGCATTTCTTAATTTCTAAACTTTTCACTGTCAACTGCTGGCTTTTGCATGGCAAATGTGGCTCCTCCCAAATACCCATTTAATTTCTTATGTCTACCTGTGATATATTAAAATAATGATGAGAAAGTAATGATGTGGAAGGGATAAGTATAATGTTATGCGGGTTTTATAGACTCAGCTAATCTAACTAAGATTGATTATCAGATGATTTTCATGTGAGAAAAGACAAAAAGGTCATCAGAAGTACTTGGGAAAGATGATTTCCTAGGAAAGATAACATGGACCTAAGATATTTAATTAGAAATTTTACATAGTGATACTTGGAAAAAGGAAAACTGGAAAAAACTGTAAAGGACCTGGCTATATGAGTAAATTAGTAAATTTTCACTTATCTAATTATCTAGTTTATATTCCAAGTGTATAATAAACTCAACATATTACTTTAAAAAGGATATTCTTTAATAAATTTTAATTGCACATATAAGTTCTATGTATGAGTATTCTCTATTTTTTTTTCAAACTCCTGAACTGTCACAGAAACTCTTGGAGAGACATCTAATACTAAATATAGGAACTTCAAAGGGTAGAACAATTTAATTCTTTTCATTTTAAGAAAAATTCTATCAACTTAAATAGGATTCACAAAGAGGCCTTAATTAGATTGTTGGGGGAAAATGAGTAGCTAAAGATATGATTCCTCTTTTGTTATTTGCTTTTAGATTATTGACCTCAAGTTGAATTGAGAAACATTAAGCAGTCACTTCATAGTTCCTAATACATGAAGTAAAACTGCTGGTTTTGGTTTTAGTGAGAAAATGATGGGAAACATTTCCCCCTTCAGGCTTAAGGATGGAACTCACCTGGCCTAGATTCTAAACAGAGAATTTTAGATGGCAATTATGAAGAAGTTGAGATATATATATATATATATATATATATATATATATATATATATATATATATATATATATAATTTTGGATCCTAAAATCTAAGAGGGTATTTGTAGAGATGCTAATTTCTGGTTTTCAGTTTTATTAGTCTACAGATATTCTTTCTAGTTTGAGTCTCTCCCAGCCTCTCACCAATTCCAGACTACTGCACAATGGAGGATTTATTTTTGAATCTAAAAAATGAAGCCCTGATTTGACCTTCTAGTTAAGACTAAAATATGTTTACATTGGCCTAACAATATCTAAAAAAGGCTTACTTTAACTACTTTTTGGCTCAGATAGCAGCTCGTTCTAAGGATAGTCACTGCAATTCTAGCTTCACTTGCCCCTTAAGCGTTATTCATTTTCTTTTGCAAAAAGCTTTAAAATTAAGTCACTGGGGATTCCTACTTATAGAGGACCCTTGTAAAATCAGGTATATATTTTATTATCTTCAAAAACTAGGGTATTTCTTAATAGTAAAATCCAGGGTTTTGATGGCTATGAAAATTTTTCATTATGTTCTGAATTTCTAATGTCTACTTGGTTTTCCCATGTATAAAAGGAGGGACAACTAGTCCTAAATCCTTTAGACCTGAAGAGAACCAGCTCTCTTTCAACTGATCTCTACTTTAAGGAGGAAATCCTTACTTTCTAACACAACAGCCTCTTAAGCTTTGAACACTATACTAAAATCCTGGTTATGTTGAAGTGACTATACTATTTGTCATTTATTAGAATAATGTTTTAAGAATGATGTATTTATAGAACGACTGCACTGGAACTGGCAAAAGGGTCTCTGTGTTAGATAATGACAATAATTATTGGATTTTGACATGGTTGGGAAGTCTATCGTGGCAAAAATAAATTTTTCTATTATAGTCTAACATAAAACAATATAAATATGGTCTTTCAAAACTATTGCTTAATGAATGAAAGATGACAATGTTAAGTCAGATAAGAATTACCTTTGGAATCAGAGAAGCTCAATGGGTTGGAAACCTGGTCCTGCTAATGAAGGCCTATATGATCTTGGGCAAGTTACCTCTCTGAGATCAAGCTCCCTTACCCCAGCTCTAATCCAATCATGCAATAACTTTTTGGGACAGAAAACACTCAATATTCAATAATATCATGAAGAAGGATCTTTGCTTGCTATACTTGGAATGCATTTCAAAATTATTTTAATTTCAGGAACACTCATAATAGTTTCATGAAAGGATTAATTTACTGTAGATAATGGTGTTGGATCTAAATTTAGTTTAGGTCATGATTTTAAGCCAAATCTTCTGAAGGGTATTTCCTAATTCCAAATCTGGGTTTTTTATAGTTAATACCAATTCCATGGTTTGGGCAGCAACTCATGTGAAGAGACTTAAGAAACAGAAGATAATGCATTAATTAATATTTTTTAAGGAAAGGATAAATATTCTTTTTATAAAGACAATTTACATAGTAGCTAAAGCAGGGACATAAAAAATAGAAACCTCACTCAGGATAGAACAAAAGCTATGCACCAAATCATCAGACATACATATTTTCAGCTCTTGGTTTTCCTTATCGAGTGCTAGCCTCATTTCAAAATAATTTTGTCAATGATATTGATGTTTGGGAGATAACAAATAGGTAGTAGAAGAAAAAAAGAGACTTGAAATATAAGATATTCTAGAACTTTTTTTCAGAAAAAGATAGATAAAATAAACGTTATTCATAAGTTTTTCAAATTAAGGGGGAACCAAGTTGGTAGTTTTTCTGGATTTCATACAACTTTACATATTTGTCAGCAATTATTTCTCTGGGCAGATAAAAATAAATTTTGAAGCTTACAGATTGAAAAGATATAGCAAACAAGTATGCCAAATTGCTGCCTATTGCAATTAGCTATAGCAGTTAGCTAAAGGTTAGATAGGAGAAATACCAAAAAGTGGACATGAAACTGAAGTTATTGATCAGGCAATTTGGGAGGATGAAGTTGTCACAGATAGGAAATTACTGAGAAGGGAAGAGGATTTAGATGAAAGATGAGCTCTATTTTGGACATACTGGGGTAGAGTTGTTCAAATGGTAGATGGTGATATATGATGAGCTCAGGAGGGAACTGGGATTAAAAACAGCCATCTAGCTTTGGACCTGAGTATGAATCTTGCTTCAGTTATTTCTTACTGTGTGACTCTGGGCAAGTCATTTGGCTGTGCCTGTTTTCTTATCTAAGAAATCTCTCTTTTCCAAAGCAAAGCAGTTAATACAACTGCAGCTTCCCTTAATGATAATTCATATTTTTTCTCCTCTCCTCCCCTGAAATAGGGAATTGTTGGATAAGGAAGGTTTTTTGGATCTCTACCACAGCCAGTCAGCACCTTTTCTGCAATGACAGGTTAAGAGAATTGTCCAAACAGATGTGTCAGAGGCAGAACATATACATACATACACACACCCATATCTATAAAATCTAAGGATGTATATACACATGTTAATATGAATATATACATATAGAAACAATACATGTGCACACATATTCATACATTAACATTTTCACCATGCACATAAATATCAGGGACATGTGTTGCATTATATCTGTGAGAGCAGATAGGATTTAGAGAATGAATCAGGAAGATTAAGTAACCTAATATTTTTCAGGGGAAATAGACCCAACAAGAATGGGAAGTTCTTGAGAATTAAAGGCAAAAAAAGAAGCAAGAATGATTCAGATGAGGAATACAAGGAGGAACTGTCCAGGGAGCATGAAGAAGTAGCCAACTAAATAAAATTAAAAACAAAAACATAAAAAGATGGAAACAAGGGCAACTAGGGATGATAAGGTGTTGTAAGACAAATATCAGGAAATTTAGATTTCAGAATGAACTAAGTTAGGAGATGGAATGCTAAGGATAATAAAAGGATTGTTTTAGCTCTATCAGAAGGACAAGTACCAGTGTCCAGGACAAATGGAAGGATCATAAGTGCAAAAAATAAACTTCACAATTTTAATTTTACTTCTGTTTTCTCTTCTAAGGAGAAGTCAAGTCAATAAGCATTTGTTAAAGTACTTACTACTCTGTCTGTGCTAGGCACTGGAGACACCAAAAAAAAAATACAAAAATAGCCCCTACCCTCAAAGAGCTCACATATTTTTAAAAATGGTTTTTAAAAATTTTACTTATTTTCAAATTTCCAATAGTATTTTATTTTTACAATTACATGTAAAGATTTAACATTCATTTTTATAAGATTTTGATTCCAAATATTTTTTTCTTATTTCTTATTACTTTCCACCTCCCCAAGACAGCAATCAATGTGATATAGATTATACATATACAGTAATTTAAAAAATATTTCCATATTAGTAATGTTGTGAAAGTAAAATCAGAACAAAAGGGAAAATCACAAGAAATAAAAAACAAATAAAAAATCCTTGAAAATAGTATACTTTGATCCACATTCAGTCTCTATAATCTTCTCTTTGGATGTGGATGGCATTTCTGCTGGAATTGTCTTGGATATCTATATTGCTGAGAAGAGCTAAGCCTCTTATAGTTGATCTCAAATAATCTTGCTGTTACTGTATATAATGTTGTTCTGATTCTACTCACTTCACTCAGCATCAGTTAAAATAAGTCTTTCCAGGCTTTTCTGAAATAAGTCTGCGCATCATTTCTTATAGAACAATAATATTCCTTTACATTCATATACCATAATTTATTCATCCATTTCTCAAGTGATAAGTATTTACTCAATTTCCAATTCCTTGCCACCACAAAAAGAGCTGCTACAAACATCATTTTTGGACATGTGGGCTCTTTCCCCCTTTTTATGATTGCTTTGGGATACAGTCTCAGTAGTGACAGGATCAAAAGGTATATCCATTGTTTTATGCCCTTTGGATATTGTAAAAAGCTTACATTCTAACATGAAGGACATCCACATATAAGAATTATACACAAACAAAATATACACAGGACCAACTGGAGGTCAGAAGTTAAGGATACAGTCTCAGTAGTGACATTCTGGATCAAAAGGTTATGTCCTTTTTTATGCCATTTGGGTATTGTAAAGCGCTTACATACAACATGGAGGACATCCATATATAAGAATTATGTGCAAACAATATATACACAGGACCAACTGGAAATTAGAGGTTAAGTAGTATAATTGGGATCAAGTTGGGCAGTAAAGATATCTTGCAGAAGAAGGTGGGATTTTAGCTGAACCCTGAAAAGAATCTAAAGAAAAAGAAATAAGGGAGAATACTGTAGGTATGGGGAACAGATAATGAAAAGCATAGAGTTAGACATGGAAATGTCTCATTTGAGAAATAAGAAAAAGTCCAAAGATCACAGAGAAAGAAGTGTAAGTAAAATGAAAGATAAGAGGGGGTCAGATTGTCAAATATTTTAAAAGGCAAATAGAATTTCATATTTCATTCTGCAAGTAATAGGAAACCATTGGAATTTACTGAATAGGGGGTTAACATTGCCAAATTTATACTTTAGGAAAATAACTGGCAGCTAAGTAGAGGACAGGTTCCTTTCCTCAAGAGGAGAGACCTGAAGCTTGGAGATCAATTAGATATCTATGGGGCTAATTAAGGTAAGACATAAAGAGGGTCTGTCTGAATTACTGGATATGGCCTAGATACTGCAAAGAATACACTCCTACATAGAACTGGGAATGCAGCAGATTAAAAGAGAGATGACTAAATATGCCTTTGTTCATTCAGGCCTGGATGAACTTCAACTCACCAAGACCAGCATTATAAAGGCCAGACAACAAGGACTTTTGAGGATACAATACTCAGAAGTTGCTATCAAGAGAGAGCTTTGGGCCCTAGTCTTTGAACTATATCCTGAGCTATTTACTGAAAGAACTGGCAGATGTGATTATTGAGATGCTATTGTGGTTTCTGAAATGGAGAAGAAGTGACTAGAAAAATGCAAACATTTTCTCCATTTTCAAAAAAAGGGAAGAAGATAATATCTTCAAACTATAGGTCAGTGTCTTCTATTCCAAGTACAAGTGCAGAATACGTTATTAAAGGAATGATCTGTGAACACTTTCAAGAGGGAAAGCATGATCACAAAGGCCACCAAATCTTTACTGAGAAGGAGTCATGAAAGACCAAATCAAAGTAATTCTATAATTAGTATATTTAAATTTCAACAAAGCATTTGACAAGCTCTCATGAAACTTTTAAGGACATGGTAAGAAGTTAAACAATAGTACAGTTAGGTAGATTTGGAATTGGTTGAATGATCCATGAGTAATTATTAATATCAACTTGAAGAGTTAAAATTATAGGATTATATATAGAGCTGCAAAAGGTCTTGGTGACCATTTAGTTCAAATAATCAATTTAATAATAGGAAACTAAGGTCAAAGGGACTTGCCCAAGATTCCATAAGTAACCAAGATAATTGTTAAATATATGCGGCTGAGATTTATGCTGCTTGGATAGTTTCTTTTCTTGTCCTGTATGACTCAACTTGGGGCCTGCCATGACACTGAAAAGTCTTCAGGCAGCTCATCATCTTATTTATTTCAATTATTAATGTGTAAGTTAACTGAGCAATAATTACTGTGGAAAATCTGGCTTAGCTATTTTCTACTGTTATGTACTGTTATGACAATGCTATTAACCCATTCCTGACAAAAACAAGCACCATCAAATCATCCTGTAAGTCACAGTTCCTCTTTCATAAAGTTTTTTACTCTCCAAAGATGTTATTCTCAAATATTATCTATTATTTTACTAATTCTTTATAAAACAGAAGTTTATTTTTACCGAAACCAAATCTGCCCATTTCCCATGGGGGAAATCCTTAAAAATTAGAATTAAATATAAAATTTGGAAATATACTTTCAAATGTAACATTTAAAAAACAATAAAAAGTTGCTTATTAAAGTCTAGTCATTAAGAATTATGTAGAGAGAATGCTATGTTGAACTGTTGCTGCAGATGAGTTCTGTATTCAGTTCTTGATTGGGAGCACATTAAAATTACAATTACTTTTATAAAACAATTTTAGGCCATATCATTTAAAAAACAACAACAAAAACTCTTAAGCGATATATCACTTTTACTAGGGAAACAGTAGTTTTGGACAAATCCTGATAGATGTTCCAAGGATGATAGGCAAATGTTCAAAAAATAGCTTGTTAAAAGTTTGGCAAAGATAGACAAAGAAAGGTGTTATTTTAACATTGTTGATTTACCAAGGTAAATAGCTATTTTGTAATAGGAAAAAGTTTCTGTAAGACAATACGAAGAATTAAAATAATCACTTATTAATGTTTTCAGGATTATTCAGTTAATCAGTCTTTCACCTTCTGTAAATAAAACCAAAAATCCCAACCCATCTAAATTTTTGTTAAAGCAGAAATGGTTAACTGTTGATTGTCCATTGCATCTAATCACAACATAAAACCAATTAAAATATTTTAAAAGGCATAAATGATATACTTCAAGAAATTTTAATCAACTGCTCAAATATAATTTCATTATTTTAATATTGAATTTATAGTACATTTTCCACCATTACTTGGCTTCTTGGTGAAATTAGTTTTCCATGCAAAAGTATGCACCATTGCCATTAAATGCCAAAATTGCATAAAAAAATAAGTCCTTTATTAATAATCAACCTTAGCACAGGCCTTTTTATTTATGACCACTTCATATTTAAATATGAAGATCTCATGTAGAAAATCCAAAACAAGCAGAAATTATTTTAACAAGAATATTTGAAGTATCAAAGGATAACATATATTTGGTCAGAATTATAAGAAAGATTATATATATATTTTTTGAACTCAAATCTGGAACAACTTTTCAGTGAAGGAAAAAAAGGAGGAAAAAAAGAAAGGGAGGGCTAGGATTCAAACTTTTTGCCTTTCATTTTAACCTAAACCTTTGTTTCCTTTAGCCAAAGATTCCTGGAAATGGTTTCTTATAATACCAAGCCTGTAGATATTTAAAAAGAAATAAAAAAACTATGAAAATAACATATCAGATGAGACTTCATGTTTTACACCTAGGAAATAACAATGTTTCTTCTTAAGCAAAGAACTGAGGCCTTAAGTGACAGATCTATGAAGTGCTATGCTTGATGATTATGTAAAGCTTTATAAAAACTTATTCCTTTCCAAAGCGAGCTAAGAATGCAATAGTAAATTTAGAAAACAGTTTAAAATGATAAATAAGTTAACTTTTGAGTTTCATAAAATGATCTCTCAAATGCAATATTATACACATTAGATAACAAACAAAAATAACCTCAAAAGGAAAGTCTGATAAACACATATTAAAGGATCTAATATGTGCCAAGGATTGTGCTAAGTTGAATATGTTAAAGAAAAACTTCAGATCTAAGCAAACTAAAAAGAAAAGTCTAAAACTCAGAAAAATTTGCAAAAAATACCATATACAAGTTTCATTTTTCCTGTAAAACAGGATGGAAATATAGAATTTGGCTTCTTAAATAGATACTGACTCCATTAAAATACTGTTTGATGTCTCATTGTAGTATGAAGGTGAACCAGCCTTTTCCAAGGTTAAGCCAAGTGAGATTCTATACATCAATCTGAAAATACACTGAATATAAGCCCCATAACATACTATATTTATGCTCCAAAAACTAATTTAGTTAACTTGGGAGTATTGAATAGCATTTTTTCCCATGAGGAAATCTGAGATTGCATTTATAACATTATCCATAAAATTGAGTAGGAAACATAATAAAAAAATAAGTGCTTCAAAGAATTGTTTGTGAGGTAATAGTACAAAGGAAAAATAAAGAAAACCCAATTTCTATTTGCTGTGTTTGACTACTAATTTAAGTTTATAAACCCAAGTTTTATGATGGTCAACAGACAGTAGTAATTTAAAAAATATTCTGATTCAATATATAATTATAACAGAAATAGTTTTCATAAGCAATTATAAAAATCAGAATTTAACAATATTTTCTGTCCTTTGGAGAAAAATCTTGAGAAATAAATTATCTGAATATTTATATGAAACATTTTTCTAAGTTATAAAAATCTCATTAAGAAGTAGCAGTTGTACAGATAGCATTGAAGCGGTCACATCATATGCAAAATTTGCAGGACTACATGTGAATTAGAATGTAAATTATCTTGACTAGAAATTTATCTGGATTTCTGTGTCAAGGAATGCTTTGATTGATGAAAGCACTGTATAATTTCACAAATATAATCTAGCTTTTCCTATTCCTCTGATTCCATTATAGACTCAGCTATAATGCTGGACTAGCTAATGGGCTCCAATTTCACTATATAACAGTCTACACAGCTTTCTTTTTCCATTTTTTCCTCCTGAGAGGGCCACATAGGCTTATTTCTTTTAAAGAAACCAAAGATATCACTGAGAAGACTCTATAGTATGATAGGGTTACTATGTCTGCAAAATCATGAAAGGCCATGAACTTTGAAAAATCAAAACAATGGAGAAACTGGACAATGGTGAGACTATTGTGGTGGCACCATTACTTAAAAAATTGACTTGGAAGTAAGAAATGGCAAAAACCCAAAATAAAAACCCAAACCACAACCCCCCCTCCAATCCCAAAATAAAAAATACACCACCACACGAAAAAGGATATGCATGATTAAAAAAAAGAGGTGAGAGCTGGTTGTGCAGTGAGTATAAGGAATTAAATTAATATAATATTGTTCTACACTAATATGTATGTAATGTAGAAAGGTTGCTAGAGGTTTTTTTTTTTGCAGAATTTGTATAGAAGATTGATGGAGACCATTGATAAGATTATGCATCTGCAATGAGGAGTTATAGATGGATTCTGATCTGTATCATTTGAAGATATGAGCACAGACCCAATTAAGTACTAGAAAGCTCTGGCATTTACTGCAATAAGTAGGAAAAAGGCAACATGATGAGAGGAGCTGGCCTTGGAGTTAAGAAGATCTGGTTTAAGAGTTACCTCCAATATACTAGGAATGTGACCCTAGGCAAGTAATTTAATGTTTCAAAGAGTCAGGACATTTTCTAAATATACAAAATTGTAGGGAAAGGGGCAACCTACATTAGAAAAAGAAAATCCTCCTGTGAACTATCTAGCCAACAGCAACGATGAAACACAGGCTTGGTTAATAAAAAGGCATCACTATATGCATGTTTGACATTGCAGAGTCTACTCCCAAACATTCTTCTTTAAAAATGGAATATTGCGGTATCTTAAGATACCTAGAAAGAGTATCTCAAATTTTCCTCCTAATAACAATTTTATAACTTATTTTTCTTCTGACAGATTTAACAATAGATGACAGAAATAAAATAAACTTATGCCTCTAAATTTTCAGATAACAAAATGTACTTTTAGATCAATGTTTAAGTTTTATCTGGCCTACACCAGAGAAATTCAGAGAATCTAGCAGCACAGAATGATCCCAATAGCACAAATATTGTTAATATTTTAACTCTTCAAAAGGAAATTTCATTATTTAAAAGAGACTGACTTAATCATCAAAAGTTGTCCTCAGTGAGTTAACCAAGTCATCTATGCTTTTCTACTTAGGGCCTTTAAAGAAAGTAGTACTATCAGCTTCCCATTTTATTGAATCCTGTCCCAGATATGTTTTCTAACTTTTCAAAATATTATTAAGTTTTAAGTTATAGTAAATTCTCCAATCTGTTTCACTGTAATTATGCATAGCAAAGATCAAGAGATCATATCTCAGGGCATCTGAATGAAACTCTGCAAAATCCTAGAAAAGACAACTGAAATAGTTTGACATAATTGTACTTATGCACACACATTTTTTATATTTTGTATCTTCATTTGTGTGTGTGTGTACTTAAGAATGAAGAGAAGAACAATACATTTTTCTCATATACCTTCATCTTACAAGGAAAGGAGGGCAGTTGAACTATGGAAGAGAAGAAAAGAGCTAGACTCCATTTAGCTATAGCAGAGCTGATTTCTATTTTTACCGAGTTTCTCCTTTTGTAACCTTTTCTATGTTTAAGGAGCTATTTTGGGACTACTGAAAGTGCTGTATTATTTCTCAAGTAAAATACTGGAGGTTATGTTTGCCAAACATATTGGCAACTTTCTTTTACCAACAATAAAATTAATATTACACAGCCTTCTTGTGTATATGAAAGCTCTACTCTTATGCTTAATTTCTGACCATTATTTATTTTTTCCTTGTGTACTATATATTCAGATAGAGAAATGCTATTTTTAGTAATAGTTGTGGCATAGGATAGCCAGGTCTTCTGAAATGCTATATAAAATGAAAAAATTGGCCCTTTCCATGAATAACAAAAGAAATGAAAGATATTTATTTGGAAAAAGAAAAGATTTAAGGGGAATTTGATTATAGTCTATTTGACAGATTAGTGAAAGATAAAGTGAAAGATTAGACTTGTTCTCTTTGAATCCAGAAGGCAGAACTGGGAATAACACTTGAAAGTTAAAGGAATAGGGGCAGCTAGGTGATGCAGTGGATAGAAAACCTGAGTTCAAATCAGGCCTCAGACCCTTGACACTTACTAGCTGTGAGATCCTGGGCCAGTCACTTAACCTCAATTACCTTGCCAAAAAATAACTAAATAAAAGAGAAAATTAAAGGAAGGAAGACTTCAGGGCAGTATCTCATCTGTAAAATGAAAAGTCTTAACTTAATGATCTTATCAATGTCTTCCCATAAGTTTATCACAAGGGCTCTACTCAATGTGTCAGATCCCTTGAGCATTCCGATGATTCACCTGTCACCCCTTATTTTGTCCTCTAACCAGTTCATCCTCCTCTCATATAATGCTTATAGAACATCTTTTATGTCCTTCATCACCTTTGTGATGAGTATTTAGTTAGGCATCTTTCTTAGCATTCTTTAAATTAATTTTTACTTTCTATTAATTTTTGAATATAACTGTTGCCATTCCTTTCCACAAGATTTTTATAGATAAGTTTATATTTGAATCCAGTGTTATCTTTGGCAGCCATCTCTATCTGACTGGCAAGCAAATACAATATTTACAGACTAAAGGGCTTTATGAGCTCTTTTCCTTTATTTTACATTGGTCAATATTTTGTATTAAATTATGATTAGTGCCAATATCCCTCATGTTATGTTGATCATTTCCAACTTTTAACTGTCAAATGATTTTTAAATTAGTTCAGAATTCAGAAAAAATCAAGAGGAGATGTAAAAGAATTGGCTTTCAATAGCTAAAGGGCTACCTTTTTGTCAAAGATGAAGTAAAGAAAGAGAAATTGGGGAATGATGTAAAAGGACTGTGAGATAAAGGAGACAAGAAAAAATTCACAAAGAATCATCTTTATTTTCCTGGGAGAGAATGAAACAAGGTCCTCAAGAGAGGCAGGGGAGGTTTGAGAAGAAAAGATTTTTATATAGTCTCTGTGGGGAATGGGATAAGAATAACAGAATTGCCTTGCTTCACTGAAGACCCAATTAAGGTTAGAAAACGAATTTGTATTGGACCTGGTCAGCCTGGCTGCATGACTTCTTTCAGCTACATTCAATAAATAAGAAGAGAGAAGATGGATAGTGGTAGTAATTCAGGGCTACGATTTGGCAAGGTATGAACAGCAGTAAAATAAGGTGGGGGGAAAGGGATTTAAGCTACTGTGGAGTTAAACTGGGATACTGGGATTGAGAAGAAAGAAAAATGAAATCAGAGCAGGGGCAATTCCCTGAGAAATTCCTGAGAGGTAGAGGGATTATATGTCCAGATGAGGTCAAATAATAGACTTAGTAGGGATGAAGCAAAGGCAGTGATGGAATGGCAGGAGTAATGATGAAACAGAGTGATGATAGAAGAGTTAATATGTAGAGCTTAGGAAAAAAAAAGTAAGAAGACCAGGCTGAAGAACTTGCTGAAGGATTACCTAGATGATCAAAATATAACAAAATATAAAAAACAAAAACAGAGGCTTTGCAAAGATCTTTAAAAAATCTTCTTTGGAAAAACTAATGAAATCGTAGATCTAGAACAGTAAGGCATATTAGAAGCCAAAAAGTCTGACTACATCCTTTTAAAGATGAGGAAACTGAGGTCCTGAGAGTTAAGTGACTTGCTCAAGCTACGGAAGTGGGATTTGAAACCAGGTCGTCTGATACTAATGACAGCTCTTTTCGTCCCTGACTTCAAGATACTTAAATAATTTTGTGAATTCTATGACTATCCCATATAAAATGGATCTTCTTAAATTCCTAACAAAATAGATATTCATACAAATCAGAAGATTTAGCATTAGAAAACACTTTTGACATAGTCTAGAACTTAAAAAGGAATGTAATATAGTAAAAGAGGGCTAGAGGAAATGTTGATCAAGATCTGAGTTGGGTGGGCTGAGTTTTAATTTTCCCATTTGTAAAATGGGGATATGTTTACCACTTACTTCTTAGTAAAGTTATGTAGAATGTGCTTTGCAAATCTTAAAAATGCTACGTAAATATGAGTTATTATGACCTAAATTCAACCTCTTTATTTTATAGATAAGGAACCTGGAGCAGACAGAGTGACACTGATAGTCATTAATGGGCCTGGGAACCCAGGTTATCTGCCTTAATATTCTAGGCTTTTTTCATTATGCCTTTTGTTATAAAACAAAATATTAATATTAAATATTAATATATTTGAAAATAAGTGAATTTCTTTTGAATAGCTAGATATTTTCTTTTCAAAATATTCTTGAAAAAACTGAAATATGTAGTTAAATCTGAGGGATGGAATGTCACTGGAGAAATTTAAGCTATATTTTAGCATATTCTTTAATATCTTTTAAATTTAGTAATTTTAATTTAATATTCTTTAATGCATAATGAATACCCTGTAGATCTCTATTTTAATTACTTAAAATTCCTTCTTCATTCCTGTTTTAATTACTTTTTTAAAAAATTACTTTTGTTGTTCAATCATTTCAGTTGCATGCAACTCTTTGTGAACCCATTTGGGGTTACTTGGTAAAGATATTGAAATGGGGGCACCTAGGTGGCACAATGGATAGAGCACCAGGAGGACCTGAGTTCAAATCTGGGCTCAGACACTTAACACTTTCTAGCTGTGTGACCCTGGGGAAGTCACTTAACTCTAATTGCCTCAGGGAAAACACACACACACACACACACACACACACACACACACACACACACACACACACACACTGAAGTGGTTTGCCATTTCCTTATTTGGCTCATTTTACAGATAAATAATTTTTTGTTGTTGTTGCAGATAACTAGTAATCCAGTTTTTTCCTGGAAAATGTTAAGCTATGAAGAGGATTGTTGTGACAAAAAAATATTTTGCAGATCTTAATGTGTTTATAAATTTGAGTTAATATAGTTATGATCAGGGTCAGTGCCTTGTTTATCTTTGTATCTCCTCCGGTATGTCTTGACCTCCAAAGGTAATTTTCTTGACTTTATTCCTGTGCTCATAGTGTTTCTGGTGACTGGAAAGTCTTCCATCCTGTCTCAACCTGAGTATTGAATTCTTAAATATTATTTAAACTTAACTAAAATGCTCCCTTCTCCATGAAGCCTTCTCTGATTCCCATTGTCAGTAATGATCTTTCTAGTCTGATATCTCAAACAATTCTTTGCTTATACTTCTCTTATACACTGATCATGTATTACAGTTATCTCTGTGTTAATGTATTCATATTAGACTATCTTCACAGGGATAGTCTAAATTTTTTCATTCTACCCACTGCTATAGCAGTATTCTATATAGAATAGGCTAATAAGCTATTGTTCAATGGAATGAATTATAGGTTTCATATTTTACTTTTTATCTTTCAACTAATAAACAAATAGATGGATTGTGTGTTCTTAATAAACATAAAGTTTCATGGGTATTGAGGATATTAACATTACTTTCATGCATTATTGATCTAATCTATGCACTAAATACCCATCCAAAGTAGCTTTCTTATATGTTAATCCCCAACTCAACGAACTCCAATGGCTTCCTATTACTTTAGGAATAAATATAAACTCTATTTAGCATTTAAAGCCCCTCACAAGTTGGCTCCAAATATACTTTTCCTGATTTACTAAACATTCCCTACCTTCATAATACTTTAGATCAGGGGTTCTCAAACTATGGCCCACAGGCGAGATGTGGCCCGCTGAGGATGTTTATACGGCCCGCCAGGTTATGGCAAATGGGCTGAGGGGCGGAGACAAGAGTGAGTTTTTGTTTTTACTATAGTCTGGCCCTCCAACAGTCTGAGGGACAGTGAACTGGCCCCCTATTTAAAAAGTTTGAGGACCACTGCTATAGATGGTACAGCCAAACTAGCATTTGTATTGTTCTTCATATATTTCCTGTCTCTGTGTACTGGTTGTCCCCCATCCCTGGAATGCATTTTTTTCTGCCTCTTAGAATAGCTATTTTCTTTCTACATGAAGCTTGCTAGTCTTCTCCCCCCGCCCCCCCCAAAGTATTTATTTTGTATACCCTTATATGTACATGTTATCTCCCTAGCTGAATTGTAAGGTCCTTGAAGGCATGATTATCTCACTTTTATCTTGGCAGACTTTTAATAAATGCTTACTGTTCAATTAACTACCAAAATAGTCTGTATAAATAAATATAAACTAGTGAAAGAAGTCATGAGCAGTTAGTAATTGAGGAACATTCTGAAAAAAAATGTCAACTTTCATGGATGAAGAGGGCAGCAATTTGCTTATGTAGGTATGAAATATATGCTTTATCCTATTTACCACAAATCTTTGGATCTATATTTAATTCTAGTTACGCAATTATGATTTGCCCAGCTTTGTGGAAGTATAATTGACCTTTATGGATTTATTTGAAATCTATGTAAACATATAATCTTTTGTAAATCTCAAAACACTTATAGTAGCTAATAAAAAAGTATGTTTTCCAGGTTATGATATGTAGCAACAGGATGAGCAGGCCAATGAATTAGTCCAACAGCACAGCTATATTTGAAAGGCACTTCAAAGCTGGACCCAAATATAAATGGAAGGAATGAGCAGACTGGATTACTTTTGGGATATTATATGGTACTTTCAATGATAATAAGGAGTCTCTCTACTGCTAAAGTTCACCTGTTAACACTAGTATTCTCTTGATGATATTATCTTCATGATCTCAGAAAACTCATAACTATGGGTGACCAAAAGGGCAATGAAAAAATACATGGAGGATGTAAGGAGAATATGGCTTATTATCAACAATAATTTGCGTGCAATAAAAGATATAACAGCACATTAAGAAATTTGTCCTTAGAAAGAGGAAACATGAAGTTTATTTGGTGAACACTTTCAGACTTTACAATTTGAATTATAAGAGAGGGGAAAAAAGTTTATTTTACTGAGTGCTTGGGTTTGGGAGTCTTTGAAAATGGATGACCAAGGATAATGACAGAAAATTGAAAGGGAGGTACAACTGAAAACCAAAAAGAAATGGGGGCAGAGGCTGGACAGGTTACAGAGGCAAATAAACTACCTTCAGCAAGAAAATAAGGTTGTAAAGCAAAATGAAAAAGAACGCAGTACAACTGAGACATAGCTATAAAGGGAACATGTGTTCTATCAGGAATTGTAAATATTAGGGATTCATTTAGTACTCTTGTTTTCCTATTCAAAGAGCTACAGAGATAAAATCTTCATGAAATTCTAGTAGGCTGGAATGGGAAAAAGTGTGTGAGTATATAAAGTGTGTATGTGTGTGAATGTGCATACATGTGAATCCTTTAAGCTGTAGAACTAAATTTAACATTATGGATCATCATTTTACATCTAGCTAACAAAAAAATGATGTTTCAGTTCCCAAACTAAATTATGGTAAAAAGCTAAGTAGGATTTGAAAGCATTTTAATTCTATTAGAAGAATTCTAGTATAAATGATCAAGGTCAATGCATGGAGTCGAGAAGAAATAGCTTCAAATCTTGTCTGACATGCACTTGCAGTGCCTGGAGGAACTCTGGCTAGGACCAAACCACAAAGTCAGAGAGGAGATAACAGACTGAAACATACTTTTTTTTTTTTTTTTAAACTTTTTTTCTTGAAAGTTTTTTGGGGGAGGGGAAAGGGATGAGATTTGTTTTCTTTTGCAACATGACTTTTATGGAAATGTTCTGTACAGTTTCAAATGGACCTTCTCAATGGAGAAGAGGTATGGGAAAGAAGGGGGAGAATCTGGAACTCAAAATTTTCACAGCAAATAAAAAAACCAACAACATTCTACATGTATCTGGGAAAAATAAAAATATTAAATCAGAGGAGATAGGTCTTTGTATTAATGGAGGGAGTTCTTATACTAGGATTGACTGTTTTGCATTTGCATATTTAATTCTGTGAATTTTTTAATAACCATAACTTTATTCAATATGGGTTTCATGAATTATAAATCATAATGGACTAGAAATTGTGTTTGGGTATTATATTAATTTGGGGATTTTCATTATATTGGTAATTAAAATTAGTTATCAAGGGCAAAACTGAGTGTCCTGTTATTGAAGGTAAATGGGATCCCATTGATTGAGAGCTACTATACATTTAATTTGATGTTTTCTGTGCTGGATTTCTATAAATGCCTGAGCCTTTTAACCAGGATAGGGCAGCAGGAGGGGCACATAAATGAGGTAGTTGTTCTATGTGAATAATTCAGACACTTACATCCAGTTGGATCTAGAATTTTGGATAGCTGAAGAGGAATGGGATGACTGTTTCTGACTAGTGGATTCTGGATCATCTATCAAAATGTTCATTGGTTAAGTACAGGCACAGGAGATAGAAAACTGTAAAGAGCTGCAAAGTGAGGAATTAGGATTTAAATAACTTGTGTGGACAAACTCTTTTTGGGGCCAAACTGAGAAATCTAAGAGTTAATTTTTGATATGGCCTGGAATCTAGATACAACTAATTTTTTTCAAAAATAATTTATTTTTATTAATTTTTTGGTGTGAGGCAATTGGGATTAAGTTTTGAACTTAACACCGAATTTGAACTCAGGTCCTTCTGACTTCAAGGCTGGTACTCTATGGTGTCATTTTTAGTTGAGCCAACATAAATAATTTTAATATAAAATCCTGGGGATACAAACACTATGGGAAAGTGATGGACACAAAAAATTATATAACAGTTAAAGTTGAGGTGGCACCAGAAGGATTTAGTGAGAAATTGGAATATTTGGACCCTGGAGTCAGGAAGGCTCTTGTTTAAATACTGCATTATATAATTACTAACTATGTGACCCTAGTAAAATCTTAACCTGTCATCTCAGTTTCCTCATCTGTAAAAAAATGAGAGATTACCAATATACCTTCTACATTTAAATCTATGAGCCTATGATTTATGATCTGGATTCTTGCTAAGAATCAATATTCTTTTTATGGAGTGATACCATGGGATGTAAGGCAATAGACAAATGGATACTGGACTGGCTGGGTCAGATTTTTTTTGTTATTTAGTAGTGTCTAATTCTTTTTAATCCCATTTGGTCTTTTTTTTTGGAAAAGATATAAGAATAGTTTGCCATTTCCTTCTCCAGCTCATTTTACAGATGAGGAAGATGAAGTGACTTACATAGGGTCACTTACAGTTAGTAAATATCTGAGGCCACCTTTGAATTCTGGATGATGAGTTATCCTGACTCCATAGCTGACACTCTATCCACTGTACTACCTAACTGCTTCTAAGTCAGGTGGCAAGTTGTAAATTCCCAAATAAGAGAAAAAAATTCTCCTTAGACAGGGGTCTAAGGCAGGCAACCATTCCTGGGCAAAAGAAGGGCTTTGCAATGCTTTTGGTGCCCAAAATTAAAGAGGGATTTTGAAGGCTATTCTTCTCAGAATGTACCAGGAATGGTCCCAAATCCACTGATTCGTTTGATTGAGATCTTGGTAAACTAGTAACAAGGAAAATTTGGGTCTTGGCTCATAGGGAACCTTTAAAATTTCATTTCCTGCTGGTGGTATTGATAGTGAAAAGTACGTGTGCTTTGAATTCCAGGCAATCTCTTCTATCAGGTGGGCAGTTCTCAATGCAATTGGGCTGAATGTTACCATGAGAGTGATGTAAAAAGTTCCCGGAAATCAAGTAGATTTGTTATATCTGACTCATGTTCACTCACTTAGACAAGTTAGGAGGCACCTAAAATATGAAGTTCCCAAGGAGAATGAATATATTCTGTACCTGAAACAAACTGGTGCAGAGAAGGCTAGATTTGGACAAGGCAGGGCCCATATGTGGCTGGATTATCTAGATATGCTAACCATGTATTTGCAGTAAAATCTGTATAGGACTAAAGAAACTTTAGAGGTCACTTAATCTAATTCCCTCATTTTGCACTTAAAGGAATTGAGGCCCAGAGAGAGTAAAGGGACATATTCAATGTTACTAGTTAATGAAAACTAGTTAAGTAGAAGAGACTTAATTAGAACCCAAGTCTTCTGGCTTTCTACAGTTGCATGCTATTATATCAGCTTCCTAATTGATGTCCCTGCTTGTAGTATGTTTCTTTTTAATCCATCCCCTTACTCAACTGTCAAAATAATCTTTCTAAAGAATAGACTTGAGCATTTACTCTCCTGCTCAGAAATCTGCAGTGACTCCTACGTATATCTAGGATAAAATATAATCTCACTATGGCATTCACAGTCCTTCACATTCTGGTTTGAGCCCACTTTTCCAGTTTCATTCACATGACTCCTATCTAACTACTCCATGTTTCAGGCAAAACTGCTGTTATGGTGTTCTCCAAACTCAATATCCTATCTCCCAACTCTTGTGTTTTTAAAAAGACTATACATTCCCATATACAGAATGTATCCCTTCTTCATCTTCACTTTTTAGTCTTTAGCTTCCCTCAAGAATAAGTTCAGTTGTCACTTCTAAAAGTCATCCTTTTCCCTCCTCTTCCTAGCTGTTAGCACATTCTCCTTCCTAAATCATCTTGTATCTATTTACATACTATATTTTCAGGATAAAGCAAGTGTGTTGAGGACAAGAATTGTTTCTTCATTTCTCTTATGTTATTTCCAGGGCTTGGCACACTTAGTAGACACAATAAATATCAGTTTAGTGAATCAATGGTAAAGTACATGCATGAATGCTAAATATTTGCTAAAGTTCACATTCTAATAATCTTCTCCACTGAAGTTTATCAAATGTTTTCTTGTTTAAAAAAACTTATTGGCACAGGTATTCTAAAATGAGGTAGACCATTAAAACAACCCTTCAAAATAGGTAGGAAGAAAGGTGAAAGAATATGGAATATAATAAAATTTTATTAGCTGATCCAAGAAAACCAACAAATTGTTTGAAAACTATAAAATCATATATATTTTAAAAAACAATTGACTGCTTCCATTTTAAAATACTAATACAGTATCATCAATTAATAACCAAAGAACTAAGCAAATATTTAATTCATTAAGTACTTTTCAGCTGTAGAATGTTCAATTTTAAAATACTAATACAGTATCAGCTAATTAATGACAAAAAAACTAAGCAAATATTTAATTCAATAAGTATATTTAGAATTTAAGGTAACATATTTAAAGAATGATAAAAAACATCTAAATGTTTCCAGAAATCTTAGCAAGTGATGAGAATTCTTAAGCTTCATTGTAACTTAAATTTATTTGAATTTCCATGTATTATGCAGAAGACACAATATATATATATATACTGAATTGTGTTTCAATGTTCAATCTATCTTGATCTTTCCACATTATTTCTTATAGAATTAAGGTAAATAAAAAAGGTCTACAGACTCACTGAAAATAAACTGGTATGTTAAATGTACAATATATGGATGGAAGGGGACTTACATCTAGCAGTGTGTGGAGATGCTGATCTTGGAAAACACTGTGTAGAAAATCTAAGTCCTTTTCACTGCAGTCTGTAAGTGCATGAATTTCCTCCAGGCTGTCTAGCACCTGTGAGACTGCTCCTATAGGTAAACAAACAGAAAATAAATTGCTAGAAAAGAAAGTCATTGGTAAACTAATCTTTGTTACAGAATTTTTCGCTTCAATATAATAAATCAACATTAGAACTGCAAAGGCTAGAATCTTTACTGAAAGTCAAACTTCTTGAGTCATTTCATTCCTTTTTAACAGTGGTGTAGTTTTTTGAATTTATACAACTACTTTTAGAAAGAATCCAGATTTGTCTTATCTGGATGCAAATAAAGTTTCCTATTTCATCTCATCAACTAAAGACAACCTATAAATGGATCTTTGTGCATCAAATTATACTATAAAGTAGGTTTAATAACCTCTTAAATTATTGACTTAAATGTAAAAGCAATAGAGCAACAAAAAGAACTGCTTTGTTTGATTTCAAATTTCTAATTTTGCTACCTAGCTTAAGTACTAAATAGTATAATTATTATTACAATTAGTAATCCACTTTAGATGTATTCATAAAGTATCTTATGATTTGACTGTTTTCAGGTACAATGAAACTGTTTAATCTTTTTTAAGCATCCCAGATTCATGTGGACGTCATGTTGTCCACAACAGATATGAAATAAAATCATGGAAAAAGACTGGAAGGGGTTCTTATAACAAGTTAGTATCAAGTCCAACCAAAAGCAATGGTTAGTTACTCATTTTTTAATATTTCTATTAATGGACTTCTTGAGCAATAATAAAGATGGCTATAATATATGTAGCATATTATATGCTTTATCAGTTTTAACTAAATTTGAGTTTTCTTATTCACCAGTTTTAATGGAAATGACAGCTGCTTTATTTTATTACTATTAATATGCAAAGACATGGACAGATAATTTCTAATCCATTCATCTCTGCTTATTTAGAGAAGGAAAAGAAATATAGCATTACTGATACTATGGAATCCCTAGTTAATACTATTAGCGGGAACATAAGTTTGGCATTTTATTAACAAAATAAGGTAGTCTTTGTAAGCCAAGAATAGTTGTCACTTTTTCCTTTCTTCACAGCTACAAACCAAGGATGTTAACATAAGAGAAACAACATTAAAAAAAAAAAGCCAAATAAATAATTCTGATAGATGCTGCACAAATTCAGCATCACAAAAGTTATTCTTAATCTTTAGATTACAATGTAATATGGGAGATTACCTCTTCCTTCTGTTTGTAGTTATAGCATAAAATTAGAGTGAATGAGAAAAACCTAATAAGACCTGCTGCACAATTCAGTGAATTCAAATATCCAAGTTAGCCTTTGACATATATTGGTTCGGTAACCTTGGAAAAATAATTGACTACTTTTTCAGATTCTTAGGCAACTTTCTAAGACTTTGGTAGGGGAAATTCCTTACCTTGCTAGAACTTCTAATTTATCAAGAAATATTAACAGTATCAACTCTATTTATAGCTAAATGGCAAGGATACTAAAGAGTGTACATTCACCAAATAAAAACCTTTAACAATCTGAAATGGCACCTCTTTTTAATTAGATTAAGGGTCAATATCTTGTTTTCTCAGGGTAAGATGGCTTTTCCTATAATTAGAATATATAGAATATATAAAGCTCTTTAAATTTTTTTATTCCTTTTATTGGATTATCCTACTGAAAAAGGGGAAAAAGTACTGTTTACTAAAAATCAAGAAAATAATTAGGATAAAATATCTTAAAAAAACTACAACCAAGAGGGTATTAACATATTTTCAAGGCACTTTCATATCATTGGTAAAATTGTCTTCTAAAGTATTAATAATCATGAGCATATTTTACTTAATAGAATTCCCATCTCTATCAGATAATCTAACTAAGCTTAATTACTCTCATTAATCTATATTTTGATACTGAATACTAGTTTCAAATGCCTGGAACAGAAGAGGTGCTTAATAAGTGCTTATTGATTCCAGTGAAGACTACTTCTTACACCAGTGAATAAAGAGCAGTACTGTTTTTAATTTAAATTCTTAAAGGTTTGATTTGGTCACCGTGAGGTTAAGTGACTTGTCTAGTGTCACCAATTAGTATATGTCAGAAATGGTACTGAGATCGTGACTCCAAAGGGGGGTGGGGTCTATCTTTACCATATCACATTGTCTCTTACAGATCCTATTTTTTAAATAATGTGATAAAGACAAACTCTATTGTGTGTTCACTTTTCTGTTTTAAAAATGGTGATGATTAATATGACTTTGGGACTTCTGAATAAACAATGATTGACTGATTGGGAATTTCATAAAAGTGCTGTCAGAAGGAAGGCAATTAAAATTTTAAGATAAAAAATTTGCTACCATAATTTCCATCATTAAAATCTAGCTCTTTGCAGCATATGTATAAACCATCTGAGTTAAAGATTTGAGGCTTAAATCAAAACTACTTGGCAATCCACATTAGGGATTTAATATAGTTGATTTTAATTTTAAAAAGAATATCAAACTTATAGAATGGATGATAAAAGGTGTCCTTTTTAAAATTCAAATCTGATTTAAACAACATTAACATTTTTAGTATAAGAAATGAAACCATGTAAGAGAAGTCTGTGCTTGGATCAGCTGCTCTTTCTAGACTGGTATGGACCAGCCCGGTTCTTTTTACAGTTCTTCTTTTGGCCCTCAATTTTCTTCTGAATGAATGAGGTAGAAAAGCTGGAAATCACTTTAGCTGTGCCTCTCGATTTTTTAAGTGGATGATGTCCAGGAAGGATAGAGAAGACACTGACAGACGATGTTCATTTTCATTCAGCTGTCAAAGTGATCTTTCTAAAAGCACAGGCTTTCCCATGTAACTCTGCTATAAAATAAACTCCAATAGCTTCCTGTCTCCTCCAGCATCAAATATAAAATACTGACATCCATGAAGTGTACAACCTGTTCTCTTCCTTTCTAGTCTTCTTACACCTACCATCTGACTCTAATCAATAACGCCAGCTTACGTGCTATTCTCTGCACAAGACAGTCTCTTCAGAGGGGCATTTTCATTGTCTCTTGTCTATATCTGGAATACCTCCCCTTCCTCATCACTTCTTCTTTCAAGTCTCAGATTTCTAAAGCCTTTTCTGATTTCCCTTAATTCCAGTGCCTTCCTAAAGAAAACAAGAATGGCTTAAAAAAAAAAAAAAAAAGCAAACATCAGGGGCAGAAAAAAGCAAACTACTGCTTGTCCAGGATGGTTTAATGATGACAAATGATTGAGAGAAGAAGAAAAGGCATAGCTCCCATGTTGTTTCAGTTTTTCCTCCAAGATCTTCAGACTATGAAGAACAGGGAAAAGTAGTTCATAGGGAATACAAATTTGTCCTCAGTGAGTTCAAGTGACTAGATTGTGGTGAACTGTTTCCAGAATACTGTAAGACAACATACATATGTGCTTGTTGAATCACTATTATGATGAAAACCCAATGAAACACTGCTATGAAATCTATGAACCAATGAAAAAAACATAAAGAAATGATGGCCTTGTTTTCAAAGATGGGAAGTTGGTTTGTTACATCAGAGGCAAATAAGCTTACTGTTTAAATTCTAGAATGCATTTTTTAAAAGGATGATTTGTAAATAGTTAGAAAAAGATACTATAATCACTATAAAGTAATTCAATGAAAAGTCATACAAGACTCAAGTACTTTTTTGTTGTTTTGGCAAAGAACATCAAAATAATGTACAACTGTTTTTATGGACAGGATAGATGGATATAGAAGGATGGCAAGCATTATCAGATTCAGGACTAGGTAAATAAGTGGATTCTGTTCATCATTTTATCAATGACTTAAATGAAAGCATCTAAGTGATGCAATGGATAAAGTATTAGAACTGGAGTAAAAAAGACGAGTTCAAATCTAGTCTCACTACTTATCAGTTATGTAGCTCTGATCAAGTCATGTGTATGCAAGCATGTGAGAGAGGGAGGGAGGAGAGAGAGATAGGGAGGGAGAGAGAGAGAGAGAGAGAAGAAGAAGAGAGAGGAGAAAGGGGTGTAAGAGAGAGAGGGAGAGGAAGAGGGAGAAGGAGAGGGAGAGGGAGAGGGAGAGGGAGAGGAGGGAGAGGTGGAGAGGTGGAGAGGTGGAGAGACAGAGAGAGAGAGAGAGAGAGAGAGAGAGAGAGACAGAGAGAGAGAGAGAGAGAGAGAGAGAGAGAGAGAGAGAGAGAGAGAGACACAGAGAGAGAGACAGAGAGAGAGAGAGAGAGAGAGAGAGAGAGAGAGAGAGAGAGAGAGAGAGAGAGAGAGAGAGGTGGAGAGAGAAAGAGAGGGAGGGAGGGGAAGAGAAGGGAAGGAGAGAGACCTGTATAGGAATCAAGGGGAACAGGGGCATTTCTTCTGTGACTAAAAGGGAAAACGTTACAGGGAAGATGCTAAAATATATCAATCAGTCATTCAGACAATAAATAATTTTTTTAAAGCTATTATGTTGCAGGAAACTTGGCAAATAGCAGGAATACAAAGAAAGGCAAAAATAAATCTCTTCATTTGAGAAGCTGTCATTCTAAGGGAGGAGATGATATGCAAATGACTATGCCTAAGGACACTATATATAGGATAAAATTGAAATAACTAACAAGGGAAAGCACTACAATTAAGGTGGGATTTTAGTTGAGACCTGAAGAAAGCCAAGGAAGTCAGGAGGCAGAGAAGAGGTAGGAGGTTATTGTTGACATAGGGGGATAGCCCAGAGTATGAGATGGAGTCTTGTGTGAGGAACTACAAGGAAGTCAATGTCCCCAAGTTAGAAATACTATGAGAGGTGGTGGTAGTATATAAAGTATAAGAACACTAGAAAGGGGTGTGTGTATGGTATCACACAGTAATACTGTAAATTCTAACTCTAAACAAGAGATTTTATATTTGATCCTGGAGGTGACAAGGAATTGCTGGAGTAGCAGAGTGACATGGTTAGACTTCTGCTTTAGAACGATCACTTTGTCTTCTGAGTGAAAAATGTACTTTAATGGGGACAGATGTGGCAGGCAGACCAATCAGAAGCCTGTGGCCAACAGACTAGGTACACAAGATGATAAGGCACAAAGGTGCTGGTGGGGTCAGAAGAAGCAAGAGGGTGTATATGAGAGATGTTATAAAGGTAAATTAACAGGTTTTTAGCAACAGATGGTTATTTGTGTGTGTGAGGAGGAACTGAGTGAGAGGGTTAAGGATGACAACTAGGTCATAAACCAGGTATCTGAGATGATGGCACCCACAACATTAAAGAGGAAGGCAGAAAGATGGAAGGGCCTTGGGGAAATTTTTGTCTTTAAGACAAGAAACAGGAGACTAAATTGCTTGCTTAGAGGAATTGGAGGAGAAAGAAAGGTTCTGAACATTTATATGATCATAAAATCAGAGTTGGAACTGAAAGGGGCCTAAGATGCCATCTAATCCCCCTCTTATTTTACAGATGAGGAAACCGAGACCCAGGTAGGTAAAATATTTTGCCCAAGATCACTCAGATGGGTGCCTGGGATAGGATTTGAATGCAGGCTCTCTGACCCCAAATGGAGAAACTGGATGATAGGGATTATTCATGGATGAGGATAATAATTTTAGATTATTGGAGGACTGATAAAATAGAGATTGTAAAATGAGGATTTAAAAAATCTAACTAATTAGGCCTGAAAAGGCTGATTGGGGGAAATAGTCTGGAGAAAACAGGTCGAGGCAAAAGCAAGTTTAGTGTGAGTTTGACAGATGAAAGAATAAGAGATTATAATGAGAGTAAGATTATGTAATTCAGGGTTTGAGAGATGGTATAGTTCTATAAGAAAGATAAGGTGGCATAATGCAAGGGTGATGGAAAATGCTAGATATGAAAAGGTTGGAGACTATCTGATTAGTATAACCAGTAACAAGGACTCACAGATATTTGGAAATGATTTCAGTGATTGGGGGTAGACAGGAAGATAATGCATTAATATCTGTAAGAACTACATGAATGAAAGTCTAGTTATTATTTGCAAAATTTCCTAAGAGATTATCACATAAGATCTCCACGTAAATTTGTTTATAGGTGGAGTTAAACAAAATTAATAAGTCAGTCACAGAAAAGTAATTTTATGAGCAAATTAATTTTGAATTAAAAATAAAAACAAAGGTTTTTAATGAGTCACTCTCAACTTCTTCTTTCTATTTCAACAAGCCTTTTGATAAATGTTCCTAAGATCTATTAATCATGTGTGGTTCATTTTATAGAGGTAGTCAAATGTGCATTTATTGTGTATAAGGATAAGCTTAGAAAGCAATAATACACTGCCTTTAGGCATTTCTTCATCCCTTCTCCCTTCCTCAACTTTTTGCATAAATCACATTCTCATTTTGTATAATTAAACAAATCTTATCTGTGACCAGGTATTTACTAAAAATACTATATGGTATAAATGTCTTCCAAAAACTTTCTGCTATTATTATGGAGAAAATTGTAAACTATTTATACCTTTCCTATTCCATCCTGCATGATAATTGTATAAATCGTAGGAAATTTTAATTATAAAAAGAAAATATTAAATAAGGAAAGAAAGAAGACTGGTCAACCAAAAATAACTGTAAGCAAGGGCAGAAGGATAAACACAATATATCTGAACAAAAATTTGGAGAGCACAATAACAGAAAAAGATCATATCTTGCATTTCTCTTATATTTTCCAACGACAGACATACAATTTGTGCTTGACAATTGATTAAAGCAATGTCTACACTCAGAGAAATGCATTAAAAAACTATTAATAAAAAAGAGAATTATGGCAACTTTAAAAGTTTCCTTCAATCATCAAGATAGCTACTTTTTAATCTCCCACATTACTTTGCAAATGTGATTGGTACTCATTAATTATGAAAGCATGTTATTATACTGGTAACTAACAGGCTAGAGTTTTCTTTGTTTCAGTATTTAATATACCATGGTTATAATATTAATATTCAATATTATTACATAGCATCCTGCCAAAATAGCCCATCTTTTTTATATGAAAACTTAAATATTTCTTTGTTAGTAAATAAACCAGAGGAGACTAAATACTTGCTAAATCAAATATGCCAAATGACATAAAAGCCCATGTGAACTAGGAAAAAGTGAATTGACCCTGGAGTCACAGCATCTGGGCTCAAACTGTGATGCTTTTTCTGTTGAGACAGCAGATATGTCACTTAATTTCCCTTAGCCTCAATTTCTGCCCCTTTATATAATATGACCAGGTTGGACTAGGTACTTCCTTTCAGCTCTAGATCTATGATTTTATGAGATGAAGAATAATGTCAGATTCCATCTGGCTATTTCTAACTCCAAATGACACAACAGGGCTTGCAGATTAAATAGAGATAAAACATATTTCAATCATAATTTAATAAAAATATAGTGTACAACTGGAAGAAGATCCTAATTCAAGAATAAACTGAACTGTGGTCAAAACAGCAGTATTTGTTTAATGAAAGATGTTCTATTTTGTAATAGAGCCTAACTAATAAAATCAAGTTTGAAAAAACCATGAGTTCTATCCTCAGAATTCAAAGCTCCTAAGCTCTCTTTTTGTATTGTAATTTAAATATCAATTTCTTGATATACTCAAAGCATTTCAGTTTGTAATAAAGTCCTTGTTTCTCATGTTATTGTTTACAAAACTAGTCACTTTATGACTCAGATTTTTTTATGAATATGATACCATAAATACACTGAACAGATCCATATTGACAATTTTAAAACAATGACAAAAAGTCAAGCAGGGATATTTAAGGTTATTTTAAAAGCATCTAATAACATATATTGACCATTTATATTTAAATTTACCTCTACTCTACTTTCTTGAAAACAAAGTAGGAAAAGCAAGCATCTTTTCCCTAACATTTATTATATATTTTCATGAAATTTAGATCAGTAATGTTAAATGAAGGTAAAATTTTAATACTGCCTGGGTTCATGAAATGTATTATCAAAAAGGTTATTAATGTTGATTCATTCAGTAGTCTTAAAAATAGTGTACTTGCTACACACATTTTTTTTCTTCAATTTGGTTAGTTGGCAGTGTTAAAATTTAAATTAAATGTCTAACAGCCACAAAGAAATCAAGTTGAATATTTTTAAACATGCAAAGCCAAACACTTGCAGAAAGATAAGCCTTAGAGGAAAATGAAGGGATACCTACTTTCTGCTGCTAGAAGTCCTAGTAGGAAGGCAGCATATAGACAAACAACAAAAGTCTGATTTCAGATCAAGCAAGTTATAAAGCCAGAATTGGGCATACTAGATAAGCCACAAAAAGCTGGATCCAACATCAGCCCAATAAAATGGGGCCCTGTGTTACCTGAAAAAATTTACTGGGATTAAGAGAAAAATCTGTGAATTTTAAACATCAAAAATTAATAAGGTCTGATTCTTAATGCTTCTGTTTAAGCACGAGGACATAATAATGTTCTGAATTGCTGTTAAATAAACTAAAACTAATGTTACATTGTTTATAAAATAAGACTTAAAGTGATTCTGATATGGAAAATAAGAATAAATCTTAAAATTCCAGAGAATAAGAAATGTATATGAAATAGAAAAAAAAGTATTTGCAGAAAACAAAATTTTCCACCGCAAGAAATAATGCTAAACTTTTTGATTAATTCCAAAATTATCTTAAAGATTCTAATTTTTCAAATGCTTCTATAATGTTCCTTACCTTGATAGGTTTAAACAAATTTAGTGCAATTACCTTTAATGACATTCTAAGTAACTGCACCACAAGTTCAAAAGATCTTTAAGAAATGTTGTGAGAAACTTATTTTCTACAGTGTAAAGTTAAACTATGTCGATAATGTTCATCATTGAAAATAGCACATGCTTTGTAATTAATGTACGGTTAAAAATCACCACAACAACTTTAATGGAAAGATGCAGTAGAATGACTGTTCTGTAAAATCAATTAACACATTTTTCAATTCTAAAATGTTAATTACAAGAAAGGAAGAATTGAGATAAAAAGTTGGGAAAACATGGTTATAGAGATGACAATTTAAAAGAAAAATTAAAACTCACATTATATGAGTTCAGACAAAATATAATCTGCAACTAGAATAATTTATTTTGATTTGCTATCAATAAACAACAAAAACTGCTATGTGACTCATTTTGGATGAAAAAATTAGTACATAAAGACATTTGATATACTTGTATAATGGTAAGAAAATAGAATGAAAAGTAAAAATAGCTGAATGCTATAAATTTGTTTAATAATATTTAAAGGTAAGGTTTTAGGTTGCAAAGATCATTTAAAGCCCAGTAAAGAGTGTAAATAACCCCCCCAAATGATAAATTTAAAAAAATTCAGTAATTGTTAGCCATTTGTAAGAGTTCACAAATCATATACAAAAATAATTTTTCATTGCAGATGGCAAGAATAACTGCTCTAAGTTCTTACATTTAAAGATGAAATTTAACCAACTCAATTGTGATACTGGGATTTAAGGATAATCAAGTCAAGTAACAACCTAGGCACAATATACATGTAGACAGGGTGCAGTAAGAGGTATTTTTTATGAATTCATATATCTTTTAATGTCAGAAAATTCCCTTCTCCATTGATCATATATATCTTATGATTAATAAAGTTGCATACGTTACCAGCTAATGTTCAAAATTTTGGATAGACAACATCAGACAGGAAAGTACAATTTTTAAACCCAACCTACATCCCATAAATGCTTTGTTATAGTTCTACATATCAGAAACTATTTGAAATCAACTAAAGATTTTCCATGAATTTTTTTTTATTAAAATATACCAAGCTAGAGAAATAAAGGCTTTTTAAAAATAAAGGCGAAAAGTCTTACAGAAATGAAATTATTATAAAAATTATTCAGGTAAACTTCCAAATAATTTTAAAGAGTATCCTGGAACAGGTTCTTAAGAAAAAAATTACTGTCAATCCAATTTCTCTTCTACTAACAATATAAAAATGTTGTTTTTAAAGGCCACATTTTATTCTATGCTAATTATTTATCTGAAAATGACATTAAAAATAGATTTAAACATTCAAGTACATATATTCTAATTATATTTAAAAAACAAAGTGGAGTATCACGGACAAAAATAGTGGAAATGAGCTCATGTCAAAGTCTAACTGATTTCTATCTGCATCATTTGAGTACATTCCCATTTGTAAACAGATAGATATTTGTCTGTAAGGACTGTTGTGAGTTGTAGGATGCTATAAAAATGTATTATAACTATCATGCTGAATATTATTTCCACTGAAGTCCTACTCTGATGTCCCCTTGTGGTATGGAGGTAATTCTAGTTTAGCAGAATTTAAATTCTGAAAAATCAGAACAGGTTGAAAAAGCTTTAAAATATGGGCCTAGTGAAATACTGCATGTCTCTCACTTGAGTATCAGCCTAATGAAGCCAGAAAAAGTTACCACCAGGTGAACATATGATTTTTTCCTCCCTTGCTTAAATACATTTGATAACTAAATAATCTACTTTTCTAATTCCATATAGAACTATAGATTTAGAGCTAGAAGATCATCTAGTTAACCTACCTTATTTTACAGGCCCAATTAGGGAAAATGCCTTACCAAAGGTCACAAAATTCATTAAGTGGAAAGGCAGAATCTGAATTAAAACTCAAGCCTAGTTCTACCCCTTCAATTTTATCAATGTAGAAATCGAGGACCACAGAATCTAAGTGACTAGGCTAAATCACAGAGGTAGTAAAAACAAATAAGTCTGAATCTAGGTTTACTAGTCATTTATCTGAAGAACATCTCTCAAACATACTAACTCAAAGAACTTATCCTCCAAATGCATGTTGTAATCTGGATAATAAGCAATTTTTTTTATCTGTTTAGTTTTTCTTATGTGCATAATTAGAATGATCTACTGAATAATAATACCTTTCATTGTGAGACAATGTAATTTAATCTCTTCTTCTGACTTAATTTTTGTATCAACTTCTAGTCTACTTGTAAAATCTAAGAAATCTATACAGATAGATAAGCTTTATAGGTCGTCCATATAATTTAATATCATCATTTGGGCAGTAGATGTGCTTTATCCACTTGGATTTTTCTTGGTAGATAAGCTAAATTATTTTAAATGATTATGGAACTCTCCAAGGGATTCTATGGTGTTTCAGGGCTTCATGTCATTTGCAAAAGGAACATCTGGAAAACCCTATCATTTACAGGCTATCTATTCTTTGTCAATTTGGACGTTATGTTGGATGGATTTCATAAGAGTGGCGGATACCTTTAGCATACCAGACATGTCTCCTTGATATTTATGATCAGAGACAGAATCAAACAAAATTAATTCTACTGTTAGAGTTTTCTTTTTATGTTGTTATATGTTTCAAGTAATCTTGAAAAAATGTAATTATGAACAGGAAACTTTGTTGTAAAAACAAAAACCAAAAAGCCTGGTAAGCTGGTATTCTGTTCAACCAATTAAAATGATTTTTTTCCTATCATCAATTAATATTGACAAAGTGAGATCTTGTAATATATTGGCAACATTAAGAAAAACGTTCAAGATATTTTCTAAACGTTTCTTAACTTAATCCCTCAAAGCTCTAACAATTGTATTGCCCTTAGCATGGATCTCTTCTTTGTATACTTGACTTAATACTGTTCTGCATTTTGCTATCTTTTCACTGGCTGTCCCCCCCTATCTGAAATGCTTTCTCTCCTAAGCTCTGTTTCACTTCATGATTGTGGCATTTTGTGTTGTGTGTATTATACATACCTATTTACACATTGTGTACATCCCCTGCCCCCATTATAATGCCAGCTTATTGAGGTAAGATATTGTTTTTGACTTTCTTTGTGTGCCCAATGCTTAGCACAGTGCCTAGCACATAAGTATGTAACAAAATGCTTGTTACCCAAATGACTAAATCAGTGTTGATTCTGACTGTTGTAACTCTCTGTGTGGAAAATTAAGTATTTTTTAAGTGAGTTTTTTTCTTAAAAGTTCTTTATGCTCAATAAAAGTATATAGCAACTGATTTACATTGGTTAAACCTCTGTATGAAATTATATAGTTTGAGTCTGTCCTTAGTCTTCTTTCTATTATCAATTTTTAAAAATTAATAACTAGTTTGAGTATAAGTTACCATATTCTGAATAGTGTACCATATTCTCATTTTTATTCTTTCTTCTAGCTTTGTATTAACTTTCTTCTGGCAAGTTAGTAGTGTGATTACATACAGAGCTGATTTGGAATTGACTGCCACATTATAAATGACTTGTCACCTGCCAGTTTCATTTACTGTGATCTTATGCAATGCTCATCATGTTTAGTTCTTACCAATTCTTTTGTCAAAGAAAGTATAGATGATAACATGTGTGAACTTCTTTCTGTGAAATCCATAGGCCCTTTCCCATTGCTTTTTCCTGACTTATATTTTCCACTTTTGAGGGGACATCTTTTATGAATTCTTTATGGAAATTATTTCTATCTTCATTATTTATAATAGATTTTGATGTATAAACTCCAAATATTTCAGTTATTTTCCAATATTTTGAGTACTTCAATACAAAACAGGTAGATATCCTCTAACACAATGTTTCTTGTTTCCTGTAGCCTCTATTTGCTTCTTCGAAGATAACTAACAAGTCATCCTTCCATTTAACTATTATTTCCTTCATATTTCATGTAGTATGAAAATGTATTGACAGATATGATTTAGTTTTTCTAGTACCAAGTACATTCATTGGTCACTGGATAAAGAGCGGGCATTTAGAGTAGCTGCCAAGTTAGTTTAGAGCTGTTTGAAAAACTGCTTCTTCACAACCTCTGACCTTTTTTTGACCATTCTGTTACTATCAATGCAGAAACAACACAAAAGAGTTACACAGGACTGAGAGCCCCTCATATTGTTGTTTCATGGGCTGCTCTGGCCAAGAATTCATCACCATGTGGTCAGCCTATTGGTGATGAACCTTCATGAATTTATTTTATTGATTTCTCTTCAGAAAGCAGAGGTTTATTATTCAAACTGATTGGAAACCTTTCCAGCATAGCAGAATCTACCAAAGTCTATGCTCTGCTACAACAGCTTTGCAGGACACAGGATAACTTCTATTTTGGGATGAGACATCAGAGTAGGTAGGCCTTTATAGGGTCCTGGTACATAGCATTTGCTAATAAATACTTGTTAAATGAATGTCTTATACAAACGCATGCACACATGTATGTGGTCAGATATACACACATGCAGACATACACAAACCCACAGATATATTCATACACACAAACACACATAGACATACAGAAATATCTATAGATATAGATATATACATACATAATACCTATGCATATACATGAACAGGCCCTTATAGAAGCAGGTCCTCAAATGTACATACATATGTATGTGTATACATACACACCTATATTTGTCCCCAAGAAAATGAAAACATGTACTCATACCCACAAAAATAAATAACTACAAATGTACATACCAAGACACAGCATGTATATACAATTCACACACACCCAGAGAAAGATTTGCCTCTCCACTCAGAGAGACACACCTGTACAACTGTACACACCTATACATGCAGAGATGCACATCTCCATAGATTATGCCTATACCTACAAAGATGTGTATACAGATACCTCTAAACACAACTGCACATTTGTAGCCATTTCCTCATACTCACATACCTATATACTCAGATAAATGTATGGAGATGAGATATGCACAAACACACACATATATACACAGATACCTCTATACACAAAGTGCACACATGCACATCATGATGCATACACCTTTACAAAGAACAATGCACATATGTGTAGACACATGCACATAAGTACAACCTGTACAATCATAAGTTACATACATGGTAGATTTATCTGTGCGAAGCCTAACAGACGTATTAAACACCAACATGTGTGTTTATGCATACATATAAATAGACATGCACAAGCATAGTCCTATGTGTAAAATGTATGTGTGCACACAATATAAATGTGAATACCTATACATATATATTCACAGACCCCCCCCACCTATACATACCCAGGGACATATATCCTTAACACAGAGATCAATAGCTCAAAGATTTACTAGAAATGGTCACAAAAACTGCACCCACAGACCTGTGTGTCTCTGAATGTATACACACTCACAGCTATACAAATTAATCTAGATACAGGCACAAACATGGATATACTACACAGATATATTCATTCACAGACATATCATATCCACATAAATCAAGAAATATTTATTAAGTGCCAACCATTTGCTGTAGTGGATGGTAGAGAAACAAGTATAAAGAATGAAATGATTTTTTTTCCCCTCAAAAGGCCCTTATATTCAAATGGGGGAGACACAAAGATAAATGTGTATAAGCACATAGACACAAATGAAGACAGAGAAATGGACAAAGGTACATAGACTCAAACACACATATACACTTGAATACATAAACATATGCTCACACATGCGTTTAGAAACTTTTCCCTTCTTCACCTTAAGCATTCAGATGCACATGTCCACACAATACATATATACACAGATGATACACATTATGAATATGCATTTATATAGCCATAGAGACATGCAGGCCCCACTCACAGACCCAGGTACATGCCCACACAAATAATACACAAGTTCTGAGACACATATAGGCCTCCGCATAACATAAAGAGAAACACATACAATCGGACCTAAAGTGACAAAGATGTATTCACAGACCTAGACGTACACATATATATCCAAAGATCCAGACACACATATACTCCCACAAGACGTTTCCAAGATATATAAGACCTATATATACCTGAAGCAAGCCCAGATACACATACCTTCCTCAAACACACACCTATCCACAGATACAAATACTGACATATATTTATATGCATGTACACAAACTCACATTCAAGAAATGCACATATGAACACATAGAATCATCAATAAATATGCATAGAAACACAAGGGCATACATCTACACAGATATAGTCATGCATACAATCAAAACATTCCTGTATAAATATAGTTTTAATATCTACCTATTAACACTCATGCATATTTATATCTACATATAACAGTCACAAATATTATCTAATTTCAATTGAATTCTTATACAAATATTATCTAATTTCAATTGAATTCTTATTTATTGTAAAGTAAACATTCTATCTGTCTCTGATTTGCTATCCTACTCTGTAGTCTACAGACATAATAATATACATAAATCTTTACAAAACAGATATCTATACCTACCCACCCACCAATACCCAAATAAATAAACACCTCCCCACACACCCTCTCTCACATACACACACAGAGGTATATATACAGACAGGAATTCATGTGCATATATACACACATCCTTATATCTAGAGACACACATAACTCTATAAATACACTCATATACATATATATACACAAATATCTATTTATATACATGCATTTTTGTATAAAGACACCTATTACACATAACTATATACATTTATAAGTATTTATTTGCATAACACATACTTTTGTACATATCCATAGCTACTTATACACATTTATAAATATATATGCATTCCTATATTTCCTCTACATACATACACCTATATATGTATATAGATATCCATACAGAAATAGTCATATAAATGCACTCAGATATATGTATACAGAAAACACCTGTACATATATATATGTACCAAGAAAGAATAAGCATACATATGCAAAAATATTTTGTCATACATACTAAAATAAATTTATATAAATACAAAACACTACTGTGTGCATATAAACATATATACATATGTATATATGTATAAAACTACAATCTGCATATATAACTGCATATGCTTATATAACATATACATATGTACAAATTATAATACAACAACACACATACATAGCCATGCACACCTCTCTGTATGTGCACACATATTCATGTGTCACAAACACATATATAGAGACAAATGAGTATATATTTCAACAGATATAAACATGTACACGCATGAGACATGACAGAAAAAAGCTTGGACACACATTAATACCATCTCATATAGACAATTATAATTATATATAATTAAACATTGATATATGTATAAGTATACACAAGGAGACAAATATATGCCAGTATGCATGCATGGGCACACGCACACGCACACACACACACACACACACACACACACACAGAGTTAATAGTGCCAAATATTATATCAAACACCAGAGATATAAAGAAAGGCAAAAAGTGATCCCTGCTCTCGAGGAGCTTACAGCCTAATCTATATACATATTTACAGACTCAAATACAGGGTCTCGCAAATAATAGACAAAACAGACATACATCTACATTCATACAGAAGTATCTTCATTGTAAGATGCACACATGCATGGAGAGACAAAGATATAAACATCTATCTATGCCTTTATATGTGCCTATGGGTTTGTATATAAATATATGCATATATATCCACTATATGTGCACACACATGCGTTCATGAACACACACATGAATGTGGACTTAGGCCCAGATCTACTAAAATCAGTGTGCATTTTAGTAAACCATGTAATTACAAAGTGGAGAAAAAATAGAAGGGCTTTCTATTTGTAATGAAATAAAAATGATGTGATAAAAAAAATATGCTTTAGTGAAGTTACCTGAGGAGGTAGGATCTTCAGAGAAATCTGGCAATTCTTCAGGGGGGTCCCCATAGAATGAGTTGAATTTGTGGCTTGATACAGCTGCCAGTACTGCACCCTAGAATAAAACACAAAAATTCATTAAGTTTAAAAGAAGCAGCTTATAATTAAGCAGGATTCTGTAAAATAAAACCTCTGAGCTTTTATAAATTTATTAACATAGTTATTAAGGAAGGAATACCAAGAGTTTAATTTAGAAATTCTGCTGATGACTTGAAGAAATACTTCTTACCCTTTCCTTAACCTTGGAAAGGAACAAAGCATTACGTTCAATAGGATTTAGGACTGAGAAATTCAATTTGGGAAAACAAAGTAAACAAAAGTGTAATTCAGTGGTTGTGGATGATACTCTGTAATTGTTCATATATATAGTGAGATATATAAAAACAACACATGTATTACTGTGTGTAAATATAAATATAAAATAGGAATATAAAAACTTCAAACACTTCAAAACTTAAGGAATATGGGAAATTTGGGGAGGGTTAAGAAAAACACACAAAAAAGACCAGAACATTGGAAAAATGTCCCAGTGAAGTAAGAAAAATAGAGGGATTATTAAAAATAAAAGAGGTAAATATTCCAGGATGCCAGTCAAATTATAATTATATGAAATGACCAGCTAAATCAGATCTTTTGATTGGTTAATTCACATAACTACAAATAAAAGTTATAGTTCTATCAAATCATGTGTTTCAACACAAAAAACGGGGCAGTAAAAGACATCAGAATTCTGCTTAATGCAATGACCAATGTTGTTTTCAGAGCTCTCTCTTCTTGGAGAGGTGTTGTATCACACTTCTATTTAAAAACTGATTTTTTTGGAGGGATGGGGGAATGGAAGAAGACAAATGGAATTAAGTGACTTGCTCAGGGTCACACACTTATTAGCCCTTGATTCTAAGACTTCCAACTTTCAACTCTTCAGGGGGATCCATTTGTAGCTCTGTCCATGGTATCACCCACCTACCCCAAAAATCAATTATTTTAAATACCAACCCTTTTGAACCCATGTTTTTTAACATAGTATTCTAGAGATGTTATGTAGCTATAAATTGAAGAATGTCATCAATCTCTGGGGGAACCCAAACTGAGGTTGTCTGAAGAATTTGTGTATATATAAACTGAAGTGTAAATTGACAGGCAATGTCCAAAAAGCCTGTTTGCTTACTAATATTTTTTTTTAATAAGAAGAGAAGAGTCCGTTGTGGGTAGACCTTGCCATCAAGGAAAGAACAAAGAGTTCTAGAATTTCTTTACTGAGAGAACTGGTCCTTAGAAAAAGAATTTTTTCAATAAAATTCACAAACATTATAAAAAAGACTGGCTTAATTATCCATACCATAAAAACCAAGTGGGTAAAGACTAGCTATCATCCAGTTCATAATGTGCAACACTGAAATGGTCTATCAATAAATACAACTTGGAGATATGAAGAAGTGACAATAAGCTGGGCCCAGAACTGAAGGAGAAAGCTAGATTGTATTTATGAAAGTTAATTCAAATTAATCCAAACTTCTCTGCAAGACAGAAACATATCTTTTTGATACCAACAATCTTTTGATGGATCAAACAATATCGTCAATCTCTAAAAAATCCAAATTGAAATGTTTGGTGGGCAGAAAGAGGCTACAGTAATATATCTGTAGTGAGGACTATGTTCAAGCAGGTGTTAAAAGGAGACACAATGGATTGAGGGCTGGGCCTGGCCAAAGTCCTGAGTTCAATTGTGCCCTCAGATCCTTAAGTGCTATCTGCCTAGATATCTGGAAAGTGGTTAGCATAGTGTCTGACATATAGCAGGCATTTAATAAATGTCTGTTTCCCTCTTTCTTGCTCAGCTGTATTCTTTTAGACTTTTCTATCTTGTCTCCAGGGACCTCATCATTTCACAAGATGTGGTCAGCTTTGCTACTCATGTCTTGCAGTACCTTTTACCTTGGGGCCTCTCTCACAGACCTCTATTTAAGGAAGATTCTCAATCTAATACTTCTTAGACTTCACACGTCCCTGTGGTGAGTATTTACCCCTAAACCCAAGTTCTTCAAATTTTTTTTGAGTATTGTCTTCTTCCATAATACTGCTCTTGAAGGCAGGGAATGTCTTTTCCCTCCCTCTTCTTGTATTTGTGCCCTCAGGGCTTAGCAAAGCACTGTTGCATGCAGACATTTAATAAATGTTTATTAACTGATTGACTGATTTTCCTTCCTATGACTAGAGAAATACACAAGCTAAGCACTTAAAAGAATGAGGTGTAAAAGGAAGAGAGCTCCAGAGCTGCAATGATGGCTACATAATACTCATCTCTACAAAAAAAGTGTAAAAAGTAAACAGACAAGCTTAAATATTGTTTACCTTATTTTTATTAATGTTTTTTGTTTTTATATCAATTTCAGTTATGAATACATTTCTTCCCACCATTGATTAAAAAAGATAAAAGGGAAAATCAATGTAGGATGATGTCAACCAAATTTAATAATATATGCAATATTCCACTCAGAATACCCCATACTTTCACAATGAATGGAGGAAGGTTAATTTTTTCTAACTTATCTAGAATCAAGCTCAGTCATTATAATTTCAAAGAATATGGTGATTTGTTGTTCTTATTTTTTTTCACTATTCTTTTTCAGCTTATTTCACTCTGCATCAATATGTCAATCTTCCCATGCTTCTCTGAATTAGTCAAATTCATTATTTTTTACCACACTGTGATACTCTTCTCCATATAAATTTTGTTTAGCTGTTGCTCAATCTGATGAACACATTCTGATTAAAATTCTTTGTTACCACAATAAGTGATATTACGACAGTGGTGTGCATACGAGACCATTCTGAATCTGATCTCTCTGGAACATCTGCCTAGCAGTAGCAATTTTGGTTCAAAACAAATGGACATTTCTGTTATCTTTTCAGCATAATTCCACATTGCTTCTCAGGATGTTTAGATCAAATCATAACTCCACCAATATTGCATTGAAGTGCCTATCTACCTACTACCTCTTCAAATACTCATATTTTATTCTTCAGTCATCCTTTCAAATTTGTTGAGATATGAGGAAAAAGCTAGGGGTTACTTTTATTTGAATTTCTACTAGAAAGTCATGAAAATGGAATGTCTTATGTCTCTACTCATAATATATATGATTGCCTTCATCTAAATTCCATTCCCTGGTTACCATTCCCCAACATGTAGTGTATTTCTCGTAAGTAGACCATACGTTTCTGGGGGCAGGGACAATTTTACTTTTCTATTTGTATCCTTAGTGTCTAGTATTTAGTCGATGGATAATAAATGCCAGTTGACTGGTCAACTGATTTTTGATCTCTCTGAACTGACTTGGCTCCTTCCCTACAAACATGCCCAGCTTTCTCCATCCTGGAAAGACTTTTACTGGACTCTGCTATCTCTTCAAGCTAATTTTTAATCTTTTTTTTTTTCTTTCACAGCCAACTTCTATAACTGTTTGTCACTTCCATTTCCTCATCTCTCATTCATTTCTAAATTCCTTCACATCTATTTTCAATCTTATCATTCAACTGAAATTCTTCTTTCAAACTAGTCATCTCACAGCTGCTAAATCCCATGGCCTTTTCTCTGTCCTCCTGCTAAATCACTTTGTAGCTTTTTATGTGGCATATCATACTCTCCTCTTTCTCACTATACCTCTGATTTTCAGGGCACTGTTTTTTTCTTGGGTTTCATTCTATATTAGCAAATATTCCAGTTTCCTTTATGGAATTTCAATTGCCTATCAAATATGAAATTCCTCCAAAGCCATTTTCTGGATATTATTCTATTTTCTCTATCTTTTCTCTTATGATCTTACCAGTTCTCACTGGTTGAAATATCATCTTTCCTAAATTGCAGTCACAAATCATTCATTTATTACTAGAAATTTCCATGTGATTGGATTTTGGATTCTTTACATATCAGAATAAACATGTCCAAATGAGTTTATTACATCATTACTCAAAGTCAATCATCCTCTAATCTTCCTTATTTTGCTGAGAACACTTAGAAATGTTTGAAAACAAAGATTCAATTCTCATCTTATGTGAAACATTCCCTTTATATGTGGAAATAATTCTTCCCATCGCCAATTCCAACATACTCCTTTCCCTCTGAGATCTCAAAGAGTACCAGAGAACCCAGATGATTAGGTTTATTGAAATCTCTTTCTCAATATTCCACCCACTCCTGCCTACCCAGATCCCACAGATCATAGATGGATATGGCTGCCCATCTCACTTTGGTGATGAGTAATTAACTATATCTCTTCAGGAAAACAGAAGATCACTAGGTCTTATGTGCTCTGCCATTATTATCCAAAAATTACTAGGATTTGCAATTTGTCCTACTACTATTCCCTGTCAAACTCTAAATATCCCTGGGCTTTGGTTCTTCTCTCTCTCCCCACTACTGTACCTTCTGGTAGGCAATCAACATTAATTAAACAGCTATTATATGCTAGTCACTATGCTAAGTGCTGGGGGTACAATAAATGAAAAATACAATTTCTGCCCTCAAGGAGCCCACAGTCTAAAGAGGGAGACAGCATGTAAACAACTATGTACAGGACTAACTAGAAATAATCAACAGAAGGAAGGTACCAGCATAGCTGGAATTTGAAGGAAGTCAGGAATGCCAGGAGGTGAAGATGAAGAAATAGAATATTCCATGCCTGGGAGGAAGAGAGTAAACATGGCCGAAGTGAAGAGATGGAGTCTCTTGTGTGAGCAAGCGGCAAGGAAGCCCCTACAAGGGGGGTTAAGGGATAAGAAGGAAAGGAAGAAAGGGGTCAGGTTATGAAAGGGTTTGAATGCCAAATAGAGGATTTTATATTTGATACTGGAGGTGATAAGGAGCCACTAATGATTTTTGGGGCACGGAGGATTAGTAGGTGAGTATGAGAGAGGGAAGGATAGAGAAAGGGAGGAGGAAGGAGAGGAAAGAGGGAGAGGGAGAGAGATACGGAGACAGAGAAAGGGGCAAAGGAGGGAGTGAGGAACAAGGAGGGAGGGAGGGGGGAGGAAGATACTTGGGCTTTTAGGACATTTGACACCTGAGGGGAGAGACTTGTGGTAGGAAGACCTACTGCTATATACTATATGTAACTGTTGGAGAAGAGAAAGAAGTCTATTCAAGATACTTGTTGAAGGTAAAAATTGATAGGCCTTGGCAACAAACTGGTTAATAAGGGGGAGTTAAGGCATCTTCAACTCTGTTCTTCTTGTAGCTGACCCCTTCTATATCTGTTATCGTCCTTAATTGGAATATAAGTTCTATAAGAAAAAGGATTGTTTCACTTTTACATATGTATCCCCAACATTTATTACAATGCTTGACAGAGTAAGTGCTTATTAAATGCTTTTTCTTTCCTTCACTAATTCATGTATATATACATATAATTCCCTGGACTTATTGTGGGTTTCATGTATCTTTCTCATCAAAGTTAAACAAGTCAAGGCAACAAGCATTTTATTAGGCAATTACTATGTCCAGGTATTGTGCCAAGTTCTGGGAATAAAAATACAAGTAGAAAGAGTTCCTGCCTTAGAGAAGCTTACATTCTAATGGAGGAAGACAACAATGAAGCTGAAAAAGAGAGAAGACCCCAACATGGGGTATTGTGGAGAACATCTAGGTGAATCAGAGTACAGCTTGCAGGGAAGAAAGCATGGTTGGTCTGGGCATCCTTTTAAAATTTTGTGAGGAACCAGTCAATCAAAGAGAAGAGCCACAAGGGTGAAAAGTCAATAAGGGTGTGAAGTCCAAGAAAGCAGTGAACTTTCAGGGTCATGAAGTTTCTGGACTATCATGGAGAAAGTCTGGGGGAGCCAGAAGTTAGGCAAATTGGGAGTCCCGTGTCTGGAGGATTACCATATTAAATGATGAATTAGTCATAGATACTCATTCGGTTTAGCCCACTGCAATTCTAAACTCCAAAACTCAAGAGCCAGATTCAGCTTCCAAGATGTAGGGATCATAGGTGTACCCAACAATCCTGCTTTCTATGTTATTTTTGAATAGTAGTGTCTCTCAGTGAAATGGTGGATATTAAATAAGATCCTTTTAATACTTAAACTAATCCATAGTTACAAAGTTAGATATGTTCAGATATGGCATTCATTTGGAGACTAGTCTCAAGTAATAAAAACAATACACATAGAACAAAAAGATAAATATGAAGTATTGATTTGGAGCTCAGGTACTATGCCAGGTGCTGTGAAACCAAGGAAAAATCAAAGCAGTCCCAACTACAAGGTCTGTACATCTTCATGATTGAGATAATATGTGCATATAAAGTAGACTTGGGAGGAGGAGGATCTCTAGCACTAGGGAACCAGAAAGGCCTCAAGCAATAAACCAAGGATTCCAGGAGGGAAATGCTAGATGCCTGGGCTGGGGTCTAAGCTGGGAAGGAAACCCAGTGCAGAGAGAGGAGGGACACATCTGCTGTAGATTGGACAATTAGAAAAATTGGGAGTTAAGCATAACATGAAGGTTAGCAGCTTACCAGAAAGATGGCAGTATTTTGAACAATAACAGGGAAGTTAGAAGAGGTGTGGATTTTGTGATTAGAATAAGTTCTGCTTTGATAAGCCATCCTCTACTAAAATAGTTAAAACAAAGTTTTCCTCTTGCATTGTCTTCCCTTTTTTGTATTTGTGCCCTTAGTGCTTAGCACAGTATCTGGCATACAGCAATACACTTACTAAATATTTATTAATTGATTGAATAGAGGAAGGGTCAGTACCCCTGTAGGACACCTATGGAATAAGCAACCATCTAGAAATTCTGCCTGGAGGGGCAGCATCCTGAGAATTTTATTGAGTTGCTTTGCAGTGGTTACCTAATACTAATTTTCACTATCAGTACAATGCCATTTTCACTGAACTATATTCAAATACTTTTTTTTTTTTTTTTTGGACTGAGGTAAGTAACTTGTTTAGGAAGTATGAAGTGTCTGAGACCAGATTTTAATTCAGGGCCTCCTAACTTCAGGGCTGGTGCTCTATCCACTGCACCACCTAGCTGCCTCTATTCAACTACTTCTTAAAAGTACTCAGAATCTACCCAGTATATAGGCCATTTATTTAATTTATCAATAAAACAAACATTCAACAAATGAGTATTGATAGTTTTAAAGTTACTGAATTTCATCTTCCATGAGATTAAAGAGGACCAAGTAACATCTTTAATTTAGTATAAGGTATTCCTTATCCATACCTTGTGATTATCTGGAATTGTAAACAAAGACTGTGATAAATCAAGAGGGCAATGAATGAAAATAAGATATAATGAATCCTAAAAGTAATTATAATTTCAAATGTAAAAGTTGCATTAACTTGCATTTCTAATTACTAGTGATTTGTAAATTTTTGTAAATTTTTCAAATTTTTTTTCATATGGTTTACACAAGAAACTAGTAATATTAATTGGGTTACTTTGTCTTCATTAATTTTTATAAATCTTACCTTTAGTTTCCTCCTTGCATTGAATTTCCGCAGTTGCTCTACTGTTTCAGGAAGATGAATCTTGTAGGCATAGCGATCTCTCTCCTATGAGAGACAACACGTTTACCAATATTAAATCACATGGAAAAGTGAAGAAATTTTGTCAGTATCAAACTGCAAAGTCAATGTAACAGATGACTGAAAATTTATATTAATTTTATTAAAAAGATACAAACCAGCTTAGTCTACACAAAGAGGGAAAGAGTTCAAGATTGAAATGAAAATGGTATTTTGTATTTTCAATAATGAAATCAGGATATAAAAAGACAATGGTTTTTTTTTGAATAATGCATTTTTAGTTTTATAATTACATGGCTTAAATAACACAAGTTATTCATAATTACTATGGCTATTTAAAATTGGGCTTGGGTTAGTTTCTGCCAAAATACACAGATTAATTCAAACCATGCAATATTTACAGTATTATCCCGGTCACACTATAAGCTGTGTTATCAAAAGTCCATTGGTATAAACGAGCAATTTAATCTAATTATAAAATCCTAGAATTAAGTTGAGTATAATTTTCTTCCCAATTTAATGGCATAGTAGATAGGGTGACAAACTTGAAGTCCTGGCTCTGGCACTTATTATCTGTAAACTTGAACAAATCATTTAATTTTTTCTGGGCTCCAGTCTCATCATCCATAAAGTGATGCAACTGTGGATGTAATTAAGAATAGAATGGAAGAGAATGAGATAGATATCTTTCAAGGTCCTTTCTAAATCTAAATCTATAGTCCTATGAACATCTGTTAAAATATGTTCAATGAAGACAGAATTAGCTTTTTTTTTCTTTCTTTCTTTTTTTTTTTTTAACTCCAGCTTTGCTTTTTAACTTAACTTACAGATTACTGACACAGTAAAACTTTCAAATCTTTTGTAGGCCAACTGCTATATGCTTCCCCCATCTATAAAGTCTATCTGAACCCAAGCAGAAGACTTTTTATTTATTCCTAATAAATTTAATCTAAGTGGATTCATCCCTCTGTTCTGGCCTGTAAACATTTGTTTAGATCTAGACTACTCTCCATTTTATTAGCTATCCCTCCCAGTTTTGTGGCATTTGTAAATTTAAAAAAGTATGTCATTTATTTCTTCATCCAAGTCATCAATAAGAATTTTAAAACAGCACAGTACCAAGAACAGTTTCTTAGAAGTCTTCTTCAAGGGACATCTTTTTCCAACTTGATAGAGAATTGTTAATGACTATACTTTGAATGTACATTCAACATATTGTGCATCGAATTTAGTACTGTCTAATCTATCTTTCCATTTTTCTCACAAGAACGGTACCAGCTATCTTATCAGTCTTACCCTAAAATCTGGATAAGTTATGTCTACAGAATAACAACTACATATCGAAAAAGGAAATGAACTCCATGTAAACTCTGTTCTAATGATACTCGCTCTTTGCAATTACTGCTTCCTTTACATATGATGGTCAAGACTCCATCATTTTAATAACCAATTCCTAGAATTTTCTGGCAATGTAAGTCAAGTTTACTGGCCTATAACATAGTTTGCACTTTAATTGCCCTGGGATATCTGGACTTCAGCTCTTTTAATACTTTTCCTAGTCTCTGTGATCTTTCAACTATTGCTTCAGTGGCTTAGCAAATAAAGCTATCAATTCTTTAACTACCTGAGGATATCATTCATCTGGGTGAGCTGGGCTACGAATTAATCAAGGCTGTTGAGAAGCTTTCTTAAAATCTCCTTACTTATTATGTGCATCACCTCCCTATTAGCCATTTCTGTTTAGTAACACGTAAGGACATTAGCTTTGACAGATAAAACAAACAATATTAGAATCAAGGAGTTCTGTCTTCTTTATTTGGTCATCTGTCCACTTACATGGCAAGCCCCAAGCATCCTTTGATTCATCTCTTTCCCAATAAATACCCTGTCCCTTCTCCTAAAATAATTGTGTTTTTTTTTGGGGGGGTGAGGCAATTGGGGTTAAGTGACTAATACATATGTTAAGTGACATAATTATATGTGGTAATTAGTAAGTGGTAAGTGTCCAAGGTTGAATTTGAACACAAGCCCTCCTGACTTCAGAGCTGAAGCTGTGTCAGCTGTACCTCTAGGGGCCTTCTCACCATGTAGCAATAATTCTGTGTCGGGCACATGATTGATTTTCCAAATGCCTTACTTATTTCCTCTGGTTATTCAGGTACTCTTTAGTATATTGTGATGACGAAATTGCTTTTGTTTTGCTTCTGCCTCAATGGACCAAATGTTTTCCATCATGTTCTCTCCCCTTCCATTCTTCTTTCCTCCCCTTAAATTTTCCTCACATAGTTATTCTACTTTTGGGTTTTAGCCCACACAATCTCAAATGATATTTATGAGATCAAATTTTCTCCCTTAGTTTAGGAAAGAATTCTGATGGCAGAGGAAATATTCAATGATAAAATTCCTAGAGGATAAACCTATTGATTAAAACTGAATAAACTAATTTTTTTTTAGAAGGCAAATGATGCTTTTATTATAACTATGCCAATTCCCTTAAAACTTCAGTAGCTCTCTATTGCCTGTATAATAAAAGGAAGTTATCTTTCCAGATAGTTTATAAATTATTTGCATACTGTATGTTCCAAGTCAAATTGGGTTTTCTGCTATTGCCTATGCATGGCATTCCATCTCCTATTTTCATATATTTGCACAAATTGGCCCGATGCCTAAAATATCTTTAGGGTTCGGGTCCATTACTTATATGGCCACATACTTATAGTTCTCCCCTAGCCCCACTGGAAAACAAAACAGAACAAACAAAACAAAAATGAAAAAAAAAAAAATAAATGCCATGAGAACAGGAGTCAAACTTTTTTGTCTTGTGTACTACTAATATGTTGTACATAGCCTGTCCTATATAGTATATGGTTAATAAGTGCTTGACTGATTTTATTTCTATGTTTAGGAGGGAAAATTTTATGCCCAAAGAAAACTTTTTCATCTTGACATCTTGATTTTGTCTTCTAGCTAAAATAACATGAAACAATAACTTTTTTTCCTCAAGCCAAAAAAAATATTAATTTAACAATTACAATAATATAATGAAATAATGAAAACTCAAGTTCAAGATAAAAACATATTATAAAATGGAACACATATAATAAAATCTCATGATGTTTTTTCTTATGAATTACAAGTGACAGTTGAATAAGTATAAGATATATATACACACACCCACATCCACATATATACATAACTGAGTATATATTTCACCAACTTACTAAATTTAATAAATATGAAATTAAACTTCAGATTACACATTAAAATAAAACAATTTACTTCATCTCACCATTGAACAAAGGAAAGAACATACTTGCAGCAGCCTTAAGAGAACAAAAAATGTAAAAATTTCCTGTTTGATTCTTGTTTCATATTAATTAGACTCAATAATTAATTAAAATATGGGGATCTCCAAAATAATTTTAGGAGTCCAAGTCTAATTAAGTTAAAATAGTTTATTAAAGATAGAATATTTTCCCATTTTATATATACATACATATATATATATATATACACACACACATATACATATATGAAACTAAAACTATAATATTGTAAAAATCACCTTAAAAATAACTCCTAGTTATTCCCATTTACCTTAATGTTGCCAAACTTTCATTCACAAGATGGCATCTTTTGAAATACAGAATTCAGAGACCCAAATGGTTGAGAATAATGTTATAAAAGTTGATCAAATTCTGTCTCAGGTACCTTGTACTGCTGGGATTACAAAATATATGCTATAATCACTAATTTAGCTAACTTAGTTGACCCAAAAACACAAGGACAGAAAAATATGAATGTCTAATTCCTGCAAGAAAGCCTTTACAAAGGCAGTTTAAAATTATATAAATATGCTTCTCTCCTTTAGCAAATAAGACAAAATACTTGACCTTAAATTAAGACAACTGAATATAAATTATTAGGGTAGAACTTTCCCCTAGCTAAATCCCATTACCCTTCCTGGTATGATTTAAGTACACTGAGAAGACAAGTGACTCTGGGAACCCTTTTCTTCTAGGACAAAATGACTCCAGGACCTCTTCTCTCCTTTCTCTGGCTCTGCCTCTCTCATCACACTCTTGTAGCATTTCTGTATATATTATTCATCCAAAAATAAATTATGAATCTCTTTGTACTACTGCTCTGTCATGTGTAAATACATTTTCTCAGTGCCACTTAAACATTCACTTGATTGCATGGCAGTGCCTTTTTCCTTTTTTGTAAGAATTATGAAAGAAACCTCAGAGAAACTCATATATAAAAAATTCCCTCTATAACAAGTTGGAGGGACCCACCAAGTCTCAAAGGTAGCCTATTCCACTTCTGTACAGATATAATTGTTATGCAGCTTTTCCTGACCTCAATCTTTAATTCTCCACTTGCACCCCCACATTTCCTTCTCTCCTGAAGATTTGATAAGGCAGAAAGTAAAATAGTTGAAATAAAATTCAAATTCTTCTAAGGACAGAGCCTATTACATGAAGTTCTGATTCCTCTTTTCTCTACCTTAAGCCAAGGATGATTAAGTGCCTCATAGACTGTTATCCTTTCAGCTGGATCCAGCATCAACATTCGGCGAACCAAGTCTTTGGCACTTTCAGAGATATGGCTCCACTGCCTGGGATTCATCTGAAAAATATTAAAGATAAAATGATATAGCCAATCATTTAAAGGAAACAACCAACCTCAATGAGATATTAACAATTACTATAATTCCACTATAGTATAATGTGAATAAAAGTGCCCAAAAAACCCCCACTGGCCCAGAACCCATCCAAGGGCTTGCCTTGTGATGAAGCAGAAGTGGAATATATTTATTTCACTTTTGTATACATGAAATGTATACTTAATGGAAAAATCTTTTAAAGTTTGCCCACGCTGTTATATAAACTCACATATATTCAAAGTACATTCCAGTTGTAGTACTTACACTCCTTGTTTCCAGTTTTAAGTTCCTATCTAGAAAACAATAAATATTTATTAAATGTCTACCAAGTGCAAGATATTGTACTCATTTTTGAGGATACAAAGACAAAAATGATAATCCCAGACTTTAAGGAGCTTATGTTCTAGGAGAACTTTACTAGCTGAACAAGAGAGGAATACTTTAAAGGAGTTGTATAAGGGGCTGAAACTCTTGAGTCAATGCACTGAGTTGGGACAATTGAGTACTTGAGGCTAATTAATAACGATTAGACAATACTCTATAAGAATATGCTTGAAAAATGGCCCTTCCCACTATCCTGTGCTGGCCCAATTGTTTGGTGTATACAGAGAATTGTGGGAGGGACTAGGAGGTGGAATGAGACTTCCTTGAGAGTGACAAAGAGGTGAGGAGATCCTACGTGTCCACTCTCTTCACTTCTACCGCTAAAGACCTAGAATAAAGACTTTTACTTTATCCGGACTCCGGTTGATTCTAAAGTATCCAGGGTGCTAACGTGGTTGCCACAGAGTTGGGCCTTAAGCTAAGTTTAAAGAAATAAAATTTGGGCTGTCCATGTATTATATCTTTTCTATTGCTATATGATCAATCCACCACCTTCTTATTTATACACTACCTGGATGATACTTTTATGATATTATTGCTTTCAAATTATTGCTGGTAATATGCTGTAGCTTACTAACAACAACCATGGGTTTCCCCACAGCCTTCTGGATGACTTTCATTCTTTGGAGACTGGAGAATTAGCATGTTAGCAGCTAAGCAATATCACCAAGATAAAACATTGTCTCAGGTATTTAAGGGCAGCAAAGGTGCTGCTATCAAAAGACCTCTAAAGTATTTCCGATACTGTGCCTTAGCATCCTTAATGTAATGGGGAAAGCTTTGCTTTGGGGGACTCAAAGTGGGAGCTGAGTGACCACACCATGTATATTTGCATGATATGTCTCATCCTCTGCTATCTTGAGAAGAGTTGGAGGGAGATGATGTAATGCATGAGCTTAGTATCATCAGGTACCTGATCACCATTTTATTTTTTATTCTAGGAATATAAGAACTATAAGAGACCCTGGAGTCTTCTGGGAATTAAAGGTAATCAAGGATTACAATGACTTCATGCTGTTATCACAGGACTGTGGGAGTAGATATCTCCTATTAACTTATTATTTCCCTGGAAAGCACCATGCTCATACTTTCCTCTTATCCCCTTGTTCCATAGCCTAAGTTGAGAATTCCCTCCCTGATCTTCTCTTCATATTACCTATATCACTCCTTGTATCCCAATCAACAAAGTGCTTTGACTCCTTTTTCCAAAGAAAATAGATGCTATCTACTGTGAGTTCCCCTTCTCTCAAGTTCTTTAGTTCAAACACCCATTTCATAATCAGTCATCTTCTCTTTTGCTCCAGTCTCTGGAGAGATGATCCTTCTCTTTGCTAAGTTTTAAGTGTCCTTGATCTCCTTTCATTCCACTTTTAATCTTTCCTCACTCATGGTTAATTTCCAACCATCTATAACAAGGGTTCTCAAACTACAGCCCGCGGGCCAGATGCGGCCTGCTGGGTTATGACATATGGGCTGAGGGGTGGAAACAGAGTGTGAGTTTTTGTTTTTACTATAGTCCGGCCCTCCAACAATCTGAGGGACAGTGAACTGGCCCCCCACTTAAAAAGTTTGAGGACCACTGATCTATAACATGAGTCTCTTCTTTTCACCTGTCACTTTCAAGCTACCATCTTATATCTTTTCTATGAAAGCCAAACTCCTAGAAAGAGTTGTTAGCACTCACTATGCCCAATTTGCTCTCTTTCTGGCTTTTAACCCTGCCACAGTAATGAACCTAATTCTCTCCAAAGATCTCTTAGTAAATCTAATGGTCTTTTCTTAGTCCTCATACTTCTTCCTTGTTCCTTCCTCACCATTCCTTTTCAGTTACTTGCTATTAGTAAGCATTATTCATTGAACATTACTCATGTTTCTATCTTAGGCTCTTATCTCTTTCTCTTGGATAAGCACTTCCTTAGATAATCTGATTAATCTAAAATTCAGTGGCTAATTTTATACATTCAACTATCAAAACCTGCAATGTTATCTGACTTCAGCTCTGTATTACCAGCTTCTCAATGGACATTTCCACCAGGATCTTCTTAGGGATAATAAAGTCATTATGTCCTATTTAACACTTTGTATTTATACTTTACCTATTCCCCAATCTTCTGTCTTCCAAACTTTCCTATTTCTATTCATGTCCCTATCATTTTTCCAGTCATCTAGATTCCCAATCTTTAAGTCATTTCATCTTCCTTAAACTCCTTTTCTACTCAGTTGCCAAGTATCATTGTATTATTTATGGACTTTCCCTCATATCTGTCCTTTTTTTAATTCAGTCAACAAATATTTATTATAAAGTATATATTATTGCTGAGTGATGAGGGCAAAGGCAAGATCCAGGCAAAGTAGACTAGAAAAATTTCACAGAATTACAGAAAGCTAAATAGGATGTAAAATGCCATTCAATTCACATCAGCTTAAGAACCTTCCTGTACTTCCAAAGAAGTTGGGGAAGAGTGAAGAGAGATCAAAACGGGCTCAACTTAAGTTTTCTAGGCCTAAGAAAAGATATTGAATGTGGAAAGGGATTGAGCTTAGTATCAAAGAGGCCTGATTTTAAATCTCAGCTCTGGATGCTTAATTGTGATCATATGACAATCTTTTTAAGGTTCTTGATATGGATGATCTAACTTATAATAATTACTTCAAAGGTAATAAAAAATGCTTGAAGCTATATATAGAGTTGGTTATTTTGGCAGACCCTTTGGAATAATTAATCTGCTATAACAATGTTCTCTAGAATACATTTATCACCATTTTATGCTGAAACTGGGACCACAGAGATAAAGTTACTTGTCTCTAATCACTAAATCAGTAATAGAATCAGGAAGAGAACATGAATCTTATTCTGGCAATCTATCTTCTAGAACATAAATTATTCCTTTTTAAGTTATGGCAAAGAAATGAATTTTGATGTATATTCTATTTCCATATTATGGTATTTATGTATACTTGTTTAATTCTTTCTCTTTTAATTCTCTCTCTACTATTTCTACACATTGAGGGAATCAAAATTACCGTATTCAAACTTATGGCAGAGTTGCATTCCCGGAAAACTTACTTCAAAGATAAAACTTATCTTAACGGATGCTTAACTTTGTAGAGAACAAAGGACCATAGAGTTGGAATTAGAAGGGATTTCATAGACCTTTCATGAGAAGCCTAGGGTCATTCGGAGTACTGTGCACTCCCTGCCTTCTTTACAGAGGTAAAAGATTTGGTATGGAACACTATATATAATTAGTTGGTGTGTTGGTTAATTATCGCCACCCCCTCTCACTAATTTTTCATCCTTCATAATAATATAAGATTTTCTAGGAAAGAGACTAGGGGAAAAACACATTGAAATGTAAAAACAAAATGTTGTCAATAACATTTTCCAAGAAAATGTTCTTACCACTATACATTTTTTAGTCAATTCAATCCAATTCATCAGTTCATTGTACATCCAGAGCTTCAAGATATATGTACTGATGGACCAGATTTATGGAATGGCCACTAAACAATCCTTCATAGCTAATATTAAGAAATACTTTACCTTCTTGGTTTTTATAGTTTAAGAAGCCAAATACTTTAATGTTATTAAAGATTCAAGTTGTAGGTTTTAAAGTGTTCTTAGCCTTGATGAATTCCGTATATTATTATTCACAAACAGGAGAATACAAAGGGAACTTATTACCCATGGGGAATATCTGTTGTTATGTCTTTCAAGAAATCTTGTGTGATTTTGTCACATTCAATACCTTGCTGAGAGAGACCTTTTAAGGGAGCTTTTTATTTTAAAGGATCAATTTGTAAATAGTCAACAAAGTAATAAGCACAAAAAGATTCTAAATTTTTTTATTTTTTAGTTAACTATGTGATTGAAAAGATGTGGTTGATCACAGAATATTGTTTGTAAAAAAAAAAAAATGGCCTGTTCCTTTCTTACCCATTCAAGAATTTTTTTGATGAGTATAAAGATAATGTACATAAAATTTTTTATAGAGGTGGGTTACTAGGCATGTGGTTTAGCAGCTATTTACATTTTATTGATTAATATGTTAGGGGATAATAATATCTGATTAAGTATCATACTCTTTTAAAAAACAAAACCAAAAACCAAAAAATTATTTGACCAGTACTTAATAATTTGAAGGTTAACCTGTTACTTAACATAATTACTCATTTCTACTATATTGCCTTATGCTAAATAGCTGGATTAAAAGCAGAATTCCAGATAAATAACTCATTTGAATCATTTTGATAGCTCTTTAAATGAAAGTTATTGAAAAAAATCTTAGTCTCATACTAAGCATACTCTCCAGTACCATTAATGGTAGCCGCCCAAGATAACTAAAGTGGAATCAAATGAAAATATTCAGATTTTATAAACTGAGTGTTATGAATTGATTTAATTACTATTCCCCGTTTTACTTGTATTTTACTATTTGTTAGTTTATTTGACTTTCAAAATGTATACCAGAGAATACTTTTAAAGTAAAATACATGAGACTAGTCATTATTAATACATTCAAATTTAATGAATCTTTTAAATGAAGTAAAACCAAAAAAAACAAAAAACAAACAAAAAAAAAAAACAAAAAAAAACCTTTCCCCAAAGACACATCAATGTGGGTAAATATAACTCTTACAAAATATCATTTGGCTTCCAACTGGCATAGCATTTTAGGCTTTCATGCTACTGAAATAAGAGTGAATATAGTTTGCAATCCTTTTATGTTCAATTACTTTACAATTTAGTTAGTCTTGTAATTTGAAGGAAGAAAATAAGATTATAATGGATTCCCCTAATGAGAAAGGGACAAGCCTCCACTTTAGTTATTAAACTCAACATGCAAATCAAACCATCTACAAATAATTTTCATATAGCAAATCAGGCAACTATGACGGTCACATCACCTTCTGGAATATACATCAAAATTTAAATGGATCTTTGAGCTTAGTGATGTAGGTGTTCTATTGACAGAGATCTTAACCCATTTTGTTTATTTTCACGAAGTCCTTCTGATTCTTTCTCTAACATTAATTATTGTTTAATATTTATAAGTATATTGGTATAACCATATGCTCAAGTAGATCTCTGAAAGGATTTTATATGACAGTTTAAAAGTTCTTCCAAATAGCAAAGGAAGAAAGCATATGTAGGTTACAGACCTAAATTTGCTAAATACTAAATTTCAGAAAACATTTTAAGAGAGTTAAACTACAAAATAATGAACAAAATGGGTATCTAAAATAGAGAGAAGCAGGAGAAAATAAATCAGTTAAGTTAGTTTTTAAAAACCTTATTAAATGACTCAGTTAAATAAACTCATTCCAAGAGCATTTAAGGATGAAAAATGTAATAAGGACAACACAGAAAAAAATGGATATTATTTAAAATTACTTTTACAATAAGCTTTTTTTTTTTTTTTTTTTTTTTTTAACCCATCAAGGATGGTAAAGTCACTATACTTGGACTCTAATTTTGCAGCTCTATATTTACAAAAAATCATTAAGAACATTATATAAGTAGAACTTAAGAGAAAATAAAGTAAGAAAATAACTATTGACCACATGTCCTCCCCATCTAAGTTTTTATAAGAACTATCTATATATAATGGATAATAACCTTGATAAGGTTATTTGTATCAAACATGAAGGCTATTGGAAGTAGATGTTATGAGACCATATTGGTCACATAATTGGAAAAATAACCTATTGTGCTTACCATTTGTTGATTATTTTTTTAAAAATTTGATTTGGTAAAGCAAAATCACATCTTAAAAACTCTTTTAATATAAGGTCTCCTATATGATTTTCAAAATTATTCAAGATTTCTTGAAAAATATTACAGTAGATATAACCTTATTTGACAACTCTTTAATCATAAATTATCAGGAAATACATAAAACAGAGATAAATGCTTGCAAAAGGTGTTTACCACTGCCATGAAGGAGGAACTAGCAAAGAGTCCAAAGTGAAGAGAAATTTTCAATGGATGGTGAAGCACTCTAGACACTCCTGTTTGTGAATGAAATTGTGCTATTTGCATAAAACCCCCAAATAACAGCAGAACCTTCTGGGACAGATCTCTGATCACTCCAAAGTATGTGGATTAATTATAAACACAGAAAAGGCCAAGTGGGTAAAGGCCTAGTGTCTAGATTACAATGTACAGGATGGTATACACATCAGGGAAAAACAGTGCAAAGAATTAAATGTGAGGGGAATGGGTTAGTTAGCTTGCCTTCTAAAAATTATAATGCTTATTTAATGAATGATCTCAAACTTGTCTCAGAAACAAAAAGCAGCACTAATAATATTAAGTGTTGCTATATGGTTTTAACCACTGCACTCTCTGAGGAATCAAAAATTACTATCACACAAAGGACAATGAAGAAGCACATGGTAGATATGACTGGGCTACCACATAAACAAATAAGGAACTTTGATGAAGAACTTGACCAAAGAATATCATGAGGAAAATAGATAATGGAAAAAGAAGATGAACTGGTCATATGACAAAGTAGAGGAATTAAAAGGTAGAGTTTGCATATTCCTTGTATTTTTGCAATGTCAGGAAAAAGTAGGAAGGTTCATAGCACGCTGGGTAGATGAAGTCTGGAAAATTTATGAGTGAGGACAGGGGAAAATAGTTACAAAAGATGGGAAGGTTTACATGGATTGCAATTTGTTTCCTCTGTTGGAATGTACAACCAAATTAATAATAATAGTTCAGATATATTTTAGTATTTAATTATGGGATCATATAAACAAATAAAATGAAGTCTGGTATATTGAGTCTTACCATAATCACTTTAAATAGCCTTGTGCAATCTGACATCATGTTCATAATATAGTTAATACTAGAATACAAATAACACTTTTGAAAGTAATGAAAAAGAAAGCAGGTCTGTCTAGGTATATAAAAGTAAATATAAGTGTCATATTTTATGCAGGACAGAAAGAGGCAAAAAAAAATTAAGCTAATCAAGACTGAATTTAAGCCTGAAAATAGCTAAAATTACATAGAATTAAAACCTCGTATGTATTAAGTATAAAAAAATTAATAAAAATAGATGTTTTCCCTTAAATTACTAAACCGTAATCAGTAATGTTTAATCTTTTTTTTTTTTTTTAAATAATTAATTTTGGCATTCAACCAGAATTCTATCTTCAGATTCTCAATATTTTAGACTGGAGTAGGCACCTAACAGTCACTTTACCTAGGCCAAAACAAGAAACAACAAATTCCAAGATACTATTCAAAATATTTTATTTACCAAGTATTCTATTGTCTAAATATGTTTTTAAAGAGCTGAGGTTTTAATTTTGCTGGGTTTAGAAAGCTTTTCATTGTAGCCAACTTTGAAGTAATGGCATTGTTTATTAAAAAAAATTCTAGTCTACACTGTGGCTTTGTGAATACCTCTAAACCTACTCAGAAGTCTAATGGTTCCTACTCAAGATTACTGGGAAAGCCAAAGTCTTATAAGAGCCTAGTATTATGTGAAAGATCCACTTTAATGAGATGTAGTTTGAGGAACATAATCTTGTACTGACAAATTTTATATTAAAAAAGAACCAAACAAGTAAAAAGTGAGGTGAGTTTTTTTTTTTTTTATCTGCAAATTGAAATCAACAGAATAATATACCACAGAAAGAATAATAAGAAAAGACAATAAGGAAAGAGACTAGGGAGATAATGTGTAACTCCTTCTTAACTTCTTTTTCTATAAACGTGGATAATACCATGGCTAGCAAGTAGTTACTCAGAAAAAAAAATTATGACTCTAGTTGGCCAAATACTTAGTTTTATCCAAGATATATCTATGACACAACCTATTGACTTTGCTAAAGAAAGTTACTGAGCTTGTGGATCACTGTAAAATTTAATTAATAAGCAAACTAAAAAGAAAGAGTAAATTTTAAAAATCATTTAATAGCAAATTTTAATGTAGAAAATTATTCATTCATGTTTTATTTACCTTATATTTTCCTTTAATAATGCCTTCAAACAATCTTTCCCTTGGTTCCGTAAAAAGGCAAACAACCACTTAGAAGAATAAAAAGGATCACCCCACAACCCCAGACATCTACAGGTTTCCCATAGGGCTCTCTTTTTACCACTTCTGGGGCCATAAAATGAGGTGTTCCTACACGTCCTATGAGGAAAAACAAATAAAAAGTGAGGTAGGTTTTATATTCCCAAACTGAAATTAATAGAGCAACAAATAATACAACAATCAAAACATGTTTTATACCATTATTTTTTTTCTCCTTTTTTTATAAACATAGATTACCAAAGTGAAAATTACTTCTTTTTTCATCTATTGTAAGCAATGTAACCTCTGAAGGCAAAGACCCTTATCTTCTACTTTTCTGATATCTCCAACAGGACCTAAGATAATTCTCAGATGTGAATTAAAATTGTTAAATATATGGGGTACATCAGAAGGTTGTCAAACGAGTTGATTCTGGGGAAATCATAAAGTACTTGAATCTTGTCAGAATTCTTCTTTTGGATTTTTTATTTTTTATTAGTCATCAGGTAGAATTTTTTTTTTTTTAACCTCCCTCCCTCAGGAAATCAAGTATTATCTCTTTGATTTTCACCAATAAAAAGTTAATTATTTCTCCCTCCTCACATTTTTAATGTGTTTTGTTTAAAACAATCCCTCACCTTTATGTCATACCTATTTGTGTGCATGATATCTCCTTGAAATTAGTTATCTTAAGGGTATTGTCATCTTTCACCTCCATATTTCTTAATAGTCTGTTTCCCAAGTCTAGAATGTACTCTTTTCTCACATGTGCCTCTTAGATATTTCTAGACTCTTTCAAAGATTAGCCCAGGTGCCAATTCTATCAGGAATACCCAGCACATACTTGACACTTAATAAGTACTTGTTGTTTTCTGATCGTTCCCAATGCGTGGATACTTTGAATTTATTTTATTTACATTTTTATTGATTTGATTGTGTGTGTGTGTGTGTGTGTGTGTGTGTGTGTGTGTGTGTGTGTGTGTGTGTAATCACACACATATTATCGCTCCAAAATGGAGTGTAACCTTGAGGGCAAGAACTATTTCATTTTTTTCCCTTTATATTCCTAGCACAATGCTTTATAAATAGTAGGTGCTTAACAAATGCTTTTTGAATGAATAATATTTGTATCTCCAGCACCTACTAGCATATTTGAACATAACTGGGACTTGATAAATATAAATTTCAGTCAAATTAGTGATGATGTGAACCTTATTATAAAGTTATTACATTTACAATGAGGCTACTATATTTTTAATCCTTTGCTAGCATATAATTTGCAGGCTTCAAACTTTAAACATCATAATTTCACCCCATTTGACTTCACACTTTGCTATTTCCATCTAAAATTATGGCTTATGGAAGGTCAAACTTTGGTTCCATAGGCTTTTATAAAATTTGTGATAGCCAGACCTATTATTGTGTCTTTGTAGGTGATTGCCTTCAAAGTGTGGTTTCAGAGATAATGAATGGGAAGTCTTACTGCCTAGAGTAATACAAAACACACATACACGCATAACTACACACACACACACACACACACACACACACACACACACACACACACACACACATATATACACAAAACACACACAAAACACTTTGGTTGTCTGAGATTTCACTGTATACTGAATGAAGAGAAGTATTTCAATACGTGGACATGTAGAAGGTGGATGTAGTGCATAGTGGGCAATTAGTATCAATCAAGATTTGAGAGAGGATCAAAATAAGAACAGGGCTGGGCTAATAGATTAAGCTGTTTCAAATATAGTGAAAGGGAATAGAATGAAATGAGTCTGGGAAGAAGGTTCAGTCAGATTATACTGTAACACTGTGTTGTGTGTTTTTAATTTTAGGAGTAATAGTAAGTTCTTAAATATTTTTGAAAAAATCAGTGATAATGTATTATGATTGTTCTCGCATTTATGAGAAGTATGGATTGAAGTGAGATGTGAATGTAGACAGGGAGAAAGTTTAAATAATTTAAATTTTAAAATTAATTGAAGTGGTAGGTAATGAGAAACTGAACTATGATAACAGAAGAATGAACAGATAAAAGGTGAATTCAAGAGAGAAGCATGGAAGGACATGAAAAATATTTTCATAGATGCTGAATCCAAGATATACCCATATTGTACTGAATATCATATTATGCTAGATTAAATTATAGTGAGGCTCATAGTTCTTGTAGAATGTTCTAATTTTAGTTTATGCTTTTAAATTGAGATTCTTTAAGCATTCAATATAATTAAATTCAACAAACATTTATTTAGTTTATGCTAAGTACTCAAAATTTCCTGCAGGCTGCTTACACATTCCTACATTTCTGATATTATTATCTGAAGAAAATAAAATTCCCCCTGAGGAAAACAATTATGACCAAAATCATGAAGGGAAATTTCTGCTGTTTTTGGAAAAGAAAGCCTCCCTTATCTTTAAAGGCATTCCATTCCTTGATATGTTTTACTCTGATGTCAATAATATATACAAATGTGAATTTGAGTACTGTGATTTGCACTTCTCAGAAGATCTACATCTAAAGTGTCATCTCTCCTTGTAGGCTGATAGACATTATTCCCTATTAAAATATAATTTAAGATTCTATCTTTGAATAATGCTAATTATTAAGTGGATTTTCCTCATATTGGGCCAGAAGTTTCCTTCTTCTCTGAAACTTCCATTCATTGCTCCTATTTTTGTCCTCTGGAACAAAATAAGAACTAGGAAGTCTTATTTCCTTTCCACATGACAAAATCTCTGAATTCCATATATTCAATTCCATAGTTTCAATTCTTCCCTTATGCCCTCTACTGGGCACCTTTCTGTATCTACATTTCAGCCTGTTACTGTCCAACCTTAAAATGTGGAAACACACCACTAGTGTAGATGTTATCTGGCCATAGCAGAATACAGTAAGGTTATTATCTTATTTGTTCAAAAATATATATATTTCACTGTAGCAAAAGCTAAAAATTACTTTAATCCATTGTCATGTTTCAATAGTAATTCATATTGAGCTCCTACTTTATTAAACCTTTTAATACTGTTCATATTATTCTGTTATCAAGTATGTCTTCTCCATCTTTTTATTCATACGGCTCATTTCTGAATCCTAATATGAATCCTTATGTCTATCTGTATTAAATTTCATACTTGATACTGAAGACTATTGTAGGAAAAACAGAATAAGAGGGAAGGACATAAAGATGAATATGGAGAAGGAAATTGTGCAGATGATTTGGAGGTATTTGAACTACTGAAGTATGTAAGAGGTTGAATCTGAGAACAATTTGGGAGAAACTGAGGAAATTTAAAGGAAAACAATAACCAGATACAAATACTGGTCAAATTCTACTTGAAGCCAGCAGAAAAGCAATATCAAGGGCCATTAAAGGAGGATATAAAAAGATTAAAAAAGATTAAAGAAGATCTGTGAATATTAAGGAGTAAAACTCAAAACAGAAGACTGAAGATGAAAAAGGAAAAGGTATTGGCAAGAAAAGACAAGATAAATAAAAAAAGGTATTTGGAAGGTAAAGCAAAATGAAAGGGGATTTGTGAGTGCAACAAACTGGTAAAAGAGCTGTACCTGTTCCTTTCAGGCTGAAGAGAAGGTGGGTGTCACGGTTAGAATTAGTGTTGAACTTGCCACAAAAATAAAGTCAGACTTAAATAATTGGAAAGATATTGAGTGCTCTTGGATAGGCCGAGCGAATATAATTAAGATGACAATACTCCCTAAACTAATCTATTTATTTAGTGCTATACCAGTCAGACTCCCAAGAAACTATTTTAATGACCTAGAAAAAATAACAACAGAATTCATATGGAAGAATAAAAGGTCGAGAATTTCAAAGGAAATAATGAAAAAAAAATTAAATGAAGGTGGCCTAGTTGTACCTGATCTAGAACTATATTATAAAGTAACAGTCACCAAAACCATTTGGTATTGATCAGTGGAATAGGTTAGGTTCACAGGGCAAGATAATGAATAAAAATAGCAATCTAGTGTTTGACAAACCCAAAGATCCCAACTTCTGGGATAAGAATTCATTATTTGACAAAAACTGCTGGGAAAACTGGAAATTAGAATGGTAAAAACTAGGTATGGACCCACATTTAACAGCACATACTAAGATAAAATCAAAATGGGTCCAAGATTTAGGCATAAAGAACGAGATCATAAATAAATTAGAGGAACATAGGATAGTTTACCTCTCAGACTTGTGGAGGAGGAAGGAATTTGTGACCAAAGGAGAACTAGAAAATTTTGATTACACCAAATTTAAAAAGTTTCTGCACAAACAAAACTATTTTTTAAAAATTTTATTTATAAATTTTTTGACATTATATATGCATGAGTAATTTTTTTAATAACATTATCCCTTGTATTCATTTTCCCAAATTATCCCCTCCCTCCCTCTACTCTCTCCCCTTGATGATAGGCAATCCCATATATTTTACATGTTATAATATAACCTAGATACAATATATGTGTGTAGATACCATTTTCTTGTTGGACATTAAGTATTAGATTCCAAAGATATAAGTAACCTGGGTAGATAGACAGTAGTTCTAACAGTTTACATTCACTTCCCAGTGTTCCTTCTCTGGGTGTAGTTGTTTCTGTCTATCATTGATCAACTGGAAGTGAGCTGGATCTTCTTTATGTTGAAGATATCCACTTCCATCAGAATACATCTTCATACAACATTGAAGTGTACAGAGATCTTCTGGTTCTGCTCATTTCACTCAGCATCAGTTGATGTAAGTCTCTCCAAGCCTCTCTGTATTCCTCCTGCTGGTCATTTCTTACAGAGCAATAATATTCCATAACCTTCATATACCATAATTTACCCAACCATTCTCCAACTGATGGACATCCATTTATCTTCCAGTTTCTGGCTTCTACGAAAAGAGCTGCCACAAACATTTTGGCACATACAAGTCCCTTTCCCCTCCTCAGTATTTCTTTGGGATATAAGCCCAATAGCAGCAATGCTGGATCAAAGGGTATACACAGTTTGATAACTTTTTGGGCATAGTTCCAAATTGCTCTTCAGAATGGTTGGACTCTTTCACAACTCCACCAACAATGTATCAGTGTCCCAGTTTTCCCACATCCCCTCCAACATTCATCATTATTTGTTCCTGTCATCTTAGCCAATCTGACAGGTGTGTAGTGGTATCTCAGAGTTGTCTTAATTTGCATTTCTCTGATCAGTAGTGATTTGGAACACTCTTTCATGTGAGTGGATATAGTTTCAATTTCTTCCTCTGAGAATTGTCTGTTCATATCCTTTGACCATTTATCAATTGGAGAATGGTTTGATTTCTTATAAATTAGGGTCAGTTCTCTATATATTTTGGAAATGAGACCTTTATCAGAACCTTTAACTGTAAAAATATTTTCCCAATTTGTTACTTCCCTTCTAATCTTGTTTGCATTAGTATTATTTGTACAGAAACCTTTTAGTTTGATGTAATCAAAATCTTCTATTTTGTGGTCAATAATGATCTCTATTTCTCCTTTGGTCATAAATTCTTTCCTCCTCCACAGGTCTGAGAGGTAGACTATTTTCTGTTTCTCTAATCTATTTATGATCTCATTCTTTATGCCTAAATCATGGACCCATTTTGATCTTATCTTGGTATATGGTGTTAAGTGTGGATCCATATCTAATTTCTGCCATACTAATTTCCAGTTTTCCCAACAGTTTTTTATCAAATAATGAATTTTTATCCCTAATATTGGTATCTTTGGGTTTGTCAAAGACTAGATTGCTATAGATGTACCCTTTTTTGTCCTTTGTATCTAATCTGTTCCACTGATCTACCGGTCTATTTCTTAGTCAATACCAAATGGTTTTGGTGATTGCTGCTATATGATATAGCTTTAAGATCAGGTACACTTAGACCACCTTCCTCTGACTTTTTTTTTCATTAGTTCCCTTGCAATTCTCGACCTTTTATTCTTCCATATGAATTTTGTTGTTATTTTTTCTAGGTCAATAAAATAGTTTCTTGGGAGTCTGATTGGTATAGCACTGAATAAATAGATTAGTTTGGGGAGTATTGTCATCTTTATTATATTCGCTCGGCCTATCCAAGAGCACTGAATGTCTTTCCAATTATTTAAATCTGACTTTATTTTTGTGGCAAGTGTTTTTTAATTTTTCTCATATAATTCCTGACTATTCTTTGGTAGATGGATTCCCAAATATTTTATACTCTCAACATTTGTTTGAAATGGAATTTCTCTTTGTATTTCTTGTTGTTGCATTTTGTTGGTGGTATATAAAAATGCTGAGGATTTATGTGGATTTATTTTGTATCCTGCAACTTTGCTAAAATTCTGAATTATTTTTGATAGCTTTTTAGCAGAGTCTTTGGGGTTCTCTAAATATACCATCATGTCATCTGCAAAGAGTGATAGTTTGATTTCCTCATTTCCTACTCTAATTCCTTGAATCTCTTTCCGGCTCTTATTGCAGAGGCTAGCGGCACAAACAAAACTAATGCAAACAAGATTAGAAGGGAAGTAACAAATTGGGAGGTTAAGGTTCTGATAAAGGCTTCGTCTCCAAAATATACAGAGAATTGACTTTAATTTATAAGAAATCAAGCAATTGTCCAATTGATAAATGGTCAAAGGATATGAACAGACAATTTACGATGATGAAACTAAAACTATTTCCACTCATATGAAAGAGTGTTCCAAATCACTATTGATCAGAGAAATGCAAATTAAGACAACTCTGAGATATCATTACACATTTGTCAGATTGGCTAAGATGACAGGAACAAATAATGATGAATGTTGGAAGGGCTGTGGGAAAACTGGGACACTGATGCATTGTTGGTGGAATTGTGAAAGGATCCAACCATTCTGGAGAGCAATCTGGAATTATGCCCAAAAAGTTATCAAAATGTGCATACCCTTTGACCCAGCAGTGCTACTACTGGGCTTATATCCCAAGGAAATACTAAAGAAGGGAAAGGAACCTGTATATGCCAAAATGTTTGTGGCAGCCCTTTTTGTAGTGGCTAGAAAATGGAAAATGAATGAATGCCCATCAATTGGAGAATGGTTGGGTAAATTATGGTATATGAAGGTTATGGAATATTATTGTTCTGTAAGAAATGACCAACAGGAGGAATACAGAGAGGCTTGGAGAGACATCAACTGATGCTGAGTGAAACGAGCAGAACTCGGAGATCATTATACACTTCAACAATGATACTGTATGAGGATGTATTCTGATGGAAGTGAATATCTTCAACATAGAGAAGAGCTAATCCAATTCCAATTGATCAATGATGGACAGAATCAGCTACATCTAGAGAAGGAACACTGGGAAATGAGTGTAAACTGTGAGCATTGTTTTTTTTGTTTTGTTTTGTTTCTCTTCCCAGATTATTTTTATCTTCCGAATACAATTCTTCCTTTGCAACAACAACAACAACAAAATTCGGTTCTGCACATATATATTGTAACTAGGATATACTATAAGATATTTAATATGTATGAGAATGCCTGCCATCTATGGGAGGGGGTGGAGGGAAGGAGGGGAAAAATTCGTAACAGAAGGGAGTACAAGGGATAATGGTGTAAAAAAAAATTACCTATGCATATGTACTGTCAAAAAATGTTATAATTATAAAAAATAATAAAAAAAGAATCAGTGTTGAATGAGAAAAGGGGACAAAGCAAGTTATAAGAAGTCATAATTAAAGTTTTAACTAAGTGCATGAGGTCAGAGGGTAAGCACATATCCAGAAACAGTTAAAAAATAATGACCGAAACTGAAAAGCCTCAATTAGTACAAAGAGTAGAGGAAATTGTACGACTTGTATGAGCATGTTTGTATTTCATGAACCTAGAGATTGTTTTCTGTGTACCAGGTACAGACTGATCTTTCTCTGAGAAAAGAAAGTGAATGAACTTGAAGAAAAAGAAGATATGGGGTAGAAGTGGGGTAGATCAAAAGAAAGAAAAATAAAGATGTATAATTAGAGCATAAAGCTAGATCTAAGACTCTCTGATGGAGGGAACTGCATGTTCTAAGGAAGAAGAAGCTACTTGTTCTCCAAAGAATGAAAAAGAGTAAGAAATCATTTAGTTAAAGCATCAATGGTATTTAGAAAAGCAATCATATAGCAGTATTGTAGTTTAGTGAATTCCTGTTCAGGGGTGCTTAACCCATTATTTAATTGCAAAGGTCTACAATTCTCCCTGTATAACCTTATTTAATGACAATTACTCTTTTCTATTTATTTCCATGCCCATAAATACCACTGTAGAAGGAAGCTAAAAAGTACTACTAATGATTATTAAGTCTTGAGACAGAAAATGGAGACCAAGAAGCACAGATTGTATTTTCCTTACTTTTGCCTAGCAAGGCAAAGGATGATGAAGAAAAATACTAACTCGGTTTTTAAACAGCTGGCTTAAGGAGGAACTCTCTTAAAATGGGTTTTGCACTTCTATACTATAGTTTAGCACAAAAGTATCCTGACTTAGAAGTAAAACTAATAAAAGGCTGGTAAGAATATATTTGTCAAGGGCAGCTAGGTGGCGCAGTGGATGGAGCACCAGCCCCGAAGTCAGGAGAACCTGAGTTCAAATATGGCCTCAGACAGTTAACATTTCCTAGCTGTGTGACCCTGGGCAAGTCACTTAACCCCAAATGCCTCAGCAAAAATAAATAAATAAATAAAATAATATATTTGCCAAGTTGTCTTACAAATCTAAATCTAATGCTTTAAATTAAAAAGGATGAGAGTGGGAGAAGATTGCCTATAAATATCCTTCAAGGTGGATAGCATAGAGAAAGTAGCACAACAGGACAAAAAAAAAATCAATCAACTTTACAAAAACAAAATGGGGGAGATGTATGGCTAGTTATTTTTGGGGAAAAAGATTGAGAGATAGCAGTAAGACATGACAGCAAAAAAGTTAATAAAATCTTGGTCCGCATTAAGAGATACATTGTTAGGTTCTTACTAAGTGCTAAGTCGGTACATGACAATTCTCTAGTTCGGGCCATGACTGGGAGTTTTACTTGTGAATTCCTGGGGAGGAGCTTGCATGCTTAGGAGGAGCAAGTTCATTGGTTGAAGTAATTTTTCCCAGAAGCCCTTGTATTATCCCACGCCCATTCTCTGGGAGGATAAAAGAGGGCAGCACACAAAGATAGAGAGTCTCTGTTCTAGATCAGAGTTAGAGCGGCTCTCTGGAGGAGAGAGGTCTCTGCTCTAGGCCAGACTTGAGGTGGCTCTCTGCAGGGAAGTCACTACTCCACGAGAGTTAACGGCAACTGTCTGGAGACAACGGTTCTCTACAGGAAGAAGAATCTGTCCGAGAGATTTGAAGATATTGACACAGCAGATCTCCTCCCAGAGAGCGATCAGCAGCTTCTGGAGACAACAGCACGTTACAATACATGGCTTCTAGATAAAAGGAAGTATACGTTGTATTCTATTCATATCAGACTTTATCTGAAGTACTACATTCACAATTCTAGTAGCCATGGTTTAAAAAAGATATGACTAAATTGGATAGCAGAGTAAGAATCACTTACAGGACAGTAGAATAAAGGCAATCAGATTGGTGAAATGTCATAAATGACTGTCAGCTGAAGGAACTAAGAATTTTTACCTTATGGAAAGATTAATCAGAAAGAACATGACAATCAATTTCAAGTATCTGTCATGTAAATGGAAGGATCAGACCAATTCTTTTTGGTTCTGAACAATGAATAGAAGATTTAAAAAAGCATATTTAGCCCTGATGTCAATAGAGTTTCTTCAATAATTAGGATATGCAGAAGTATAACGGGCTATTTTGAAAAATGGTGGATTCACTCCTTGTTGGTATAAAAGCACAGACTAAATGATGTTGGATGTGTTATGGTCAAACATCCTTTCATGGATGTGTTATATTAGATGGCTGCAAAAACTGTTTCTAACTCTCAAATTCTGTGATTCTATGAAATTTTGTCTTTTTAAAGATTTAGTCAGCCATTTCAGTCTGTTAAGACATTTCTAGATTTTAAATCCAACACATTAGTCACCTTTTCAACTTTTCTGTCACCTTAAAATTTAAGATTGCCATATCTTCTTTCATACAAGTCATCATATTGAACAGAACAGGGCAAAAGACAGAACCTTGGCAACACTGTATTAGAGATTTCTCTCTAGATTTACTCTGATTCATTAAAATAAAAAGAATACAATAAATAAAAGCACAGAATTGGGAGAGAATTAGACGTTGAAAATTCTGAACAGAATAGTAACAAGAAAAGACTAGGACTGGAATAATCCATATATAAAGAAGACTCGCTTGAAGATAATAAGGATGACCAAAGTAGACCTGGTAATGAAGGTTTGTACTATGATGGTGTCATTGGGAATAGAGAGAAAGGAATGGATCTTAGATCTGCTTTTGCCAGAAGCATAATGAAATAATTTTAAATCAGGAGAAGGAATACAAGAGCAGCTCATGTAATATAGATATTAATAGCTATAGCACCGACAGAACAGAAAATGAAGAGCAGGTTTAAGAAAAAAAAGTTTGGTTTTGACATGCTGAGTTTAAGGTAGCACAGAGATATCCAAATGTTTTGTTGATTAGACAGGTGGATGTGTAAGGCTGGCATTCAGGAAAGAAGTCAGGGCTAGAGGTAGCTCATAAGATCCAGGATTTAGAGCTTAAAGGAAACTTAAGATATTACTTTGTACAATATTTCAGAGAAGGAAAGTGGATCCAAGAGAAGTTAGGTGACATGCTTGAGGGAGTACAAAGTAAGTGGCAGAGCAGGATTTGAACTCAGGTCTTCACTCCAAATAAAGTCTTCTTTCCACTGTGCCACACAATCTATAATATTTGGAAATTCTTTGTGTAAGGAGATTGTTGTTTCCCTGTGACAATGAAGGTGTTTGCTAAGGGACAAGCTTGTTGTAAATTTATGTTGAAATCAAGATTATTAAATAGACTCAGAATAAGCACCCCAGTTCTTCTGTAAGTAAAATGCATGCATGAGCTTTATGTTCCCTGACAGTGGCACTTAACTGAATAATTAATCAGATTTTTGACTCTGTTTTAAGTACTGAAGGTTTGTCAGATGGATGAGTTTTACATAGATGAAATATTACTGTGTTAAAAGTGCTTATGGATTCCTATACTATACTGAATATCTAAAAGATAATTTCCTGTGTGTAAAGGTAGTTAGACATTTAAAGATTCAAATAAATAGAAATTATTTTTAAAAAGCTAATAAATAGTAACTTCAAAGTGTAAGATTCTCTAATATTTAAAATCTCTCTTTATAAATTAGAATAAGATGGGATAAGTGATGAGAGTTCACTATTTGCTTGTTGGCTATTATATGAATTGAATCTAGATTCAAACTTTAGTAATCAACATTGTTGAACAGCAGCAGGGAAGCTGAAACACTAAAGAGCTTAAAAGTAATTTACATTTGATTTAGGAAGATATTACAGATGGAATTATTTCTAATTCTATTTCTGAGTCTCAGAAGATGGCCCACAGTAACAGTGCTTTGCTGATTAAGTTACACTGAATTCTGTTAAGTGAAATAACATGCCTAATCGAAACCTTCACCAACTTCTGCCTTTGTGGAACTTGTTCTCTAATATAAAACCTTGATGTTTTGGTATTTATCATTTATTAATCTGACTGCAATGTAAGAAAATTTTCATATGTGACAGTGTTACAAAGGTGTATGCCTTGTTTTTCCTCCCCTCCCTTTCCAGAGGGGGATGTAGGAAGATTTGGGAATAATTGTAAAATAAAATGACAAACCACCTCAGTATCTTTGCCAAGAAAATCCCCAAAAGGGGTCATGAATAGTCAGACTACACTAAAAGTAACTAACAGCAAATTAAACACAATCCACAATAATCATAATAATTCAATTGCATTAATTGCATTAATGATTAGTCATTATAGGTCTATGTCCCTGATTTAATCATTGGAAAACTAAGAAATGTAGGACAAAAATATGGGGGAAAGTTAAAGGAGGGAAAAATTTAGAATGGGACAGATTTTTAGATGGAATTTCTTAATAGAAATTAATGAAAAATAAAGTATGTGCAACCATAACAAACATTTCCCTCTGTATATTGTGTTAATACATCTTTATTTCAACTGCTTTACAAGAAGTTTTACTTCTTTCTCTCTCTGTGTGTCTCTTTTATTTTCTCTTCACTACTTTTAGAATCAATTTGCATTCCTGGGCCATACAAAGATGGACAATATGGAAAGAAGCTACCTTAAAAGAGAAATTCTAGATTCAAAAACTATTACAGAACACATGCAATGTAACCAATCTACATAGATAAATGAATGCTTATTGTGGATTGTGTTTAATTTGCAGTTAGTTACTTTTAGTGTAGTCTGACTATTCATGACCCCTTTTGGGGATTTTCTTGGCAAAGATACTGAGGTGGTTTGTCTTTTTATTTTACAGATAAGAAAACTGAGGCAAACAAGGTTAAATGATTTGCCTAGGATCACATAATTAGGGCCAAATTTGAACTCAGGTCTTCCTGAATTGAATAGATGTGGGGAGGTATTCAGTGACATTTTATACTTTCTAAATGTCATTACTATCAGTAGGACAATGCTGGATGATAGTGGTCTGGTTAAGAAAAGATCTCTGCCTTCAAAGATCTGTAATTTAACTGCGGATACACCCTTTTCAAATTTAGAACTACCTATTTACAGGCATTTATTTTATTTAATTATTAGTAGTGAGGTAAGGAGAATGGGAAGAAGTCAGATGCTCTGAAATTAGAGCAAAATCTGGTTTAAGGGATTAATAACTGATTTAAAATACTATAGTTTTAAAAATTTGTTTTTTTAAACTTACCTCCAGCAACAAGTCCAGACTCGCCTAACTGAATAGCTACTCCAAAGCCCCCAAGTTTAACAGGTGCTGAGTTTTCTTTTGAGGCAAGGAGGACACAATGTGGCTAAAAGGAAAAGGAAAAAAAAAAAAAAGGAATGATGTCTCAGATTTCAATACAGTTTGTTCACAGAACTGAGTTCAAATTTTCATATAAAGAGATTCCATCTTTTCCTTCATGGTGGCCATTGGCCTTTCTATACTTAAGATTTTCATTACTTGCTATATTTTCCAAGGACTTGCCTGTCATAGCCCAGATTCTTCAGGAATTCTCTGCTCCCAACATTAGGATCACTGTGTAACTAATTTGAAATCACAGACATTCATGAAAGGCAGTCAACTTTTCTCCCTTTCCACACAGCACTCTCTCTCCCTTGGGTGATATTCTAGGATTTTAAAAGAATAATATGCTTCATTTTTCCAGTCAAAATATTGCTTGAAATTCCATCATTTGCTGGTGGCTCAATTTTATAAAAATGTCCCTTTACACTTGGAAGATAAAAGTGGTTGTTTTTTATTCTGCCCTCTGGTATCACCTCAAACATAAAGCATTCACTTTTAGCATAGAGGTATGATCACATAATACATATATGACAGATTTATGTATACATGTAATATATTATATAGATTTTTAAACAATCAACTACACTAGCCAATAATTTCAACTTTGACTGGTATATTTAATTCGTATATTATAATCCTCATGCAACAACATTAATTTCATATTTTGTAGGAATATATTTCACAGCTATTTAGATTTGTAATATCTGTATAAATGGCAAAGGAAGTCTTATTGCAGAACTGTACAAGTTATTGAAACATACAAAAGGAATGACAAAGTAGAAGCTGTAACAGATTTCTAAAAACAAGCAAACAAAAGAAAAGGCAGCTTTTAGGAAAGAGTAAAGTCTGAAAAGCTAAAGAAGAAAAAAAAAGGTAATATGCAAATAACAAAAGAGATATATTCTTTAAACTCAATGGGAATGAGAAGGATAAAGGAAACACCAACCTTCTATTATACAGCAGCCACAACAATAAAAGCAGCCAACATTTATCTAGAACTTTACAAACATCATCTCATTTTATCCTTATAACATCCTCAGAAATAGCACAATTATTAGCATTTCAATTTATAACTCATTTTGTCAAATGCCTAGCTTGCCTATTTTTCTGAAAAAAAAAAAAAGAAGGAAATGAGAGAGAAAGAGGCAGAGAGGGAAGGAGGCAAAGAAGAGAAAGACAGAGGAAGGGAAGGAGGGAAGGAGGTCTTAGGTGAAGTTGTCACTATATATGAGTACTGTTGTACCAAGAGAATGTGAATGAGGGGGAAGGAGAGAAGGTCAGGTGATCTCTTCCTTCCAGATGTTTCCTTTAGAAAGTATGGGGTGTCAATAAAGTGCTTAGCATAGAACCTGGCCTATTGCATGCAGGCGCTTAATAAATGCTCATCTCTTCCCTTGTTTTGTAGGACATTAACGTATATAAGTAAAATAAACTAGAGAATCAACAAATTAACAATGTATCAGAAGGCCATCAAACGTACTATCCAGGACAGTACTTTCTGATTCATCCATTCATTCTCATTGACTGTACTTATCAGAAGTTGGGGGATCCTAATGAAGGATGTGTCGTGGCGGGGGGGGGGGGAAGATTGAAAGAAAGAGGAAGGGAAAGAAAGGAAAACAAAAGGAAAGAACAGACAATATAGAATTTAGGCAAACTAGGAAAAAAACTATGTTGGAGAGAAAAGAAAAGGAACAAGTATTTATTAAGTGCTTACTTTATGCTAGGCACTGTGTGAAGCACTCTACAAATATCTCATTTGATTCTCACAACAACACTAGGAGGTAGGTACTAATCTTAGAGTAATTTTACAGTTGGGGAAACTGAGGCAGAGCTTAAGCACTTAACACTAGTATCTATCACACTGCCTGGCATATACTAGGTACTTACATGTTTATTGACTGACAGTTTAAGTGACTAGTCCAGGATTAATTACACAGCTAGCCATTGACTAAGGCTTGAAAAAGACATACTAATTTCACTCAAAGACTGATAGCTCAAATCTAAAAGCAACACAAAAACTAGCATCACCACTAGAAAGCCACTGTTACAATTTTGAGAACTGGAGAAACTGTAAGGTAAGTAAAGATGAGAAAATAGGAGAATCATTGTTAAAAAAAAAGTGATCTAGAAATTTTAGATATATAATTCAGCTTTTTAAAAGAGAGTGAAAGAGTTCTAGCATATTGGGCAGACCTCCTATGGAAAATGTTTGAGAGAACATGGACAAGTATGATAAGATATAGATAATTTGTGATTTGTAACATCAAAAGAAATACTCATATTTATAAGATCACAAATCTATCATGATATGTATTTATTATCAAAAAGTTATTTATATGTGTATATATTGTGTGTATATAGTAAATAGTACACTACTAAGATCAGCATAGCCACAAGGAACAAATTTTTATTTGGCTAGTGACTTGGGAAAATTAAAAGTTGTAAAGACAAGGTTCCAAGGTGACAATACCCCGATATAAATAATAATAGATAGCTATTCTTCACCTGTACTGACAAAATAAAAGAAATAGTCATATTGTAATGAGGGATTTAGATTATGCATAAATTAATCATTAAACACTGGCAGGGAGGACAGAGGGAGACTCTGGAATATCCTCTCTCTAACAGTGGGACAAATTAAGTGTGGTACTGTTTAAAGGAGGACAGTAACACATGATTTTTAGTGAATGAGATCAACTTTCCATTCCTCCAAAAGAGCAGTATCTGACAAAACTGACACGTTTAAGGATCAGATATATAAGTATATAATTATATAAATAAAGAGCATATATAAAAAACAAAGGCATTTTCTTTTATGGCCCAGTAAAAGAAACTTCTGAGCTCCCAGGTTTGTTCACCACAGAACTCTTAAAAAAAAAAAAAAAAAAGTATTATCTCATATACAACCCTGACCAATTGCTTCACCAACGGAAAGAGGAACACAAAAAGCAAAGTAGTTGATAAAGTTAAGTTCAAACCACTTTAGCTAAGGAAGCACTGGTTTAGCTCCTGTTAGTGTTGGAAGGTTGCTAGAAATGACTAAACTGTAAGTATTTTCTTTTGATTTTTAGATAAATAAAAGAGCTTGTAAGCTCAATTATTTCATGATGAAAAATGCATTTTTAATTCATTAAAATGTTATTTTACTATACTAATAACATTTTGGCTTTAGATATAGATGCCAATCTGGCTAAATTTTACTTCTATTTTAAAACATAAATATTCTCTTTCCATTTATAGTTATGTTAAGAATACTAGGAAATTCAAGGCATCAAAAATCTTAAGATAAATGCTGTAAAAATAATGACATTATTTATATAGTATAATTAGGAAAATACTGAATATATTTTTGTTTTGTTCAAATATATGGATTTTTATGAAGACGATAACTTTAATGAGCAATCATTATCAAGTTATGCTGGGTGTTAGCTCTTCAAATTACGTGCCAGTTTCTGTGTTTCAGTTTTCTCATCTGAAAAATGAGCTGAACTAGATAACCTCAAAAGTACCTTTCATCTCTAAAATAACATGATTCCTAAGTTAAAACTAAATCTTAATTTGGAAATGTCTTCTATCATTACCACAAAAGGTGTATATATATATATATATGTATATATATATACACACACAGATATATAGATATATCTATATAGATATATCTATATATCTGTGTGTGTGTTTTTATGTATCAATGTGAACTGTAATCAAGATGTACTTAAATGTTTCCACAAACCTACAGAAACTACGTTTTGAAAGTGTCCACTAGTTTAGACCATAGTTAGGTTCAAATTTTCTAGCCCACCAAATTTAACACTGAAACAGAATTAGCAGTATGTGTGATATTTGATTTTATTTTTAATCCTTTCTGTTTAGGAAAAGCTGTGTGAATATATAACACTGCAATTTCCTAAAAGTTGTCTAGATACTATATTATTTTAGAGATTTACTAATCTAATTGTTCCTTTTGGAAAGGTAATAGAGCCCTTACAGAAATATGCCAATTCTTTAATAATATTGTGAAAATGCAATCTTCATTTTCTCTTTATTAAACAAGTTTTCTTTGACTCTATAATCTTGTTTCTGCTTATTTCAAATTAGTATACCTCTACATAAAATGTATGATAGAAAAACAATAGCTTATGTCAGTTATATATCAACAATCACAGAATTAGCAGATAGTTTTGATACTTTTGTTCTCAACTATATTAACTGGCTCTATTAGAAGCTCAACTTCCACTAAAAAAGCTTTCTAAAATTCATAACAGTTCAGTTTTTTCCCCATCCCACTTAAGCAAATTAAAAATAAAAATAGCAGTCTAGATACAGGCTAGTAATTTGTTTATTATTAATTGACTTTAGCTATATAACATACACATGCCTACCAGTAATAATTCTGTGTGCAGTGGTCCTCAAACTTTTTAAATAGGGGGCCAGTTCACTGTCCCTCAGACTATTGGAGGGCCAGACTATAGTAAAAACAAAAATTCACATTCTGTCTCTGCCCCTCAGCCCATTTGCCATAACCCGGAGGGCAGCATAAACATCCTCAGCAGGTGCACCTGGCCTGTGGGCCATCGTTTGAGAACTCCTGCTGTATGGTATGGACTACTTCTATATATATGAACATGAGTTAAGAATGCACCAATTTCATTTTTTCAAAAATCAATTGTGGTAATTTTAAAATTGAGATAAATGACAATTACAAATTTGACAATAAATATTTGCTGTTAAGACTTTTTTTTTTCTCAAGTTAATTCTTTTTTCTTTAGCTAATGAAGAGGAAGGCAAGTTAATGGGCACATGTTAAATAGTTTCTTAACTAATAATACTCTAACCTCAAAAATAAGCACAGGAAATGGGGTTTAGTGGGTATGTTGATTTTTTTATATTTTCTAAATATCTTAACTATGGAATTACATGCATTAGTCTCAGTCTTTATCATTCTTGACCTCTCTGTAATATGTTGCTGACTAATCCTTTCTTCTAGCTCTCTTAAGATATTCTCACTTCCTTTATGTTTTTGTGAGACTGGAAGGAAGAAATTTGTTAAGTGCCTAAGATGTGTTGCAAGTAATACTGCTCGGAAGTTTACATTTTAAGGGATCAGATCATTTGTAAATAATAATGTAGATACACAGTATGAACAGAGTAAGGAGAGAGCAGATTTTAGAGCCAAGACCAATGTTCAAGTCCTCCCTTGTCACACACTCCCTATTTAAAGTTATAAATTGAACACAAGGTGTTGAGCTGCATTGATAAAAGTATTATGTCACCTAAAAGTTTCTTACATCAATGAAATCACAGCTTCATTCCACATCTCCATATCTGTATATGTTTTCCCCTTTCCTCTAGTACACAACATAAACATAAATTACCTGTGCTATGTACAGTGCCTGACACAAGCAGCATTTAATGTTGGTTTGTTAAAATAAACTAAAAATTATAGGGTATAATCTTGGAGTCATTCTTGATTCTTCTCTTTGTTCTCCCCATTGCCAAATCTCATTACTTCTTCCTCCACAACATTCAGATTCTCAGTTATTTCCTATTGCAATATCTTCTAAATTGGATGTCCAGCCCTTAGTCTCTTTCCTCTTCAATTCACCTTCCGCATAGCTGCCAAAATAATCTTCCTTAAATCTACTTGTTATTCCCCTGGATCAAGAAACTTCTATGACTTCCTAATATATATAGAATAAAATATAAACATTTCTCTTTGAAATTTAAATCTTCAGAGTCTGGTTCCAGCCACCTTTGCAGTGTGATTATCATTGTCCATTCACACACTCTTCATTCCTCATAACAGCTAAATTTACTGTTTTCTGAACTTGGGACATTCTTTCCTGAACTTATTTCTTTGTATGGGGTATCTTCTCCCCTTGAAAGTTAAGTTGATGAGGCATTTTCCTAGGGGAAAACCTTTCCTTACTCTCTAAATTGTTAGTGCTTTTGTGTATATGTGAAATGTGAAATACACACACACACACACACACACATGAGAACTGTTTCTTTTTTACATGTTGTATCTCTGGGCCACTTCCTAGTACAATAGAAACTTCTTAAGGATTAATTTTCATTATCTTACAGCCCTATTGCCCAACACAATGCATTGTATGTTGTGGGCCTTGGTGAATGGAATTTTTACTCTGTCAATATGTATATATCTTTTTATTCATTACTACCCCACATACATCAAATACATGGTCCTACTTACTTATACACAATACTACTCTATCTTCAATCTTCACACTGACTCTAAGTCAGTATTTCCTTTATTCCCTACCAGTTAATAATGCTTTCCCAATCTAAGTCATCTTGAATTAATTTTGTATATACCTTCTATATACCTGTCCATGTTCAGGTATATAGGATAGGTTCCTCCATTAGAAATGGGAACTTTACAAGAACAAAGACTATCCCTCCCCCCTTTTCTTTGATCCTCAGAGATTAATAACATAGTGTCATTATAAGTGCTTGTACTTTGATCTAGTAATAAGATTTTATTCACTAACCCAGACACAACTCAGCTGTTTTTGTTCAGTTGCTTTTTAGTTATGTTTGATTCTTCATGACATCATTTGGGGTTTTCTTGGCAAAGATTATGGAGTGTTTGGCCATTGACTTCTCCAACTCATTTTATAGAAGAGGAAACTGAGGCAAACAGTAAAATGACTTGTCTGTGGTCACACAGCTAGTTGAACTCAGAAAGACATTCTTCCTGGCTCCAGGCCCAGCACTCTATGCACTGCACCATCCAGACATATTCAGAATTCTTGAATTACATGCATACTCTCCTATGTATAACACAAGGCTTAGATTATAGGCACTGTATTTGATGATGGTGAGATTTTCAAAATTTATGAAGCACACGCCAGGTGCACAAGTATTTCATTCAACTGTCAATTATTTAACACTAACTACATGCCTTTAACATTTAGTATCTTATTTTGCTAGTGATAGGAGACAGAAACATACTTAAGACAAAGTCCTGAACCTCATGGAATTTACCAGTGAGCAAAAGCAAATTATGGTGCTAATAAGAATGAAAAAAAGCTAAGTCAAGGTAGCATATGATAGCTTAGGGTAAAATCAATATTTTGATTATACTACTTAATGTTTCAATAATGGAATAATTGGAACCTAAATGACTGAAACTTGGTAATTCTGTTGCAACTTCTTGGTTCTAACTTCATCTTTTGCCTCAGTTAGGCAACTTAAACAAAACACCAAACATTCATGACCATCAGTAGGACATGAATGTATTTACTTGGCAGTATTTACTGATGGGGAAAATGTTAAATAGAAGAAAGAGGTATCAAAAGTAAACTTTATAATAAAGACTGAAAATAAAATTTTAAAAAATGTACTTTGGCCTAAAACAAACTTGCCTTTAAATAGCCAAATGATTTTATGGTTTGCATTTTGTTGTAGGCATAATCCGAAAGCATGAAAACTTCATTCAAGAAAAATAACAGATCACTTTTGCTTTCAATATCCACATAGAGGAGAAGAAAGTCACACTTTCAATGACTTCAATTTCCACTCACTCCCTACCTTGCTCTTCCTATGACAACATCTTCATGGATAACCAAAGTAGCCTATGCCAAAATGACTCATCAGGCACATCAAATGCTGCCACCTGCACTATGGATGAACAATTACTGTCTGTTGTTCTAACAGTTTTCTACTCCTTTATTTTTATTGTGGGACTTGTTGGAAACATCATAGCTCTCTATGTATTTTTGGGAATCCATCGTAAAAGAAATTCTATTCAGATTTACCTGCTTAATGTAGCCATTGCAGATCTCCTACTCATCTTTTGCCTCCCCTTCCGAATACTGTACCATGTTAACAAAAACATCTGGATATTGGGTGTAATTCTCTGCAAGACAGTGGGAATGCTATTCTACATGAATATGTATATCAGCATTATTCTTTTGGGTTTGATCAGTTTGGATCGCTACATAAAAATTAATCGATCTATTCACCAACATAAAGCATTAACAACTAAACAAAGCATTTACATTTGTTGTACAGTGTGGGCAGTAGCAATAACTGGATTTTTAACTATGATCATTTCAACACTTAAGAAAGGAGGACATAATTCTACAATGTGTTTCCATTACAGAGACAAGCATAATGCAAAGGGGGAAGCAATTTTTAATTATATCATAGTGATCGTGTTTTGGTTAATTTTTCTTCTGCTAATCCTTTCTTACATTAAAATTGCCAATTACCTTTTAAAGATTTCTAAAAGGAGGGCCAATTTCCCTAATTCTGGAAAATATCATACCACAGCACGTAATTCCTTCATTGTGCTTATTATTTTCACTATATGTTTTGTTCCTTATCACGCTTTTAGATTCATTTATATAACGTCACAGCTAAAAACACCCAATTGTTACTGGAAGGAGATTTTCCACAACATCAATGAGATCATGCTTGTACTCTCATCTTTTAACAGCTGCTTAGATCCAGTTATGTACTTTCTGATGTCCAGCAACATCCGTAAAATTATATACCAACTTCTTTCAAGAAGATTTCAAGGAGAATCAAGCAGAAGTGAAAGTACTTCAGAATTTAGAGCAGGCCAAGGCCATTCTCTGCATGATACTTCTGTTAGTGTTAAATATGATCAACATTTAAGAGTACTCTGAGATGAACATGTTACAAAGAATTATGAATCACTGTCTTTTACCAAAACTATTTACTAACTAATGCTAAGGCCTAGAAGTATTATTAGAGAACTACAAAATTCAGTACTGATATTTCTAGCATTAATTAAAACAAATGAACCAATCTCTAAAATTTAGTATTTTCTGAAATTTTCTTTTTGTAAAATAGAGCAAGCTATGATTTATTTCCTTGATTTATCAAATAATATTTTGAAGACAAAAAGGTCACAGTCACTTCTATTTGATTTTAATTGTATGATAGATATTTCAGTCTAAGATCTTAAAAGTTTAATCTATTGTTATATTTGTAAAAGGGGGTTGTAAAAGTATTTATAGGAATTCATGACCTTGATAATCTAAGAAGCTGAAGAAAATTTTAATTTCTCAAACTTGTAAATTAGTGTCAGTATATGTTTCAGACTATTTAAATAGGTACAACAAATAAGGGAGATAAATGTCTGATTATTTTAGATTGACAGAGTTGTATTGGTACTCAAAAATTTGTCATATATTTGTCAAATTCATACATTATTCATGCCTTTTTTAAAAAAAAGTAAAAGGTGAGATTTTTCTAGTTTCTATAAACAAAATCTACAGTGATGGTATATGACATGATATTTAGCAAACTAAATCTTTTTAAAAACACACATTCACGAGATACCATTTGTTCCTCAACTACATGGCTAAATAAAACCATGTAAGGAAGAAATAAATTTCAAAGCTCTTTATCCATGTTACCCAACAATACATGCAAATACTTCACAAAAGCAAGCCCTGTGATATAATTGAAAGAAGCAAAAACTGAGACAATATTTTGAAAGCAAATGGATCTGAACATAACATAATCAGGTTTCTAAATCAAATAAACTTGTCTATGATTCTCTGGAAGATTATAGGAATGAATGGTATCACTACTATAACTATACCTAAATGATAAGGAAAGAAAAGAAACCTAATATGCAAAATGATAAATAAGCAGCTGGGTAAACTATATTGTCCGTAAACATAATAGACTATTGTGCCATAAGATACAAGAAGTTTAAAGAAAACAAAATATAAAATTGACATGAAGTGATAAGGAATGATTTGTAGAATCTCAATGACATATACTGACTATGACTAAATAAAAAAAATTGAGACAGAATTTAAAAAGATACAAAGAAGAAAAAGAATATCTGAAGGGGACATGGGAGCAAACAGGACATTTCTATTATCATTCTGTTAAAATTTAACATACACTTAAAAATAAATTGCAAATAATTTGAAGCTTATGCTATTAGGTGCTTTTTGTTTACTTGAATGTTTTGTGGATGATTAGTAACTTAATATTTTTCTCAAAAGAAATTTCAAAAATTAATCAATAATCATAAAATTTTAAAATTGTAAGGACCTTAGAAGACACATGAAAGAAAAAGGAGTATTATTAATATTAGCCCCATATAATAATAATAATAAGCCCCATATTGCTCTTCCTTTTTCTCCCCTCCCTTTTGGAAGGATGATTACTTCACACATTTTCAGAAAAACCTGAGAATAGTAAAATCCTGGCGTTGGCCCTTTTTTATTTCTTTTTCAATTTCTATTGACTTCCATTGAAAATGAAAGAATTGCTCTTCCTTTCCCATCTAGAACTAGTACCAGTGGGTTCTATACAGCAAGAATCATTTCTTGAACAATTTTATATCCAAAAGAATTTAACACAGTAAATGCTTCATAAATATTGCTGAAGTTGATGCCTCCATTCCCTAAGTATAAGGCCTATTTTAAGTGACAGTCACTAAAAACTGAACATTATCTAGTCTTGCCCTTGTTACTAACAAACATTGGGAATATTAATCATACTGGGACTTCATTTCTTCACCTGTAAAGTAAAGGGACAGGGATGTAAAATTTCTAAGGACATTTATAGTTCTGAAATGCCATAATTCTTTCAGTTATTTGGTTTTTTCCAGCTAAATATCTATTACGTGAGCAAATGGGTGAGATCCTCAAGGCAGATAATTTGTCTGCTTTAGATATGTATCTGTTTGGAAAAGACAGAATATTACTAGCAATATAAATAAAACTTTGTCAAAACAAATCTAAAACCTTGTTCTATGCAGTACTGAAATTTTGTCTCATTACTTGAATGGCACATTAGCTAAAGCTACAAAATCTTTTTATTACACATAATAGAGGTTTTTCCTGTGAGGGTATTCTATACATATTTAGTTTAGAGACTAACACTAAAATTCATCATATTACATATACAGCCTATGCAATAAAGAATACTAAGCAGAATCTCAAAAAATATAAGTAAATAAAATTCAGGGAACAATTCTAAAATAAATTAGCTGTAATTTATTACATAGACTCAGGGTAGGAAAAGAAATACAATTAGATAGCTTTTTACTGCAATCTAGCTTGGCTATTTCACTAAAAGAAACCTGTTCTTTTACTTGACAAGTATTTGAGAGTATCCTAAGAGCTGGGAGGAAGTGAGAGAAGAGGATATAAAGATAAAAAGAATGGGACATAGTCATTGTCCCAACAAGCTCACAATGAGCAGAACTAAGATGTGCATTCAAATTACTATAATAAAAGGCATTACATTGAAGTACAACATGAATCAGAAAATGCAAAGTTAGTTCAAAAAATTAAACATTAATTTCAATGTAGTTGGCTGGAGAACCAGGGCATTCTAGATGGAATTATTTTGAACTAAAACTTAAAGAATAAGTAGAAAAAATTCGCAGGCAGAGTTGGAAGGAGTGTGAAGAAAGAAAGAAGAGAGAACTCTGGACAGAGGAAAGTGCAGAAATGCATACAAATAGCAAGTAATCTAATCTAAATGCAACAAAAGATGTATAAAGGGGAATAAAAATATGGAAGATCTTGATCATCTAATGAAGGGATTTAAACTTCATTTGGCAAGTAATGAGCAGTTGCTAGAAATCTTTTAATTATACTTTTAAGAAAGCTGTGATGATTCCGTGATTCTCTAACATGAAGTTTTAGATTTTCACCTATGTTTCAAACTTATCTTGTTATTTGCATGACTTATACTGTAGATAATTCATAACACTATAAATAATTAGAAATTATTGATGAAGGCTTTAAATCTAATTGAAATAATTGAGTTTAAGTATATAACATAAATTCTTTTGCAAGAATCATTTTATGGGTTTAAGGAATTAATCTTTAAATGGAAAAATAAACATACTCAGCCCTGGAAATAATATACTGCATATTTAAAATAATATATTTATAAAAATCCAAACTGAATAAAAAAATCACTAATCAATAAGCATTAATTAAGAATTTTATTGGAATCCTTATAGAGAATACAATAACAAAAGACAAATATATTTTGCATTTTGTTCAAGAATCTTGTTTATTAAGTTATTAAAATTTGTACTATAAGGCAGTCTCATTTTTAATGAATGCCTATGGCTAAAAAAAATTCTCATTTTCCCTAAAAAGTAAGGTTGCAATGCTTTTAACTTTTGGAAAATAATGTCCAGTTTCAAGGGTATACATTTCAGGTGCTGTTATAGCTATATTACTTCTCTGTGTATGAGGAATAGAAGACTAACTCCATGTAGTCACAGAAAAGGGAAGTTAAGTTTGAAGGAATTTGGGTCACAGTTGAGGAAATAAAGACACATACTCTCAAACAATTATCAATGAATTACTAAGCTTGTACTAAGCTCCACACACTGGGTCACACCTTTGAGAGATATAAAAAGAAGGAATAAAACCCTATTCAAAGGGACCAACAAGTCATAGGTTTGGAGATAACAAATACAAAATAGTTGTAGGACAAATCACCAATAGCTAGGGGAAATTCCAAAAGGCTTGTAGTAAAAAATGATGCTTGAGCTAAACAGAAGCTGTAGTAAGAAGGAAATTCATTCTGAAATGGGGAGATGCATCAGCACAGAGACTGGACATGAAGAGTTCTATGGCCATTTTGCCTGTCCATAAACATTTGGGTACAGAGAGGTAGTCACTCAAGTTCAGCAACTTCAGGACTGGACCCATGGCAACAGAGAAGAGAACTGTGGGTTCGAGGGGAAAAACCATACCTAACAATTGAGAATCCATACGCAGAAGGATTAGCTCCTAAGAGCTGTGTTCAGTGACCCATCTAGCAGAGATCTATAACCAGAAGGAAGCTGCATGATGAAAACCAAGAGAAAAAGGACATCAAAGTCCTGTGGTGCTGGAAGTTTGCTACCTTGGTTACATGTATTCTGGTCATGTACACTATCATTGTACTTTAAGTTTATGCCCACTGTTCCCAGACGTACTATGTGTAGTTGTGGGAGAAGTCTGTCCCAAGTTTCAGAATGGGATGTTTTACAGATTCTGTTCCTACTAAGTCAGCCTAGTAAATCACTCTGCTGTGAGCTGAGACTAACTACTAGCTTATTATAAGGGGGAAGTTCACTAGCAGGTTAGGAATGCCAACAAACAAGGTACCTCTCTAAATTTGTACCTATCAGGATAGTGGCTGCCCTCTGGAAAAGTAGCCTAAAGGAAATAACAATATTTCCAAACGTCTGGCTTATTTAAACAGGAAACAGTGTTTCCTTTTTTTCTCTTCCCCATTTGGTCCCATAAACATTTAAAATAGAAATTCAGAACTAGATATATGAATAAGCAAGCAAAAAAGTTGTTTTATTAAAAAAATACTAAACACTAGGGATATAAATATAAAAATAGATTGTTCCTGCTCTTAAGGAATTTATATTCTAATCGGGAAGATAATGAATATAAAAGAGGTAGTCAGAGAAATCACTTGAGATGATGCAGATGAAAAATAGGGCAATAAACTGAAATGCCATTATCTAGTTCTGGCTTTAGGTACTAAAACAGTACTTCTAGGTTTGAATAGGCTTAAAATCTGCTATACTTTAGGATAGGTCCCCATAGCAGTCTTCTTTCTCCCTATCTTTTACCCAAATATTTTCCTTAATGTGTTTATTCCTGTACCCAACTTCCTGCATTACCTAAATGTGCATAGATATGGTATATAAGCAATATTACATACAAAATTAGTATTCTGGTCTTATCACTTGCCTCAAAAATCTTTAAACTTCAAACATTTTAGCTTAACATTCAAAACCCTCTACAATCTTGTCTTACTTTTCTAGTTTTATTGAACCCAGTCTTCTAAGTGCTGGACATTTTTAGTTTTTTCAGTGTGCCCTGTATTTTCCCAACTCCACACTTTTTGTTCATATTCCCTTTGCATGGAATGTCCCTTTTATTTTTCTTCATCTGCTGAATTTCTATTTATCCTTTAAAGGTCAACTCAAATCCGTCTCTTCTATGAAGCACCAAGATCCCTTAATTCATAATGATCTCCCCCTGAATTTCCCTCTATACCCTACATATAATTTTGCTTTGTACCTTTGTAATTTTCATACACACACACGCGCGCGCGCACACACACACACACACACACACACACACACACTTACTTTTTGCTGAGGCAATTGGGGTTAAGTGACTTGCCCAGGATCACACAGCTAGGAAGTGTTAAGTGTCTGAGGCCATATTTGAACTCAGGTCTTTCTGACTTTAGGGCGGGTGCTCTATCCACTGCAACACCTAGCTGCCCCAATTTTCTCATATATTATGTAGCTAAGTGTTGTATTATAATGATGATAATAATAACTAATTTTTAAATAGTACTTTAAGGTTTGCAAAGTATTTTATAAAAATTTCATTCAATCCTCATAAAAAGCATTGGAGGCATGTGCTATTATTACCACTATTTTACAGAAGAAACTGAGTCAGATAGAGGTTAAGTAATTTGTCCAGAACCATACAACTAATAAGTGTACTAACATAATAACAATAATAGGGCTAAATTTGAATTCAGAAAATACTGACTACAGGATACATAGATACAGGATATATATCCAATGTACCACCTAGCTCTGTGCTTTATCTAATTCACACATCTAACTCAGCACAGTACACTTTATAGACATAATGTGCTTAATAAATATATGCTGAATAGGTTGTAGTTTTAACTTTTCTAATATATTTAAGCAGCCTGATAACTGTAAGACCTTGGTGCCATTGCCTTAGTGAAGCTGTTATAGTCCTTAAATTTTCTCTATATAGACATTCTGCCTCTGTTAGTCTCTTTCTGTCTCTCTCATAGATACATGCACATATACACTCACAGAACTACTATATTCTTCTTGTGTCTCTTTTCCTTCAATTTACATCAGTCCTATTTTTTAAATCTTTCCTTTTTTTTGGATATGCAATAACTTTGCTCACTCTTTTTCGATCAATCATTAGCTTTTCCTTTTTTTTCCTGTTATATTCACAATTCATCTTTTTTTCTTTTCCCTCTATATAAGGAATTGCTTTAAATCCATATATAAATGTATTCTGTACTCAAAAGGCAAATATTGCTACATGAAAAAACAAAACAAAACAACAAAAAACTTTCAATAGGTTGCAAAGGGAACTGAATGAGCTTGCATGCACACTCATATTCAGTTCCTCTTTGTGGCCAGCTAGATTTGAAAAATACTAGAGCATAAGATGATCTTTGACTAAGGCAAAATTAGTGAGTTCCAAGTTACATAATAACCAAAAACTTTTATACAGAGTTTCAGGGTCTGATATCTGTGATCTTGAAAATAAAGAAAATTTGAGTTATGAGAAAATTAACTGTCATGACAGAGACTTTTAAGCTTTTTATGCTATTAAAAGGAGAGAATTAAAAGATGGAATAAACACCACTCTTTTTTTTATTTTAGAATTCTTTATGTCAATGAATTTTATATGAGGCAGAAAACAGAAATTCATGCAGATATTTTGACAAGTTTGATCAAGGTGAGAGAAAGGGACAAAGTAATATTTTCTTAAAAATAATAACTGATATTCATATGGTTGATCCAATGTGTATAAAATACTTTATCATCTCATCTAATCTTCAAAACAAATCTGAAAGGTAAATGCTCTAGGTCTTATCTTGATTTTATAATGAACTTATTGAACACAGAGACTAGTTAACTTCTCTATAATCATATAACTGGTAAATATCAGAAGGGAGATTTGAATTGAAGTCTTATCTAACAAAATTTCTGCTATATTTCACTGTCTTTTTTTCTTATAGAAAATTAAAAACAATAGCAATGGGTAAAGAAAGAGAATATAGGAAGGATTTGAGGGTTAAGATTAAGGAATTACATGAAAATTGGGGTTTATTGCATCTAGTAAACCCTTAGAGACATTTTCACAGTCTGAACTATCTTATTTTCTTCAGTACATCCCAGAAACAGCTTACTTTATTTTCTTTCCCATTAGAACTTATATCACTTGATCAACTGCAAAACAGAAAATTTCTTATTCTGATACTCTGGGAAAAGAAAGTTAAATTGTTATACTACCGATAACAAGAGGTGACAACAAATGGAGTAAAAGAAAAAAAGTCTCCTTCCTTCTGTTTCTTTTTCTTTCTTTCTCACTCACTCTTTTTTTTTTTTTTTTTTTTTTTTTGACAAAGCTACCTATATAAAAGGTGTTAATGGCAGGTATATATACAAAATGGGTTAAGATTTAGCTACCTCCATAAAAATTAGACTCAGGTTATCCAAGGGTTGTCAGGGAACCCATAGCAGAGCTGGGTCTAGGGTGTTTCTGGTCAGACAGGAATAACCACAAGGTTAAGCAATTCTTCTCTCATACTGCCATCTCTGTTCTATGGTGAATTAAGAAGGGTGTTTGTGTGTGTGTGTGTGTGTGTGTGTGTGTGTGTGTGTGTGTGTGTGTGTACGTACACTGGAACAGAAATATATAATAGGGGATGTTTTCAAACAGAGTTGGTGGTATAAACTTTTTTTTTACTTCAAAAAAACTTTTATCAAACATTACCAGGCAGAAGACACTTTTTATTATAGAAAGTATATTAAAACAAGAATAGTTCCCAATACTGGAATTATATAAAAAGGTCTTTAAGAAACAGTCTTATCAATATGGTATTTTCTAATTTAACTAATTAAATTCCTCATGTAACTATAAGATGGAAATAAAAAACAATTCCTTTTTTTTTTTTTTTTAATACACCAACCATAAATGATGAGCGTAGAAATTGTGGATTTTATTTTTACTCTGGCTAGACACAAATCATATTCACACATCCTAGTTGAGATATTAAGGCTATGAAGAAAATTGATCAACTACAGATCAATAATATCATTATATAGTTTTTTGAACCAGTTAAAACCAAAGAATAAGTAACCATAATGGCAAAATTCACAAGAATAAGTAACTTTTTAGGTGCATAGACGGAAAGTTGTTCTATTAACCGAAAATCTAACAAGCCTTCCTTCCTTTCTCCTTCTTTTGTTCAAGAGTTTGGTTCATAATGTATACCTTTGGCTACAAGTTTTGTGTAATTCATTTTTAGAACTGTTGTACAAAGGATGAACAAAGAGGAACTTCATCAAGATTGCCAAGTCAAAAGAATCTTGGCATTATTTTTTTTTAAAGAGTAAATAGTTATGGGTTTGGGTTGGAAGATTTTTGTTCCTCTGGTCTCTACTGGTAAGTAAAAAGTTATCTGGGGCACTTAGTTGGCACAGTGGTTACAGTTCTGTGTATGTACTCAGGAAGACTCTGAGCTCAAATCTGACTTTAGACACTAGCTATGGCAAGTCATTTAACCCTGTTTGTCTCAGTTTTCTCAACCATAAAATGAACTGGAAAACTATTCCAGCATCATTGTCAAGAAAACCCCAAATGGAGTCATGAAATGTTGTACTCTACTGAAGAGAAATAATCAAATGAACAAGAGCATTAAGAATCTGTCTGTGTTCTGCATAATTCATATGATTTCCAAATAATTCTAAAGAAAAAATTAAAGGGAAGGAATTGGAATCTATAGCTATTTATATATTTAAAATCCCAGATTTGGAACTCAAGGAAGTTTCATGACTTGCCCAGGGTCACCAAACTCCCACATTTCTGGGGATTTAGACCAATGCCTTAGAATTGGCCCACCCAATTCTTTTAAGTTCCTCTTTCTTTTTCCAAAATGCCTTGCTGTTTACTTCTAATATAGGTGATCTAAAATGAACAGTAAAGGACAACTGAGAAGGAAAAAAATAACATTTTAAATCACTTACATTATTAGGCAGATGAGAGGTAATAGTTTAAAACCAGAGAAATGAAAATTATACATTAAAAATGACCATGACTTCTTAAAAAAAATCTAGATGTGGCCTTAGGAAAAATTCCAAGGGAAATAAATTATCTAAAGTAAAATTGAATATTCATATGCATTTGCAGGCAATATTTAATTAATTTAGTCAAACTTTACATATTAAAAATGAATGACACTCTTAATTGTATTGTAAAAGATATGTTATATATGAAAAGAAGTAAATAGCAAATTTGGTACAACAGGAACAAACATGTAGGATGAATTAAAATTTTTATAAGAATATGAAGTCACCAAATTATGACAAAATAAAATAATCTAGTAGCTTAACTACATTACTTTGAAGTTTAAGGACTTAATATGTGAAAACTGTTGTTAGAAATGTGAAAGTTAAATACAAATCATGACCAATATTGAACAAAACAAAAGACTGGATCTGTATTAAATGAGCACTTCATTAGTCATATTTCTTTTTCTTAGTTGATTTTTTTTTCTATTTAATTTAAAAGTTTCTCAAAATTTTCTATTTCTCTTGAGCTAGGAAATACAATGTATATTTTTTTCTTTTCAGTACTTGGTCAGAATTTGCTTCCATGAAAATGAGATAAATTTCTACAGCACTTTTCTTTCTATTGTTATAAAGCTTAGACTTAAATGAGGTTTCTCTATTTAGTGTCTAGTTGCAGTTTTAACAGGGCTTGGTAATATACTGCCCTCTGCTGGCCAATGGTATAAAGTGACAACTAAACAGATTCTTAATCTTTTTTGTGTGTCATGTATTTCTTTGACAGTCTGGTGAAGTCTAAGGACTCCTTCAACTATATGTTTTTAAATAACTGAAGAAATTTGAGTTAGATGTTTGTGAAAACTAAATGTGATCTTCACCTTCCCTCTCCACCATGTAATTCATGGATCTCTCCCCCAACCCCTATACCCTCAGATTAAGAACCCTTATACAAAAGCATTCTTGCTACCTAGGAGAAGGGAATATTGGGAAAGAAATGAGGAAGAATGATGTCAACATCGTTTAGTAGTGAGAGCACTGGAATAACAGGGTGATTTTGGTTAGTATTCCTCTTTTGACACTTATAAGCTGTGTTTACATAGTCACATTAAGCCTATGAACCAATGATGCTGGATGTAACAGAAAAGAAATATAGAAAAGAAAGGAGGCATTACTATTGAAAATTAAAAACAAAACAAAACAAAAACAAAAACCTGGTATCATGCCATGGTAGATAGAAAGCTGGTCTCAGAAACAAAAGAGCTGGCTTCAAGACTAGGAAGATTAGTCAACTAAGCAATCACTATCAAATCCATGATCCAATGAAAGATACTTGACTTCTCAGTTTACCAGCAACTCTGAGAATGTAAATCACAGAGAAGATGCTGGCTTGCTTGCATTGCTATAGATGCATTTTCCTTATCCAAAGAGATCCTAGTATCTCTGAAATCACAGATCCATTCCTTCTCCTCTGGCTCTTCAATCTTCATGATCTTAAGAATTTGTTATTTCTTATATTTTGGATTTGCCAAAGGAAGAACATAAAACATGGAAGGAAAGAGAGGAGGAAAATAGCATTATCTTGATCTTTTTCCTATATAACAGGTCATGGAAACACATTAACCTCAAGAGGCAAACAGGTAAGAACTGGGAAAAGGATACAAGAAGTAGAATAAAGTAAGAGAAGGTACAGTCCTAAATTTCAATTTGTGAATATTGAGCATAAATCGGGGATTAAAGAGAAAGCAGAAAGTATTAGACATTAATGTTAGACCCAATAAAGAAATAACGAAGAGAAGTACAGGACCAGAACATTTCAATTATTTCACAAGGACTATATTCCTTCATTCTCTATCTCCTACTTTGCAAAGAGGAATGAGTTAAGAGGATATGATGAAAAAAATACAAAATTGAAAATTAGAACAAACATAAATGGATGATATCCCTCAGGAATCATATAAATAATTAATGAGCAGAATTTCAAAATCATTTTTAATAGAAATTCTCTATGAAACATAAAGAATTTATTCTAGTTATGTCAAATTTTTTTTAAAGGAAGCATAAGTCATCATGTAAAGCTTAAAATAAATGTTTAAAACAGATAAATATTAAAACTATATTATGTTTCAAGGTATCCTAGATCATGAAACAATTAAAGTTAGGAATAGAGAATGGAACTATACTTTCATTATTAAAATGAACTGCAGGATGAACAAAGTACCATTTTGTGAAGTCTGGGTTAGCACCCTGCATACCTTAGAATCAGCCAGAGTCAAGATAAGCCTTGGTCTTTATTCTTGGTCTTGGGGTAGAAGTGAAATTGGATGGATGCAGAATATGCAAGATCTCTCCTCTCTTTCTCTACCGCCAAAGGTGACCCTGTCTTGTCTTACTCCACCCCCTAATCCTTCCCACAATTTGGTATACACCAAAAGATTGGACCAGCACAGAATTGTGGGAAGGGCCATTTTCCAAGAATATGCTAATAGAGGATTGTCCAATTAATAATTAGCCTTAGTGCTTGGTTGTCAGACCTCAGTGCATCAACTCAGAATATTAGCCCTTTAGTAGCACTGCTGGGTCAAAGGGTATGCACATTTTGATAAGTTTTTGGGCATAATTCCAGACTGCTAACCAGAGTGGTTGGATTCTTTCACAACTCCACCAACAATGCATCAGTGTCCCAGTTTTCCCACAGCCCCTCCAACATTCATCGTTATTTGTTCCTGTCATCTTAGCCAATCTGACAGGTGTGTAATGATATCTCAGAGTTGTCTTAATTTGTATTTCTCTGATCAATAGTGATTTGGAACACTCTTTCATATGAGTGGAAATAGTTTTAATTTCATCATCTGAAAATTGTCTGTTCATATCCTTTGACCAGTGCTATTGGGCTTATATCCCAAGGAAATACTAAAGAAGGGAAAGGGACCTGTATGCGTCAAAATGTTTGTGGCAGCCCTTTCTGTAGTGGCTAGAAACTGGAAAATGAATGAATGCCCATCAATTGGAGAATGGTTGGGTAAATTATAGTATATGAAGGTTATGGAATACTATTGTTCTGTAAGAAATGACCAACAGGAGGAATACAGAGAGGCTTGGAGAGACTTACATCAACTGATGCTGAGTGAAACGAGCAGAACTAGGAGATCATTATACACTTCAACAATGATACTGTATGAGGATGCATTCTGATGGAAGTGGATATCTTCAACATAGAGAAGAGCTAATCCAATTCCAATTGATCAATGATGGACAGAATCAGCTACATCCAGAAAAGGAACACTGGGAAATGAGTGTAAATTGTGAGTATTATTAATATTATTTTTTTCTTCCCAGATTATTTTTACCTTCCAAATACAATTCTTCCTTTGCAACAATAACAACAACAAAATTCGGTTCTGCACATATATATTGTACCTAGGATATACTATAAGATATTTAATATGGATGGGAATGCCTGCCATCTAGGGGAGGGGATGGAAGGAAGGAGGGGAAAAATTCGGAACAGAAGGGAGTACAAGGGATAATGTTGTAAAAAAAAAATTACCTATGCATATGTACTGTCAAAAAATGTTATAATTATAAAAATTAATTTTAAAAAAGAATATTAGCCCTTTACACAACTTCATCAGTGCAGGGTAGCATTTTCTTTCCACCTTAAAATCTTAAATAAAAGTATTTTGCTTGATTATGTAATAGCAAAAATAACTAAAATCAACATTTATAAAAATATAAAATACATAAATCATCAGAGCAAGAAACAGAGAATCCAAATAACCTAATCTGAGGAAAAGAAATTGAGTAAGCCATAAATGATTTCCCAATGGCAAAAATTCCAGGATGACATGAATATGCAGATCAATACTATCAAATGTTCAAACAATTAACTCCAATTTTACATATTTCTTAAAATAAATAAGCTGCATTCTAAAAATTCTATGAGAAAAATATGGCTTTGCTATCAAAACCAAAGAAAGTTAAGTCAGGAGGAAAAAAACAGATATATCTCTGATGACTATAGATTAAAGATATAAAATATTAACCAGTCTAAGATTTTAAGAAAGTTAGACTATACCAGGACACATCCTAATATACTATTGGTAGACATGGAAATTGGTCCAACTGCTCAAGAAAGCCATTTGCAACTATACATCCAAAGTTTCTAAATTGTGTATATTCTTTGACTCAATAATACTTCTAGTAAGTCATATAATCAACGAAAAGGAAAGAGAGGATGCAAATATACAAACATTCCAAACAATACTTTTTGTTATAATAAAGAACTGGAAACATAGTTGGTATCCATTAATAGGGGGAATGGCTGAATAAGACTCTTATAAAAGGGAAGACTTTTATAAATGGAGTTAAGTAAGCAGAACCAAAAACAATATTTATACAATGATCATAACAGTGCTAAAGGCTCAAGACCTCTGATCAATATAATGACCTACTATAGGATGATAAAGTCTTGAAAGAGAGATAAGAGAATAGAAGTGCAGAATGAGAGGCATTTTCAGACAAGAGTGATACAACACAAATATATTTGTTGGACTATATTTTTTGTGTGATAAGAGAGATACTTTATTTCTGAGGTGGTAAAATATAGGAAAGCTACTAATACCAAAAAAAAAAATATATATATATACACACACACACACACACACACACACACACTAAACGCACATCAGTTAAACGTTTAAAAGTACACAGAAAAGAACAGAATGAAATTCATAAATGGACCCAGACAAGAGCATGTGCATGCATACACACATGTATGTAAAACTGTATATGTATATGTATGTATATATATATATATATATACATACATGTATTTATGGATATGTATGTATGTGGGTATATCACTGTTTTGTGACAGAATGGTATAGTACAGTGTGGCATGTTATGGTAGACTTGATACCATATAGTTATATCTGGTCTTAAAATTTTCTCTTATTCTTACTTTTTCATTATTTCCCTTAAGATTTTTTACTTTTTGCTTTACCAGATACATTTTAAATTTTTTTCTGGTTAAGAAACAACACTTTTTTCTAAGGTTATACATATATAGCATTTTAAATATATAGCCATTTAAATAAATAAAAAAATTTCCATATTAGCCATACTGTGAAAGAAAAATCAGAACAAAAGGGGAAAACAATGTGAAAGAAAAAGCAACCAAAAACATGAAAATAGTTTTGCTTTGATCTATATTCAATCTCCATAAATTCTCTTTCTGGATGCAGATGGCGCTTTCCATCCCAAGGCTATTGGAATTGCCTTGAATCATTGTACTGCTGAGAAGAGCAAAGTCTATCATAGTTGATCATCGCATTATCTTGTTATTACTGTGTAATAATTCTCATTCTGTTCAGTTTACTCAGTATCAATTCATGTAAGTCTTTCCAGGCTTTTCTGAAATCAGCTAGCTCACACCAGATGAATTTTGTTAATATTTCATCTAGCTCTATAAAGTTATCATTTGGTGGATGACTAATATGACAATTTTTTAAAAACTTAAATTAGATACTATTACATCATTTTCAATATATTAGCACAGCACAAATGTCAACAGAAAAGTCTCTCCTTCATTTCTATACTGAATATTTTGGAGTTTTAACTTATATTACTTGTGTGTGTGTGTGTGTGTGTGTGTGTGTGTGTGTGTGTGTGTGTGAGTAGTTGGACTTGCAAATATTTTGTAGTTTCTTTGAATCAAAATTTTTAATTTTTGCTATCTCTGTTGTGTTTTGTTGTTAATACAACAAGAAGATGATGCTTTTTGTGGGTTTATTCCTGATACTTAATGGAAAATACTGTTTTAATGGTTTTTAGTGGAACCTCTTAGTTTATATAACCCTATCATATGCAAACTTCTCTATTATTTCCTATGCTTTACAATTTATTGCCAATACAATAGCAATTCTAGGACTTTATTAAATATTTTTGACAATGAAATAAATAAAATACCTCATGTTATCCTTTATCTTGTTAAAATAGCCTCCAGCTTTTCTTTATTACACACCACAGGTAATGCTGATATAGAAAGTCTATTTCTACTTTTTTTTTTCTTTGGTGTCCCTCAATGGCTATATGCTATATATCTGCTCACATCCACTACTCATCTTTCAATAGCTATCTTTGTGATATTCTTTCATTCTTTAATTTAGTTTTGCTGCTATACAACAATATTAGTACAATATCACTCAATTTATAAGATACTCTATTGCTTTTTCCTTAAACACTATTTTACTTGCATTTTTTCCTTATACATAACAAATAATATCTTGTTTATATATATATGTATATATTAATTGCATAAAATAACATCATTTGAAATTCATTCTATTTATCTTTATCACCCAATCTAACTACTTGTTGAAGTCATCTAATAAATCTCAGGTCATTCCATTTCTTTCCCAGAGAGAAAACTCATCTAACTCACACTCTTATATTTAAATATCCTTATAAACTGGCCCTCAACGAGCCTGACCTCCCATGACTTTGGTCTTCACATTTTGGCTACACAAAAATTCTATCATCATTACTCACTTATGTTTATTTTTATAAGGAATAATGTTGATAGGCTTTAGTGTGCAGGCTCTCACACGCTCATGAGAAAGAATGAATGAGGGATGCACAGGAAGGGAAGCCATGGGTGAGTTGGCAGTTGCTCTGTTGTACAGAATTTCCAAATTTATGATTTAAAAGATCCACTGAGTATTTGATTGTATATAAAGTCATATTTTTACCAACTCATATTTTTCTATCACATTTGTAACATTATTTCTCAGTCATGAAGAAAATATTATTTCTCCCCATACCCAACACCTTAATCAGGAAATTGAATGTTACTAAATTTACAAAACATTTAAGCTGAGATTGCTGAAATAATATAATTAGCATTAGGACTCTTTTTTTAAAAATCTATTTCTTAAAAGGCAGAAATGCTTGATTTAACTGCAACCAGTATGTATTGAAATAGGATTTAAAATGTAACCTGGTCTTGCTTTTAATTACTTCTCTCTTAGAACTTTCATTCATATTGTTTTCTTAATGCCCATCAAATTAAATGTGTTTATTTCACTTCTGAGTCTTTTCATACTGTTTTCTTTCCCTGGAATGACCTTCTTTACCTCTCTTCCTATCCAAATACTATTATTCATCAAAATTCAGGCCAAATTTCAACTCTATCACCTTCTACAACTTACTACACTGTTTCATTTGTTTCCTGATATTAAAGCATTTTTCATCTACACATGTTTTTAAAATACCTTTTGGCTTATATTCTTGTTCCATGTGTCTTTTCTTCTTCCCAATAAAAATATAAATAAACCCTTTGTGGACAATATCTTAGATTTTTAAAAAATTCCTTTAGAGTAAAGGTGTCAAACATACTGCCCTCTTCAAGTACAGTCACATCCAGATTATAATGTAATTGAGAAATATTTAGCAAAATTAAAAAATATATAAAAACCCTAAAACAGATAACATTACATTTAAAACTGTCAATATGTAGCTTGCAGGGATTCTTATGTTATGGTTTAATGGCTCATATTTCTATTTGAGTGACATCACTTTTTTCAGAAAAGTGAAAGCAAATTGAAATGATATATATTAAATGATTAATTTTACTGGAAGTTCTTTCCTGACAATTATTTTTCTATTTAGCAGAACATCTTTATTAGGAGTATCATATTTAATATTCATATTTTCCCTATTGCACAAATTTTGAAATAACATTTATCTGAACAGAGATTTCAAATTCTATTCAGTATTCAGTATTAAATGTATGAGAAATCTTTGAAAATTACTGATATGAGTATAGAAAATCCAGAGAAAATATTAATTCACCAGAGGCAGATTAAAAAGTATTTCACATCTTATTTCCCAATATTTTAAATGAGAGTTTATTGTACTCATTTATAGATGAAGTAATTTCAGTGAAGTGGCATCATGAAGCCATTTTATCAGTATGGAGAATTTTATAACTTTTATCATCATCAATGGATGCATAATTTTATCAATATGGTTAATTCATTCTCATGGGTAAGGATCACATCTTATCCACATGCCTTTCTCAACCTGTGAAAAAAATTATCCATATTCTTCTATAAACCAAGGTTTTTGTCCTACACATAAATTGAATTCTATAGCGAATACAACAAATAAAGGAGTAGTAGCCTTTTAGATCTGTATCAGTGTAACTCTAAGACTCCTTCTCCAACCAAATGTCAATGTTTTTAAAGCTGCTTTTTGTGCACAAACTGTCATTGACAATACACTACAGCTTACTTATATTAACTGTACTTTTCCATTGCTGCTTGTAATAAATTAATTCAATTAAGCTACAGTCAAAGATATAAAAAACTGTGTCTGCTAAAAAAAGTTAATGGTTTATTCTTTTTTTTTTTTTAATAAAGGCTCATCATTATTTTATTCAGTGAAAGTTCCTTAATATTGCTTCAAAATTTTGTACTGAAATAAATGTCTCCAACTGTATTCTCCCCACTTTAATTTAATAGCTCAAATTTCATTTTTTCTTCCAAAAATTCAATGACAAAAATAGGGATGAACATTAAAACTTCATTTTATTTTTGGATAATAGAGGATTAAGTGATTTGCTTATCCGCTTAAGGTCTTTTTCAGTAAAAATAATGACTAGGACTCTGAATTCTCACTATAATGGAAACAGTAGAACATCAACATCAACAAATCAACTTTGAGAGTTCAATATGACAGTATTTTCTCTACTGTTGAAATTTGGAATAGGAAAGGAAAGAAATTTTTGCTATAACTGAACTAGCCAGGAAATATATATGGAAGGGTTTCCATCATGGTTAAAGAGCTTCACAGGACCTCAGAAATTGAATATTTATAGTTCTATGTATCCAAAGATCATGGGCAAACAAATACTGTTTGACCCAGCAATCCACTGACATGGCTCTACTTGCAGTTGTTATATATCAGTCAAAAGTACCTCCTACATGCCAGGCTTTGTGCAAAATACTAAACAAAAAGGGGCAAAAGATAGATCTTAACTCCAAGCAGCTCACAATTTAGTAAGGAAACAATATGCAATCAAATCTCTGTATGTGTATGTGTGTGTGTGCAGGGGGTGAGAGGGTATTAAGTTTTATACTGGATAAATAGGAAACAAGAGAGAGAAGGAACTTTATTATCTATATCAAGGTTCAATCAAATGAGCAACTTTCTGGTCCTAGACTTTGACATATCAAGCAAAAGACCAGGGGAAGACAAATGATTGTGTATAATTCCCCCCAAAATGAATATTGCAAATATTACAATAATTTCCAATGACACTCTGTCACACTTAGAATAAAATTATAAACTTCTCAGACTCATATATGAAACCTCCTTCTACATCTGTTTCTGGCTGGCTTTTCTAGGTTTATTACACTCCCTTTTATAATCTAGCCAAACTTGCCCATTTCCTGTTCCTTTAACTCAAGTGTCATCTCTGAGTCTTTATAAAAGATGTTTCTGATTGCCAGAAACTTAATTAACTCAATCCCAGATTTTAAAATTCCTATTTCTAAGGATAAGTTCAGATGCAATTTTTTATATGAAACCTTTTCTGATATTCCAAGTTGTTAGTACTCTTACCCTCTTCAAAGTATATTTTCTATACAAATACATCTATCTCTCTCTCTATCAATCTATCCATCTATCTATCTACCTACCTATCTATCATCCGTCCATCCATCTTTTTTGCTTACTTGTATTCTCTAATATCATCAATAATTCATTTGGTAATAATGATGATAACATCTAATACTTATAGTCATTAAGATTAATGAAAGATCTGTACAAATATCATCACATTTCATCCTCACAATATCCCTGGGAGATAGTTGTTATCAATATCCTATTTTTACAGAGAATAAAAACAAAGATAGATGGAGGTAAAGTGATTTGTCCACAATCACAGTGATTCTTTCCAATGTTTCTTTGAAACCCATACATGTCCTTTTTAAAAGAATTTATGTAACACAATACTGGGTATCAAGTATATATTCAGACTACATTTAGCAATGACTTCTCCTTGGCCTACTTCCTCAATACTTTGCCACTTCCTTACTTCTCAAACCTTTGCAACCTGTTTTCTGATCCCATGACTGTACTGAAAATTTAAAGATTACAAATGACTTTTGAGTTGCTAAATCCCATGAACTTTTCTCAGTCCTTATCCTTTCTGACTTTTTAGTACCAATTGGGTAACTATTAACAATTCTCTCTTCTGGTTCTCCTCCTAATTGTCTGGTCATTTCTTCATTTCTGCCAATTCACCCTCATCTTCCTTTTGCTCCCTAAATAAATGTGAAGTCACTTCCCAATCCTCTTGTTCTCTGAATGATCATTTATTCTTATGTCTTTATCATTTTTATAGATTCCCCCCAATCTATATACTGAGTCTTAAGCACTCCCTAAGAACTGTACCTTAAATTCAACATTTTCAAAACTAAACTTGTCAACTTTCCCCTGCACCTGTGCCTTCTTCTAACTTCCCCATTTATGTTCCTACTATCACTATTTTCCCAGCCTTGTAAAGCTGTAGTCATCTTTGTTTTCTATAATGTTCATGTTTTTCTTGGATGTTTTTAAAATTTATTTATTTAGTTTTAGTTGGTCCTCAATGTTTCTCATTTGATTTAAAAATATGTTTTAAAAAAAGTTTTCCTATTTATCCTCTTTGGGATAGAAAGTTTTTGTTGTTGTTGTTGTTTTGTTTTGTTTTTTAACTTCGGTGTCTTACTCTGAAGATGAGCCTTGGTCTTTCCTGTTCCCATTATATGTTTCTATGGTGGGGTTCTTTCTTCTTTGGTTCATTTAAAAAAAAAAAAAGTGGTAGTAGTGTAAGCATGCACTCACTGTCTTTCATGTGAACTACTACAATACTATTTTAATTACCCTTTCTTTTGAGGAAATATATTGGGGAAAAGAAGATTACAAAAAATGGTCTGTAAAAGTTTTTGGAATTATGGGAAATAACAAAAGTACTCAAAAAATACCAAATGGCAAAATTACTGAATTAATTTAAATGTATAAAATAAATAAAATATGTAACTTATGCAACAAAGATATTTAGAATATCAGCTTTTTCTTTTCCATATCCTCACTTAAGAAGACTATGTGGCAACATGGAAAGAACACTGAATTAATTCACAAATATAAACTCCAGAATTACCAATTATTAGCTATGTATCTTAGATAAGTAATTTAAATCACTAGGACTTCAGTTTTCTCATTTGTAAAATGAGGCTGCCTAGAGTGTCCTTTAGGTCCCTTTCAGAGCTAACATACTGTACTTCAGTGGAAAAAGGGAGTGTTTGTATCTGCATTTATTTGCATGTTTGGTGGCCTTCATTTGAAAATTAGATGGAGGTTTCATTGATTCAGTATTAGGTTATTAGAGTAGCCTTTGCCCTCCAACTTTCTAATATCCGTAATCTAATTTTTACAACTTTTTCTGAAATGAAGATTCCCATATATACACACCAAAATATTGGCAAGTTCAAGTCTAGCTTCAGACTCTTACTAGCTGTGTGACCCTGTGCAAGTCATTTAAAAGTCTGACTTAATCCACTGGAGCAGGAAATGGCAAAGCACTCCGGTATTTTTGCCAAAAAAACCTTGGACAGCATTAATATGCTATGATCCATGGTGGGAAGAATATCCTGCAGGTAAAAAGAGAATGCTAGTGAGCTGTCATCAATTAAACATCTGGTTTGAATCATCTTAATTTTGGGGAGATGAACTACCACCTGATCCTTTTCACATTCGTGTTCAGTCATCCCTGTAACCAATTCTATGTAACTATAACATGACTAACCAAACTTCAGACATTTTTCTCTCTGTGGGGGAAACAAACCAACAAACAAACGACAACAACAACAAAAAAAAAACCCCAAAAAACAAACAACAACACTAAGTGGTTCCACTTTCTTTTTTCTTTTTCTTTTCTTTTTTTTTTTTTTTTGCATAATTTGAGTTAGATAAGTAACCAAAACTTAAAATAACCAATAAGGAACTACAGTTTATTAACTTCCTGAGATCTTAAGGAACTAAAATAGATTCCTTCTCAATGGTTACATTTACTATAAATACTGGACTTGTACACCAAACTCTAGGCTCTTTTGTTTGTTTTGTTTCTTAAACAACTTAATTTAAGATTTTCTTCCAAGAAACTACATCTACTAGAATTGTAAAGAATCGGCCTCTGCTTTTCTGACTTTTTTTTTTTTTGACTGTTTTTTTTTTGGAATTTTGGAATAGTGACTGGAGAAACTGAAGTTTGAATTCCATCATTGGTGAATCTAAAAATTACAGCATTTCACACAGGTAAGGAAAATTGCTAACTTATCTATTAGATAATAAAAAGGTTGAAAATTTTGGGAAACAAAAATTTTTTAAATTCTGAGAATACTCATGAAAAAATACATGATTATATTATACACACATTAAAAGAATTCATCAAAATTGAAACTTACAATTAAAAAAGCAGAAGTCTTACAGATTTTATATCATATGATTTAATTCAATGAAACTTAAGCACTTTTTACTATTTTTACTATTTGAAGAAGAAAGATAAACAAAAACCTCTTATTAGAAAATAATTTGTGCAACTCATACTTTTGTCTTTATATAAAATTATAAAAATTTCTTTCCCTCTGGTTTAGAGTTTTTATTAAACATAATTTTTTAACTGAAAAAGAACAAGTATGAAGCTCAAAGTATTAGTTTGCTGTTCAATATATATGTTACAAAATTATACACATTTCCCCCCAATGTCTCTCTTTAAGAAGCAGATTAAAAGAGTGTTCAGATTTTTTTGTTTTTGTTTTTTTATGCCCAATTTAAGAGTACCAAAGAAACTCAAGTTTCTTTGACAGGATGAATCAATACTATTTCCCCCTCTTTCTTATTATACTTTCACAGTACTTTAAGGTTTATAAAAGAAGTTTACATACTTGATATTCTAAACCATCCCTAAGGTATGTATTATAGTTATTAGTATTTTGCACTGTTAAGAAGTGTTGGAGGGAAAAGATTTAAAGCCAGGTACCTCCTGACTCCAAGTCTAGTACTTTTTCCGCTATACCACTATCTCATTCATTTATTGATGATTCTTGCAGTTTTAAAACCGAAGCAAGAAAGTCACAAAGTAAGCGAGCAGTCAGATCAATAAACATTTACTGAGAATTATGTATAAAGCCACTATAGAGATAAAGACAAAAAAGTCTGTTCTTCTGAGAAGCTTATATTTTATTGGCAAGATAGATTTTCAGAGATAAATAAAAAGAGGGTGATTTCAAAAGGATAAGAGTAGCAATAAGAAAAAGTACCATAAAAATATTTTCAGAAGAGATGGCTCTTTAGCTGAATCTTGAAGAAAGCTAGAAATCTAAAGTGCGTAAGTGAAAATAGTGGACATTATAGGCATGGGGACACAAAGGCATGGAAGGGCAATACTATGTTGAATTCAGAAAACAAGATCAGAGTTTAGTTTTAAAAAAGCGTATGGGATAGTAATTAAAATGAAGTGTCTGAGAAAGTAGGTGAGTCCAACACTACAATAGGCATTATAAATACAAGGCTAACGAAGTAATAGGTTTTCCTAGAGGCAGTGAAGAGCCACTTAATATTGTGACCAAAGAATGATATGGTTAGATCTACATTTTAGAAATGCTAATTTTGCAACTGTATAAAGAAAGGCTAGGACATAGAAGAGATGAGAAGATGGGAAGTGAGTTGGGATATTATGGCACTGGGGGAGTGAGAGGTGATTGAAGGAGAGAAGTCTTATAAGCTGAGAGAAGAGGTAGATTCTGGGAAAACAAGTAACTAGAACTTTCTGTCTGCTCCTAATAGTAGACCTTAGTTCAAAATCTTCTCTATTCCCACTGGTTCTTTCTTTGGTCTTTTAAAATCAACCCTTCTCTAGTTTTCTATAACAAAAGTGGAGAAAACATTATCTAAGACTTGCAGGGCCTTTGTGTGGCCTTTGAAGGAATTGAGAAGAAAAATAAGTACATATGCTTTGTTGTAATTAAAAGTTTCTTCTTTGAAAAACCTTAAATAGTTCAATAGAGACACACAGCCCTCAACCATCAGCAGAGAAAAATATTTTTCATAATAGGATTTTAAATATTAAAACATGATTTTGGGGAAAAAGTATTAAGAGTATTTGTGGATAAGTACACTATTTCTGATTAGCACTCATCATCCTCGTGATTTACATTTTGTCCTTGTTTTCAGATTACAACTCAATTTAGGACCACCATTTTCTGGTCTTCTGGACTGAAATATAGTCTTGAATAATAAAGAAAGGGTTTTCTAAGGAAAAAAAAAACCTAATCTTTTTCTTCATTAAATAATAAAAATAATGTATGTCTTTGCCTATTCTGTGCCACAAAACATTGTGATAAATCCTGAGGATACCAATAAAGAAAGCAAATCAGGTCCTGCCTTTATGGAGCTTATAATCTAATAATGGAAAAATATATTTATATATAAGGGAGTGATAGCCTTAAAGGAGTATTTTAGTTTGGGAAGGCATGAAGATAGTGAGTGGAATCATAGTTTCTTCTTGTTATTTGTCCTCTAGAAGAGGACCATGACCTCAGGGAGGTGATGCCAGAACATGCAAATGAGTTGGATATAAGTGAGGGAGGGCTGGGCAAGGTCACCTGCTTCACTGCGCTTTCCAGAGCCATGCAGGCCCAGTGGCCAAATAGAGATCAGGATGACTGGAGATGGCCCTGGATGCAGGGGGAAGACTTTTTAAGCTAAGATTTCCCACAGGTCCTAATTCGAGGCCACACCCATTCAGTGATTAAGGCTAAGTAAAAACTGAGACAAAGAATCTCCTCTTTCACCCCCCCCCAAAAAAAAAATATAAAAAACATAAATGAATGAATGAATGAATCTGGGAGGGGAAGAACTTCAGAGTTTCTGGCCAAAGCAGAAAGGACTGCTATTTACATTCAATCTGAATCAATCAGGACCCAAACAATAATTAAATGGAGCTTGGTCTGAGACCTCTTGGTGGCCAATGAGAATCAGACTGGTTTTAGTTTTTAAGATCTGATCCTTGTGAAAGACATCTAGCCAATGAACCTCAAGATATCTTGAGATTTCAGAGGTGTAAAAAAATGCTTTTAAGAGCTATGTGGGCGGAGGGAGGAAAAGAAAAGGGGAGGGAGTTAGGGAAGGAAGGCAGGAGGAAGGGAGAAAAGCAGGAAGTCTTCCAACTGACCAATTCCAAGCCAGCTTTGCTCACAAAAGTTGATGCTTGTCCTTCATTCTCAAAGAGGACCATGACCTTAAGGAGATGATGTCACAACAAGCAAGTGAATTGGACTTAAGTGAGGGAGGGCTGTGCAAGTTCACTTGCCTCACTTCCCATATAAGCCTTTTCTAGTAGCAATGGTTGTACTGATTTAATTCTAACTCTATATCTAAAAGGAGGAGGAGGAGGACAAGATAAAATCCAATGTTCTGGAAGGTGTGATGACAGGTGAAACCTACTGTTTGTTAGTTTGAAGAACCTTCATTAGACATTTTTAATAAATTTTTTGTTACCATCAACACGTACTTGGAAATAATAGAATTATAAAACATTTGTTCAACAAATGTTTATTGACTGAACTATATTTATTTTTAAAAATTAATATTATTATAAATACGTTTTTAACAGAATCAGATGTGGCCTCTTTCTGATTAATTGCACTTTATAAAATGCACTATTATTAATAACAACAATTATTGTTCACAAAAAGGAAATTATTACTCTTAAGTTTAATAAATGAAATCTGAAGAATTTAAGATTTATTTTGTACAAAGTAACAAATACTGAATCTAAAGTTATTTATTTATTTGTTTGTTTGTTTGTTTTTTAATTAGAAGCATCTTCCATTACAATAAGCAATTTGCTAGTTGTTTTTCATTCAATTCAACTACTTGGAATAAAGAAGACACTGATGTTTTTCATCTATTTTAACAATAACATACCCTATATAATTATATTATTATTTTCTCCAAATACTTATTTAAAATTATAATATGAATTCAACTCTTATATACAATTCTATTCCAGATCCTGCACCACGTACAAGGAAATTTGATAAAAATGGATTACAATTCAACAGATCTTCAACAATCAGTGGCTTCTTTAATTGTTTTACCTGTCATTTATAACTTTCTGTGCATTTTAGGCCTTCTGGGAAACATATTCTCACAATGGGTATTTTTAAGAAAAATTGCTAGGAAAACATCAACACACATTTACTTAATAAATCTTGTGACTGCAAATTTGCTTATATGTAGTGCTATGCCTTTTATGAGTGTCTATTTCACAGAAGGATTTAAGTGGACATACAATTCAGTAGAATGCAAGGTAATCAATTTCTTGGGGACTCTGTTCTTGCATGTCAGCATGTTTGTTAGTCTCACCATTTTAAGTTGGATTGCCATAAGCCGTTATGCTACCCTCATGAAAAAGGACCTCACCCAGGAAGAGCATGCATCATTCTATGAAAAAATATTTTATGGACATATACTAAAAAAATTCTGCCAGCCCAAATTTGCCAAAAAGCTGTGCTGTTTTATATGGGGAGCTGTGTTGGCCACAGTAATTCCTATTACTGTTTATTACTCTGTTGTGGAACTTAATCAAGGAAGTAAGAAAATGTGCTACAGTAAAGAGTCAGAATGTGGTACTGGCATTTCTCAGAATGCAAGACTTTTTGGAACTGCATTTGTTGGTTTTTGTTTCCTAGTGGTACTTTTGTCATACTACTCTTTTGTCAGCTATCTGAAAAAAATAAGGAAAAGCACAACTATTACAAAACAATATTCCATTTACTATTCAGTGAAAACACACCTTTTAGTCATTCAATTTCTACTGATAGTTTGCTTTCTTCCATATAGTATTTTTACACCCATTTTTTATGCCCTAAACAAAACAAATGACAGCCAACAGTTAGTGCATTTAGTGGAAATAAAAAATTTCCTCATCTGTCTTGCTGCTGCCAGAAGTAGCACAGATCCTGTTATATTCCTTTTACTAGATAAAACATTTAAAAAGACACTATATAATCTCTTTGGAAAGGCCAATTCAGCACATGAAAGCAGTGTATCTTAGCATCAAATCCACACTGAGAATGGGGAAAGTACACATACAAACATCAATAAGAAACTGGATGATTACTATCTTATAGTTATGCTGATGCAATAAAATACAAAAAAATACATACAAAATTCAATTCAATTTATAGTTGTGGTATTGGGCCTGTGGTTATTTTCAAAGGCATTAGCTCAGTTTCTACATAAAAATGAAACAATGGTAATTTTATTAATCCATCATAAAAATGTTTACATAACTAGAAACCAATCTATTACTGCAAACACAAAAGTTCATAAAAATGATTGTTAGTAACTCCTGGAATTCGGAATACACATATTCATAAGAAAATCTTGGTTTTTAACATTTCACAACACTTACCAAGATGATTAAAATGTGAACATGATTAACATAATGAGCTGTATCATAAGTTAATTAGAGAAGCATGGAAACCTCTACCTGTCACATCTATGAATAAGGGAAGATTTTATATCAAAATCAAATAGAGGGCCATGGGGAGTAAAATGGATACTTCCAATTACACTGAATTAAAACTTTTTTACACAAACAAAACCAATGAAGTCAAGATTAGAAGGCAAGTAGTAAACCAGGAAAAATAAATTACAGCAAGTTTTTATGATAAAGGCTTAATTTTTCAAATATATAATTACATATGTATTTACAAAAATGTAAAAAGATAAAAGTCATTCTCCAATTGATCAAAGGATATGAACAGGCAGGTTTTTTTTTTTTTTTTAAGAAGAAATCAAAGTATAAGGACATTTTTAAAAAGATCTTTAGAACTAATCTCTAATCACTACTGATTAGAGAAATGCAAATTAAAATAATTGTGGGGGACTATCTCACACCTATCAGATAAACTAACTTGACAGAAAAGGGAAATGACAAAATGTTGGAAGGGATATTAAAAAATTGGAACATTAATTCACTGTTGGTGCAATTGTCAGTAAGTGCTGCCATTCTGGAGAACAGTTTGGAACTATGCCCACAGGGCTATAAAACTGTGCATATCCTTTGACCCAGCAATACTACTATTACGTTTGTATCCTAAAGAGATTTTTAAAAAGGAAAGGAAAAAGACCAATATGTACAAAAATATTTATAGCAGCTCTTTTTATAGGAATAAGGATTTAGAAATTGAGGGGATGCTCATCAACTGGAATGACGGAACAAACTATGTTTTATGTTTGGATGATGGAATACTACTGTACTTTAAGAAATGATAAACAGATTGGTTTTTTGTTTTTTTTTTTTTTGGAAAAATCTGAAAGACTTATACATGAACTGATGCAAAGTGAAGTGAGCAGAACCAAGAGAACATTGTACACAATAACAGCATTATAAAAATGATGAATTAAGTACAAATCAAAGTTAATTCTTTCACTTTATTTTTCTTGCTTTTAACATTTTCTACAACATAACTAATGAGGAAATATGTTTTGCATGATTTCACATGTCTGACTATATATTGATTGTCCTCTCAATGGCTAATGGAGAGACAGGAAGAAGGGAGAGAATTCGGTAATTTTTAAAAATGAAAAAAATAATAAATTTAGAAATAAAACCCTGCTATTATAGAAGAAATCCTACATTTCTGGTATTTTCAGTTAATTATAATTAAATATATTTCCTCTTCATAGTTTGATATTACTTACACCAAAAAAATAAGCTCCTCAGCTTAACATTTTTTAAGGTCCACCAAAATTTGGTTCTCTCTAGCATTGTTTCAAAGTATTTTCCCCTAACAAACTATGTTCCTCCAATGAATTTGATACCCATCTCTTAAAGTACAAACCACTTTGTATCCTAGAACTCTCCCTCCTCTTCTCTGCTTTTCAGAACCTAGTTAACTGATCTCTTTGTGAGTTTTGAATAATTACCATTATGTATTGTATGTAACATTATTATTAGATGGAAAAAATTATCAGATTCATTTATTAAAAGATAATCTTCAATGGTTGACAAGTATTTTACAAATTCATGAAATGATTCTTATCATTTAATCAAACTACTCTTTTAAGTTTTATTGTATAAAAATTTCCTAGGATGATTTGTTAAAAGTAATTGTGTTACTTTTAATGTATATGTGTTTATGTGTATCTACATATTAACATAATTATGGATCTTCTTCAATCCTTTTTTCAAAAAGTAAATTACTTTAAAAATCCAGCAAAAACCAGTCATTATTTAACTAAGACTTTTGACTGCTTAATCGGTAGAGTCACCAAGAAATAAAATAACTTGCCCAGGTACCTAAAAATAAAAGAAGGTGCTGAATTCAATTTTATAAAAACATCAACTACAAAGTAATTAACAAATTATAAGATTAAGAAATTGTATTTCAACTGGTTTCTACACAGGTTCCTTTTTCTCAACTTTTTTTTTTTTTAAACACATTTGTTGAACTTTAAAAAATAAAATAAAATAAAATAAAGACTAATCAACTAGGATTTTGGCAAGTACTATTTAACCTGATCAAATGTTCAACTCAATTTCGCAAATTAAACAAACAACACTTGCTAGCCACATGGAAGATAAATTTAGATGATAATTCTTCTGTAATTATTTTTAGCTGGGGATATATATATATATATATATAAAAACAACAAAAAACAAAACAAAACACAAACCCAGAAACTACAAATTCTTTCTCATCCTAAACACATGTTGGTGGCTATTATTTATCCAGTTCCAGATCTTTCCCAATAAATCTAACTCACAATCTTCTTTTTCATCCCAATTCTCAGAGAAAATGGCCTTTCTTCTTATAGTTCTAGATATGTGAGATGTCCATTTTCACGAGGCCTTTCCTGGATTTCTCAGGGATTATTTCCCTCTTTTCACCACAAGTTATCCTGTAATTGTCTTGCATGTGTTTTGCATCTATCTATGAATATGGTTATTGTCTCCTTTAGAATATAAGCTCCTTAAGGGCAGGTACCACTTCTCTTTCTTCTTGTCTCCCATCTATGAATCAGACTGATTACTTTTTAGATGGTCTCTTTGCATCCATTTTCTTTACTTTCCAATTCATCTCAGAGGCACCTAGGCAGTACAGTGGTGAGACTGCTGGACTCAGGAAGACTCTGGTCACGTCACAATCTTTTCTTGCCTCAGTTTTTTCATCTGTAAAATTAGGAAAATAATAGCATCCACCTACTTTTCAGGGTCACTATGAGGATAAAATGATGCTTTACAAATTTCACAGTGCTAATATAAATGCTAATTATTCTTTCTTATCTACAAAGATGTCAAATGGATATTCTTAAAGCATAATTTTAACCATGTCAGTCCCCTACTTAAGAAGATTCAATTGTCATTATCCCTTAACCACCCCTCATAATCTAGTTTTAGTCTTTTTTTTTTTTCTAGGCTGATTATACATTGTCTTTCTTCCCTTATTCTGCATTTCTATAAAACTTTACTATTTGTTATTCTCTAAAAACACAACAGATTCTTTCATGCTTAGTATGATTTTCCCTCTCACATCTGCCTCTTGAAACATCTTGTTTTCACCAAACATCACCTTCTTCCAGAGACCTTTCTAATTGCCAAAGTTATTAGGAAAATTAGAGGTTCTGAATAAGAAAGAGGGCTTTCCCCTAAATCTCTCTCCATTTATTTATGAGTGGCTATGTATATCCACCTATATGCATATAGAAATATTTAAAAATATATGTGTACAATTTGTTATGAGCTATTAATTCTGAAAGAAAACTTTAAATTGAAGAACTTGACACTTAACCATACTACAGACATGTTTTTCTTGTGATAATGTTCTTATATTGCCATATAATAGAAATGATTCTTAAATATTACATATAAATCAAATAGAAGTTAGGTGAATAGAGGAGATAAATATATAGTAGAAAATCACTGTAGTTATTTTTGTAAAGCTGTCAACCACAAACTATAAATTTTTATTTTTGTACTATTTTAAGTGAAATATATTCATATATAATATTTTAGAAATATGTATGCCTTGCAGATTAAAAAGTACAAGAAACTTCACAGAAAAGAAAATTTATCCTTTTAACTTTACTTCCTTTTTCTTCTATTCTTCCCAAAATTACTTTTAGTTAATTTTTTCTGTCATTGATACTCCTACTGCCACCACCCTATCCTCAATTTCTGTCAGTCTGAGTGTAGCCAAGTAATAACAAAAATAAATAAATTAAACTTGAATTACTTTAATTTTCCTTACTTTTTAGATTAGGGATCCCTAATTTTTTTGTGTTGTGAAGAACTCTTTCTTCTCACTCAAGCTTCTCAAGTGAAGAAGGCAAGTAATATGTATAGGGAAGTTTTTATTTATTCTTCCTCTCTCCTTTCCTCTCTTCTTTTCCTTCTTCCTTCTCTCCCTTCTTTTTAATTTGTCTATACTGAAAAATCCAGCCAGCAGGACAGAAAATACATTAATGGCATGTGAATCATATCAACTTCATACCGCTTGATTAAAATATTTGTAGGATATAGGGAATCAAGAATGGCATGAATTGTGTGTTTACTAAGTCTTATTGCTTTCTTATTCCTTCCATGAAAGTGGGAAACACCATATATCCTGCTGGTCCTATTTTGTTCACTATAGCCTTTGGGCATTTTAGACTGGCATTTAAAAAGTAGCATTCTAACTGTCTCTCTCTCTGTCTTTCTGCTAAATGCTCTCCAGGCAGCTGGTTTTCCTGGAGAACTAGGAAAGGCAGGCCATGGTTTTTTAGAAAAGTATGGAGGAAAAATGAAAGATACCGTAGTTGTGATCGAAAACTGCATGCAACCAATTGGAAAGTCTGAGCTGATCTAAAGGAAACGCTTTACAGAGGATTTTTGTGGGAAAATGAATGTCTTGTTTTGATGCTCTCTCTCTCTCTGTACACACACACACACACACACACACACACACCAAGAAAAGCAGTGAGCATTATTCTCTATAATGCATTATTTGCTCAGGTGCTTTACATTAAGGGATTGTATTCTGCTTATTGATAAGAATAGAAATTACATTGCCAAATCAGGGCAGAAACATTTAACATCATTCTAAATATACAGTTAATATATTTTGTCATCTATTTGACTTAGATATTTTCTAAATCAGGAGGCAAAACAAACATGTCATTGGCTAGGTGGGTAGAAAAAGGGTAAAATTATAGCAGTTAAAGGAACCCCATCCAAAAAACATTTTAAAAACATTTAAGGTTGTGGGGGAGGAAGGACAATAAAGGGGTGATTCTAAAAATGTACTATTAATCAGTTTACACATGACTACCTTTTAAAGATTTTTCTAAGTATTATTAACAAGAACTCAACTTTCCATAGAAATTAAATTCAAGAATTTTATAAATGTAATGGAGACAACTGAACTCTGTGAAGCAAAGAACACGGACAGAAGTATTATGGTATTTATACTAGAAACTTTTGTTAAGTTTAGGGCATATCTAAATAGAACATGAAAAATCAAAGACAATAGAAGAAACAGTAATAATTAACCTGAAAAGGATAACAGTATTATGTGCTCTATGTACATTTCTAATAAAGTGCTAAACTAGAGAAGTACAAGTGAGGCAGAGAATGAGGAGGAAGAAAAACAGAGGGGATAGCTAGCCATCAGCCAAGCATGTGCACAGTAAAGATCAGTGAAGAAACTTATTCAGGGAAGAATACCCACAAAAAACATTCAAAAGGGAGGTTTCTGAGAAAAGCTAAAACAAAGCTGCAGAAGATTAAAAGCAGCAAGCCATCCTATACAGACATGACTCAAACAGAAAACCACCATATGAACTATACTTTGCATAAAGATGTTGCTTGCTAACATGCTATTTTAAGACTTCAAGTTTATTATTGAGATAAATCATGATAGAAAGGTTATTTTTTTAAAATGGCTTGATATATTGATGCACAATTCAATATATAATAACTGGCAGGAGTTTAGGATAGTATGTCTATTCCTCACAAACTGTCCAATGCTCAGCATAAGTTAGAGAAATTTCAGGAGAGAAATGGGATACAGGAATATTGACATTCATTTCCTTCCTCATTCCTCTTAAAGTAGTTTTGGGTTGAAAGAAAGAAAACAACAAAATATTCAGATGTAATACATACATATTTGTGTATGTACTTTTAAAGGAAAATAAAGGAATTAAAGGAGGCAAAAAGTCTTTGTATGGCTACCTGAAAATCAAAAGCTACTGTGCCACAGTTCTCTTTTATTATCCTGACTCAGTTTCCTTAATTATCCTAATTCAATTTCCCTTTAATTGTCCTGCCTCAATTCTGCAACACTACTCTTCCCTCCTAATGATGATCCAGAGAAGGAGAAAGACCTTCTATCTTAGATATCATCAGAATATTGGGTGCCTCTCCCCATTCTGTAAACCCAAATTATCAAATGTCCTCCATGTCTCTCTCTACCCTATCAGAACCAGATCAGAACTTGTTCCCGCTCTCAGCATCCTGACTCTGTCTACCCTCTATATCTGAGCCGTGTGTGTATGTATGTATGTATGAGAGAGAGAGAGAGAGAGAGAGAGAGAGAGAGAGAGAGAGAGAGAGAGAGAGAGAGAGAGAGAGATTGAGAACTCACATTGTTTGCTGGATTCTTGGAGACCATAGTCTCATTCAGCCTGGGACCAAACCATGGATCCATTTGATCCTGATGAGGTTTAGAATTGGGGTACCTAAATGAAATTATGTTTAACTGAGGTCTAGTGGCAGATTTGGGGCACAGGGAGTCAAATAGACCTCCCTTTGGATTTGGCACAAGAATACAGAGTTAAATGAGGTCTAGTGGCAGCGCAGAGTCCCCTGTAATGGAATTTATAGACCCGAAAACCTAGATTGATAAAGGAGGTTTATTATGGGGTTTGGAAGTAAAATTAAAGTCTACTTAGTAAAAGGTGAAGGTAGAGATAAAAGGGCACCAGAAATAGGATTCCAAAGCAAGAAACAAGAAGCAGGCTCAATTTTTAGTTGCCATGAACCATGGAGGTTCATGGCCAGGGCCACAGGGGCCACTATCGTTGGAGGAAACTCCTAGGCCTTTGTCCCAAGGGCAATCAAGACGGCACTGGAAGAGAGATTGTCCACAGAGGGGTTGAACTGTCTCCTTTCCTCCCAATGTCCTGTCCTCCAGTCTCCTCAGAACCAGGGGGGACGGTGATTGGGGTTTGGCCAGGCTCCCCCTTACTCCATCATGATAATCGAACACAAGGTAACTTTGGATATGGCAACTAAAACCACTGAGTTCTTTTTTGATACAGGCCTCTCTATCTTACTCCTAGCACTCTGGTCTTACCCTCCTACCCCCATAGAGTAATGGAGATTGAAGGAAAACTTAAGAATTGTTTTCAGACCTCCCCTCTGCCCTATAGTTTGGTAACCCATTATTTTAACACTCCTTTCTTGTTAGGGCATGACTTAATGGTGAAATTGGGGATCCAATTTCTCTTCTCAGGACCTCCTGGTAAACTTTTTGTGCTTCTCTCAAAGCCCTCCCATTTTCCCTTTGAAACATGGAAGGAGATTCCTCTGTCTAGGACCAAGGAATCCCTGGGTGAGCTACTCATGCCATCCCAGTTTTAGGGTATCTACGGGATCCTAGCATGTTCCTTCATAGATGTCAGTACCCACTGAAGCCAGAGGCCAGAAAAGGATTATAGTCCCTGATAGAGAAATTTCTTAAGCACAAGCTTTTGATTCCTTGTGAATCTCCCTGTAATACTTCCATCCTCCCCATAAGGAAACTGAATGGGGAGTTTCATACGGCACAGAACCTTAGAATACTTAATGAGGCAGTTATTCCATTTCACCCTCTTGTGCCAAATCCCTATATTATCCTCACTCAGATCTCAGGGGACACAAAATGGTTTTCTACTCTAGATCTTAAAGATGCTTTCTTTTGTATACCACTGCATAAAGACTCACAATTTCTTTTTGTCCTTGAAGGGGCAAATCCAAGGGAAAGCTGCACTATGTGATTTTGACTCAGGCTCTTGAACCTTAACCCAGACCCTTTACTTACTTTACAAAGAAATTTGGTGTCTTTGGAGGACCTTCCTGCCTTTAGAGCACTGGGCTGACACAGCACCTTCTAATTAGAGGCAAACCTCTAAACTTACTCTAGGCCCTTTTGCCCTCACAGAGTTTTAGAATTGGGGAAAAGAATGAAAGTGAACATCTATTCTGACTTCAAATATGCTTTTCATATTTTGCATACTCATGAGGTTATATGTAAAGAAAGGGATTTTTGACAGCAAAAAGTTCTGCAATTAAATATGCAAGGGAAACAGGCTTGCAGATTTAGCTGCCCATATGCCCCTGATCATGGCACCTTTATTTCCCCAGCTCAGAAGAAAGGGGATACACCCTTTCTCCTTCTGAATGATTTCAAACACCCTCAGGCCAGTTTCTAATCCCAGAGGCCAGCCAGTGGGAACTTCTTTCTAGCCTGCCTGGCTCTTTGCAGAGGGACTATGGCCCAGCCTTCACATCTTAAATAACTCCAAAGGTGTCTGAAGCACTTAAGATTAGCTTTCTTTTTTATTACTTTCCATTTTTTCCAGGTGCACCTGGAACAACACTACAAGAATGAGAACTTTGCTCTTAGCATTTTCTCTCCAGATCTGTTGGTCACTCTGTGGGTCCCTGTCAGTGGGGAGATAACTCCTTAGTCTTTAGTCAGCCTAGAATACTACGTGGGCAGTGGGGGCATTCAGAATTGCTCGGTGTGCCTTCAGCATCCCTAAGGCAGCCTACATATTCGACCTGATGCATTATTTGCAAAGGCCCCATTCCCAAATGTCACCTTCCCCACCCTGGATGCTGCCCCATTTGTTCTAGCTACTCCCCAAAGGGAATAACTTTAAGCTGACTATCCCACTTTCTTGCCAGAAAGGCTCTCTTACCCACATAATAACTGCAGTATATCCATTCCAAAATTATTCTGGCAAATGCACTCATAATGTTTCTATACCACCTTCTTGAAGCTTCTTTGTAACCTCCTGAGAACTAACATTATGATTAATATAATGTCATGTAATTATGAACATCCTTAGAGGCCAACTAGGAAGCTATTACAAAACTTGACCTCAGGTACTATCTGTGAACCTAAGGCATATGCTTTTCTTTGTAAAATGGGTTTCCCAAGTCATCTGAGTGCTCCTTTCCCTATGTACACTGCTACTGCTTCAGACACTGCTCCCCCCCACCCCTTTAAGGAGACAAAAGTGCGGATTTTGGGGAAAACATTCTTTGGTATTTATCCTAGAAAAGCTGTCTGGAAGAGAGGTATTCATGATAGCCTCATCTCCCCACCCCCAGTCTTGCTCTGCGTGGGGTTCCCAGCTATTATCCCTACTAACTCCACTTTTAATTACTCTTTTTGCTCATATTTGGCCCCTACATTTTTACCCTACTTGTGAGATTTGTTTCCTCCAGACTCCAAACTGTGAACTTCCAACAACTTTGTTCATTCTGGATACCACTGGCTAACTGATTCTGAAACTCTGAATGCTGCTGCCATCATCTTGCCTCCCCTCTCCAGTGTGACCCCACTAAGGACAGCTCTATGCCCCTTGTCAGCCTGAAGCAGCTCCAGAAGATGAAACCTCTTTCCCTGTGTTCCAAATGAATGTGGGGTACAAACAGCTTGAGAGGAGGAAATTGCATGGTATTGCTTCTAGGGACATGAATAAGTTGTTTTGGGATCCTCTGACTTGGGGGCTTCTGTTCTGGCAATCTATCTGATTCTAGATTTCTCTGCTTTGACCACCTCCACTCCCCAATCTAGGAATGCTATTGTTCTGGCAATGTTCGATACTCCTCAATTCATTGCTGACTGTCAGATAGCTTCTTGCCTCAGGATAGTCCCACAGACCAAACTCTGGAGACTATTTCCTAGCCCTAGCTATGGGCCACAGAATTAATATTCCAATGACAGAAAGCTGGATAAATATGTTTCCTTGCTTTTGTTTCTCTGTTGAATTCTCTTAGAATTCAGTCTGCTTCTAATAGTGTTACAATTAAATAAACTTTGCTCCTTGACTTGGATATCAGTTCAAGCCTGCAAATTGTTTTGAAACACACCTCATGATACTAGTCTGTGACCCCAAATTTTTGGGATCCCCTTCCCAATCTTAGGCATACTACATTTAATTCTCATTCAATAATGGTTAAATTAATCATATCTAACTAAAAAAAATTCTATTGAAGTCTTAAATTTCTTCCTTCTTTCTTTATTTTTTTTTGCAAGATTTGTCTAAAAAAGAACAGATTAAGGACTCTCAATGTTATGTTATCTATAGCTTCCTGCAATTCAACTAGTTTTTTCTCTAAATACTTAGGTGCTATCCAGTGCATAAATATTATATTTATGTTATTAATTATCTATGGTGTCATTAAATATAATCTAGTTTCCTTGCTTCTCTTAAACCATGTTTTTTGTGTGTGTGTGTCCTCATTTCAGATCATGATCGCTATCTCTGCTTTTTAATTCATTTGTTGCTTAATCAAATCTGTTCCAACCTCTTAAAAAAATTAAATCCTAACCTCTGAATTAATTTCAGATTGATTCATTGAAATAATATAGTGTTCGATTCTACTTTCAGTTCCATTTTGGTGATCTCTTCCATTTTATAGATGTGTTCTCACACCATTCACATTCAGAGTTGACAGTTAATTCTACTTTGCCTTCATTATATCCTCTTATAATTTTTCTTTTCTTTGTCCCCTTTTTCTTCTTTAAAAAAAAAAACAGATAAAGAAATGAGAATTATCTTAATACTTTATTACTGAAGTGGTTGGTTTCCCCAACTCTGTCTCTGCTCTTTTCTCAGCTAGTCCAAAATTCAATCACTGACTGGTTTTTACACTTTTTTTTTTCTTCATGGATCAGTTTTTGTGCTTATTATGACTTTTCTCTTGACATCTTCACTATTAAACTTCTTCCTCTTGTGTCTCCCTATTCTCCTGTTGAATTTAATGTATTACTTAATATTACATTAATATATAATTATCTGTGAAGTCTTTTTTAAATTTAGCTCAGAAAAGAATGAGTTTCATGGAATGCCTAATCCTTCCATCCTCTGTTCCATGTTTTTATGCTCGTCTTCTGAAACCTTAATTAAGAGAAATAAGTTTGTTGAGCCACAGATTTAAAGTGATAAGAATCTTATAGATTAACAAAACCAAATCATGAATTTTATAGATGAGGAAACTGAACCCTGGAGAGGTTAAGTAACTCGCAGAATGTTGTGCTCAGTGTCTGCAGCAGGATTCAAACCACAGTCATTTTAGCACTGAATTCAGAATTTATCCACTAAACAAAGCTACTGAATAATTCTTCCCCCTCCCCAAGGTATCACATTTTCTCTTCCTTCTCTTTCCTCTTCTCCCCCATCAAAAAAGAGAATAAAAACACATTAAGGCCCTGTGTTTATCTTTCTTAATTTCCTCTATGACTCTGAAGAGATAATTGTCATTTTTGTTCCCATAAAAATGTAAGCACTTCATCTGGCACCTTTTGATTGTTCAAATATAGACTCTTATTTCTGTGACGTCCCCATTAGCTCCCTGGAGGCCTCAGAATCAGCCAGAGATAAACAAAAGTCCTTGGTCTTTAGGGGGAGAAGTGAAGGGGATGGACAAGACTGCCACAAACTCTCTACCAACCTCCCTTCTTATAGTTCTCCTCCAAGTGACTCTGGCTTGTCTTACTCCACCCCCTAATCCCTCCTTACAATTCTCTTAACCTCAAGCATTGAGCTAGCATTAATTGTGAGAAGAGAAATTCCAAACATGCTAATAGAATTATTGTCCAATAGGTAATTAGCCTTAAGTGCTTGGTTGTCTGATTCAAGTGCATCTATTCAGAGTTTCAGCCCTTTACATGTTTCCTATGTTTAAGTCTCAAAGATTCACTCCATTTCTATCTTTTCATCAGGAGTGCTTAAAAATGAAGCTTTTAGTATATTTTAATAGACTAGTTAGTCTATTAAAAATCCATTTTTATCTTGTAGAACTATATTCAGTTTTGCAGGAAAGGAGTTATTCTTGGTTTTAACTTTTGCCTTTTGGAATATGGCACTTTATTCCAGTATTTCCTTTCCTGAAAAAGATTTACAATGTAGTCTTATGCAATTTCACATTAGTTCCTTGGTACCTGAACTCTTTCTAGCAGCTTAATTTCCTCTCTCCACCCCTTGACTTGGAAGCTATAATTTTAGGTGTGATATTGCGAGGTGCTTTCTACAGCTGCATGCTGTAGGAGATGCTCAAGGAAATGATTGATAGATTTTATTTTCACTGTCTAACAGATCTAAGAAATCTGAAAAGAGGTTATTTTGCAATTTCTTGAAATATGGCATTCAGATTTTTTTTTTATCTGATTGTGATTTTCTGGGAGGATTGTAATTCTTAAATTACTTCTTCATGATCCATTTTTTGGTCAATTGTTTTTGGAAGATACCTTTTATATTCTAAATTTTCCATCATTTGCCCTTAGTATTTTTTGTCTCATGGAATCACAAAGTTCCACTTGTTCCATTCTATTTTAATTTCCAAGTAGCCCACAACTTAGATCATTTTTTCGAATCTTTTCTAAGCTATTTAATCTCTTTTTACTTTTTTTTTTTTTTTTTTTTTTTTTTTTAAAGCTGCTGCTTCATATCTTCCTGCTATACTAATACTGCTGAGGTCTTTCTTCTAGGTTCTATTTCTATTTGTTGTAAAGTTACTCTTTTCTTCTGGTTTTATCTCTTCTCCCCATTAAATTCATATGTTCTCTTGGGATTCTTATGTATGACAAAATTTAATATATATTCTTTGGTTGGCTTGACCCTAGTTTATCACCATGGTACCTAATTTTTACAGGCTATAATTCAGATCCTGTCTGGTAGTAATCTTCTTGTCTCAGATCCTAATTCCAAGTTCAATACACTATTCACTACACACTGTGCTGCCTCTTTGCCTAACAACTAAAGGGTTGTCATTGTGAATTATATATGATCAATTTCTAAGCTTCAGTCTGGTTTTCTTTCCATCTTTATAGGCTCTTTCTCCCAAATTGGTTGCCCTGTGGCAAAGTAATTAAAACTAATATTAACTTAGGTAAATAGAAAAATCAATAATTATAAAACATTACTAAATACATACTATATGCTAAGCACTATGCTAGGTACTTAAAATTTTAGGTATAAAAAATGAAACATTCTCTAATCTTAAGAAGATTACATTTTAATGGGGTAGACAAAAATATCATTAGTATTAAATAACATTCAAATGAATTTTAAAATATTTTGGGTTATCCATGCCAGCTTTCTTTTCTTAGCATAAACCATTAAATATTCATAGAATGAGAAGTACTGAGGTAAACATGGTATTAGTTATTATTTATAGCATGTAGCAATTATCAACTATACCCACTGTTGGAAATATTGTGAATTAATAACTTAAATAAGTTATATATATCAGAGTTTAAAAGTGAAATAAGAATTTATTTTTCAAGTTGCTGAAAAATAATATTTGGGGTATAAGAGAAGGAAAATTTTTTTTCCTCTGTAAGTATACTTTTACTTTAGATTAATATAACTGGGCAACACAAGGTATACTATAGTTTTTACTATTTTTCTTCTTCAACCATATGGAGCACTCTACTACAGTATCATACACTTATTATATTTTCAATGATTTCAATAATAAGATCCCATTTTCTTAAAAATTTAACTAAGTGGATGTTTTAATTTATGTACAGCAATGTGCATGATGTACAGTTTATTATTATTTCTTTGCTAATATAACGATATTCATTCTAGTGGATCCTATTAAGAATTGTCGTAATTCTTTTTAGTGTTCCTTAAAAGAAATCACATTTTAAAGAAAACCCATCTTATAATGATTAAAATGAATTGAAGAGTCTTGAATATCATAAACACTGAAGATAATGACAGAATTTTTTCTAGGAATAGATGTTGGCTAAAAATATTAGAGAAAGAAAAGTCAAAATTATAACCTGTAAAATAACTCAGAGACATAACCAGAGAATGGAAGGGGCCTAGTTAATTATTTACTGCCTCTTATAGTCCTGTTGCTCTTCTCAACATTCTGAACCTAAGGAATTGAACCTAAGATTCTAAGTAAAGTGATCATGCAGAGGATTCCCATGTGGAAACAAAATATTGGTATAGTCATAATCTCATTTATAGAATGTATAATTGTATCTGTGTTTTTGAATGCTTTTAAATGCAATCATTAAATGTAATATAACAAACCTAATATAGTGAATATTTCAAATAATGATAGCAAAACTTTATTTAACTTTATTTATATTATATAAAATATTATTTAACTTTAGCATACATTTTAACTACCTAAAATTATTTTTTCTAATTATTTTAGAACACTGTTCTTGATATCTGATGACACCATTCTCACTTTTAAAAGTAATATGTAAAGTGATATGTAAACCTTAAAAAAAGGCTAAAAACCTATTTTAAAAAATGTTCACACTGAGAAACAGAATGGTCTAAGTAGTGCTACAGTCATACATTTTCATTTTTAGTTAAGAATGTTTAAATGTTTGTTATATGTTACAAAAATTTTCCTTATGTTGGCAATACTTATTTACTTCTCTTTACAATCATTTCTCTTTACCAAATCTATTGAGTCCTCAAAACTGAAAAAGAGACTATGTCTAAGTTTTACAGTGATAGAGATAAATGACTTACCTTCACATCCCTGTGAATTATGTTATTATCATGACAGTAGCGTAGTGCTTCCAGTATCTGTCTCATGTAATGACTGTAAAAACAAAATAAATCTAAGACTGTATAAAGAACATAAAAAACCTAACTTTAAATAGACGTAATGTCTACAATTAATAACTTACACCTTCATATTACTTCTCTAAAGACACATTTACTTCACTAGACTAAAAAAAAAAAGTGGTGGAAATCTAGTTTTAATAATAAAAATGAAATAAAACAATTTTAAAATGCTTTCTGCAATGTTAAAGCATATAAGGAAATTAGAAAACTTTCTAATATTCAATTAATTTAAATTACAATAAAAATAGACCATTAAATAGACATGTTTATTGCTGTTGCACACAATTTGAACAACACAAAAAATTTCCAAACCTCAGAATGATTAGCAATCAACCTGTAGGACAAATATCAAGTTGTCCAGGTCCCAATTTTGCCTACAGTTACAAAAGCAACATAGCTATGATACCCCAAAAAGCTAGATGACAAACATGTTATTTCATGACAATTTGACTCTTTTTTTTGGTGATCTCTTTCACACTATCCCTGACTTGGCCATTATACCATTAGAAAAGTATATGCATATTTGTGAAACTTTTTCTCTAAGTAGAGCCACTTCCCTAGACCTCAAAACCCATGTTTTTTGCAGTACTCTAATAAATGTCAATAAAACAGACAATCATGTTAACTAGGTTTATATAGTCTTTATTAATCACAAAATCCCCAAAGATGTAATAACTAAACTATACATCTCTTAATTGCCTAATATAAGCTCAGAACCTAAGAGATATTTAATAACTGTTTAAGGGAAGTATAGTCTTAATGGAATTTCACAAAAAGAAAATTCTGTATTAGACATGCTTAACTTTTGGTTCAGAAAACAGAGATTCTAGTTTGTGGTCCAATTTAATAGTAAGATATGACAAGAGAATTTATTAGAGCTTTAGTCTCTGAGCCTAACTCCTCTTTGTTACTTTAATACCTATTTCTGTCTACCTCTATACATGTGTATCCTTGCTGCACCTTTGTTTGTCCTCCTATCTCAAAGAGAGAAGTTGTCCTTTGTCCTTCTTCTTTTCCCCTTCTTTACATTCTCAACTACTATGGAACATGGAATTGTACCAAATTTCAAAATATATAATTAAATTAAGTTGCTTTTTTTCTTCAGCGTAAGTCTCAAATGATGCATTTTTGTGGGTTAATGGAATGTACACAGCTAAATATAGAATAAGATACAAATAGATATATTATATTGTAGGGTTACTTATATTTATTAGAGGGTTATAGAAAAAAAAATTTGATGCACAAAAGCATGGCCACATCTATAAGCAAAGTTTTATGAATGCGTCCTCAAGTGGAATACTGACCACAATGGGAGTAATGGAGAAGGGATGATCAAAAAGTCAAATTTCCATGAATATCATTTGCTATAACCTGGATCTGGATCAATCACAACCATCCATGTTTCTTAGTCCTATTCGTGTACTGCTGAATAGAGCTGGAGAAATTCATGCAACTAAGCTGACTTGATCAAGTCAATAGGCATTTATTAAGTGTTCACTGTGTACAAGGAACTGTAAAAGAGCTGGATATACAAAGGTAAAAAACAATCCCTGCTCTTAAGGAGCTCACAGTCTAATGAAAGAGAGATTCTGTAAACAAAAATGTATAAATAAGATATATACAAGAAAAACTGAACAGAGGGAAGGCACTGATATTAAGGGTGACCTACAAAGATTTATTATAATTAAAGAAAAGGGGAGGGAGGGAGATTTAATGCAGAAATGCTCTGGGAACACAGCAAGGAGGCCTAGAGACAAGGACAGAGGCTTTCTGAAATAGGGTACCTTGAGAAGATTTAGGTGTTGTCAATAAGTAAACTAAATAAATTATACTCTCTAAGCCTCCTTATTGTCAAATCTTTTAGTCTTTTTTTTTTTTTTTTAATTTCAATCTTTTTTGATCTTTCTGATGCATTTGATACTGGTGGGTTTCCCCTCCCCCCCAGACAGATACTCTCTCCTTTCTGGATCTTTGTTGACACTACTCTATCTTGGTTCTCCTCCTACAGTATTTGTATAACTAATCTTTTTCAGTATCCTTTGCTGGATCATGATTAATATTATATCACCTGTGATGTTATCAAAGGTTGTCTAGGACTTGCTTCTCTTCACATTAATTCCCATGAGTTTATCATCCCTATGCAGATTCATCAACAGATATACATATTGAGCCCCAATTCCCTTTTTGAGCTCTAGTGACATATCACCAACTTTCTGTTAAATAATCCACACTAACTATCCCACAGAGACTACTATGAGATAATATATATTAATATGCTCTAGTGGCAGGTTACAGGAATAGCATTTAAAGGGAGTTGTCTGGAAATCATATGCATTTCTTCTTCTCTGCCCCCAAATGGTCTAATGCTATCCCCCTTAAAGTAAGGTCAACATTTTGAAGCACTAACCAAAAGTAGTTGGATCTTAATTTTAGCTATGTTCACATGCTTACTAGTTATTATTTAATAATTTTTTTCTAGGTTCAATTTCTTCCCTTTTAATCTGACCATCCTAGCTTTCTCGAATGAAGAAGTTGCCACTTTATTTGATATCTCCCAATGTGCATTTGATTACATAATATAATAGTTCAGGCTTCACTGGAAAATACTGGTAATACTTATGCTAATGATTTATAGGCTTCACCTTTATACGCTCCTAATACTAAAAGTAAGAAATTCTAACTGGCATATTTTGACAAAGTATGAAGCACTGAATTTCAGTTAAAAAAACAAAATATCATAGATATAAATATTTTATTAGAACTTATATGAATTCACACTGCAATTAACTGGATATTTCTTTTTCATATTAACAACTACCCTTATTTGTATAGTATTTTTAAATGTTCAAAACATTTTCCCTACAAAAATCCTGTAGAGAAGATATTAAAAACATTAACCTCACTATGTAGATAATGAAATGAGGCTCAGGGACTTTAAATAATTTATATAAAATAACAACTTTTGTGTCATAGCTGGGCTTCAAAACTAGTTTAATTCTTAACAGGCATGACTCATTTTCATTGTACCATTAGGAATCTCAATTCATTTTCAATTACTGTAAGACATTATATATGAAAATAGATTCACTATTATTACATTTTAAATGATGCCTCCAGAATCTGGAAATCTAGATAACTTACAGAAAGACAGTTTTAGTTATGTGGTAAGAAAAAAAAAAAAGATCAATGTAATACTTGGAAATGGATTGCAATGTACTGATGTAATAGTCAAAGAAGTAAAAATTTTTGTCAATATAATAATCCAAATATCATATAGTACAACATTATGAATTACAACTACTTTTTGGGTAAATTCCATTTTCATATCATATAGTGCAGAAACAGAATTTCTAAAAGGAGAAGTTTACTACTGAAATAATGGCAGCACATTGCTGTCTCAGGGCTACTATCCCTGATAGAAATAAATATATTCAAGTATTTAGAAAAACAGGTAAACAAAAATGAAATAAACTTCACTCTTAAAAGTTGGGGAATTTCAGTGAAACTAGGAGGAAGTATCAAGGTACCTGTGTAGCCTACACCAGTGGTTCTCAAAGTTGGTCCAGAGAAGCCCAGGGGTCTCTGAAACCCTTTCAGAGAATCTACAAATTCAAAATTAGTTTTTATTTCTAAAATGGTAAACATTTATAAATATAACCCATCTTTTTTTTAAAAAAAAAAACTTCTTTGGATAGATCCTCAATAATTTTTAAAAGTATAAAGGAATACTGAGAACAAAAGTTTGAGCATCACTGTCTACACGACAGTATTTTGATCTTTAGAATGTATCTCTACACTTATGTGATTCAATAGGCTATCAAATTTAGGTTGTGATCTGATGGGTCACAAAAGAATAAATAAATAAGATATAAAATATCCCCCTAAGGAAAAAAAAAAGTATAGCAGGATAGTTTATAAACACCATTCAAAATCAGTAAGTTACCTTTACTATGAAGAAATTGACTTATTATAAGCCAAAAGAGAGGCACAGATTAATTATAAAGAAAATGCTTCCCAGTGCTGATTTGACTAGTAGGAAAGGCAGATAACATGCCAATCTATGCTTGGCTGCATTTCAGAGGCACGACAGGCCTCTCCTCAGGTTTTCAAAGATAACTTCTCAAAATCCATCCTCAGAATAGCAAACTATTCTAGAAGATTGTCAAATTCCCTAGATCAAGCTGTTGACAAAAATAAGGGCTCCTTTTAAATGATTTCCTTTTGGCACTCTAAGGAGAAAAGTAAATCTTTCCTCTTAATCTCACTTTCACAGCAAAGAATCAATGAATAGGTTTCTATTATTTCACTATAACTCAGTGACACACTGTGTCACTATGTGGACTAGAAAAAATTCACATGAGTCTGAGAGAACAAAGCAATCACCAAGAAAATCATACTAATAGTCATTCGCAGTTATGTTTTATGCTATTTGCTTTGTTGCCTTTCCAGATATATAGAAATGGTCATAATATAATTAGTGAGACAAAGAAAAAGACAAATATCAAGATGCTTTTACTTTAATACAAGTTTTATGTCTCATTAGTATGCTAGTGTGAAGTTAATTAAACAGTGTTTTTATAGAATCATAGATGCTTACCATTTCAAGTTTAGAGAGTTACCTAGTCTAATCTACCAATAAAGGAATCCTTTCTATTGCTGCATGACAAATGTGCGAACACAAAGGGCTCAATACTTTGTAATCCAACACATTCTATGTGATCTAATGTTACATAATTCCTAGGAGTCAAATTTTACCTTTGAAAATACCACATATTAGTCATACTTCTGCTCACTTCTCAAAATTCTTTTCACAAAGTTACTATAATCTTTATTTTCACTCATCATGCTCTGCTTAAGTTAAAACCTAAATACAATGAATGAATAGAAATGACTTTCAAGTAATTTTATTTTTATTTAGAAAAGTATATTAATAGCTACTTGTTTCCTAAAATTCATACAAACAAAAGAAGTTTTAGTATTTTAATAGCATGCCATCATGTCAAGCTTTTTACTTCCACATTCATTATGAAAATCTACAGATTGGGTATCTAAGATAAGGAAAATCAAAAGATGCTGGGAAGCACATAGCAAGAATAGAATGTTAGGATTACAGTGATAAGTTAAACTCTGATATTAAATATAGGCATCTTCAAAGCTACATCAGATTTGGAGTCATTGGCCTTGAATTTGATCAAGTGGCTATCTATGACTTACTAATGGCTGTATGACATTAAACAAGTCCTTTAATTTCTCAGCCTTAGATTTCTCATAGAAGGGTGTTTTATGGAAAATGCTTTATAAATTTCAAAGTATCATAAATACAATTCACAAAGTAAGTACTTAAAGAGTTTCTTGAATTTAAACGAACATTGTGCTTCTATTGAAAAAACAGTCATAATCTGTTTACCTAGAATTTTTTTTCTTCTATATAACATACAATGGGTATTTAAAATTTTTATTTATAAAAAACAGTACCGATTTTTTTAAAAGGCAGTCATTTATTTGTAATATATTAACTGGAAAGCAATTTGGAATTATACCCAAAAGTTACTAAATAGTGTATATCCTTTTACTCAGCAACATCACCACTAAGGCTATACACACCTACTCCCAAAGAGATTGAAGAAATTAAAGGATTCACTGTACAAACATTTTTAAAATAGATCTTTTTGTGGGCAAGAACTGGAAACTGGGAGTGGGGAGAGAACTATTAGGGGAATGGCTAAACAAAGTATATAATATGTGAAATATAATACAATTTTATTATATTGTAAAAATAACAGAATGGACAGCTTCAGAGAAACCTAAAAAGTTTTATGAACTTGTAGAAAGTGAACAGAAGCTAATGAACAATTTATGCAAAAACATTGCAAAAATGAAGAATTTAAAAAAAATTAATAACTGATCAATTCAATAGTCAACCATGATTTCAAGGGACTGATAATAAATAATAATATCTATCTCTTGAGAAAGAGTTGCTGTACTAATCATGCAGAGTAAAACACACATTCTAGACATGACTAATATGGAATTTTGTTTTATTTAACTATGCTGATTTGTTACAAGAGTTTTGTTGTTCTTTTTTTGGGGGGGGGAAGTAGATTTGTGGAAGAGAAATAGATGGAAGGGAAAAAATGAAAGTAAATGTTTAATTGAAAAATAATATTCAATACAAAAATTTAAGCATACAGGTAAAAGAAAATTGAAGTGATGAAAGTGACTAGACAAATGTGATAGATGTCTGCTAAAGTTCTAAGTTAATTATAATTATTGCTTTTTAAAAAGTAATTTATTTTAAAGGGCAGAGCACTTCACTCAACAGAGATACCAAAATGGTTAGCTTCTTATCTTCAGTGGATGCCACAGGCTATGAGAGACAATGATTTTATTATGCTTTTCATTCAACAACAAGCATTAAGTGCATAGCCTAGTAATATATTAAAGCAGCTGTCAAAAAAAAATAAGCATACATTTTTATCTGTGTTGTGTTTTTTAGTTACCAAGTATAACAACTATTAGCCTTTGCAGTTTTGTTTACCTTCTAATAGTTGAAGGCTGATTCAGAAGGAAACTGAAACTAATTGATTAGGTAGAAAATTTGAATCAAGTCATTTAATCATTTTAAGCTCAAGTTTCCTCATGTTAAATGAAGGAGTTGAACTAAATGATCTCTTAAAACCTCTTTCAGATTAATATTCTAAAAATGTATAATTCCATAACTACAAAAAAGAATAGGACTAAGAAGAGGGGAAAGTATGTAGAGTTAGAAAGGGAAAAAGATATAATTAATTTAATAGCACTGCTTTTCAAAGTGATCTCTGATAGTGGTCTAATATTGAAAATTTCTAATAGATAAAATGGTGACAACCCTTTGTAATAGTGCAGATGTTTCTTTGGCAATTCTGTTATAGCAACGTGGGTAAGAGAAACTACACTGTAAATAATTGTTCAGTGAGAAAAAGTGGTTGTAAGATACATAAGAAGAAAGGAGGGCAGTTAGTTATTATGGATAGTTTGGGGATCAGGAAAAGGAGAGGGCAATCTATTGTTCTTCCAAATTATTTGCCTGTGTTGTGCACTGCCATTAGATCATTATAGCAATGAGATAACATAAAATGCTTTATAAACTTTAAAGCAGGGCTTCTTCAATTTTTTCAACTCCTAACCCTTTTTTACCTAAGAAATATTTATGTAACTCTGGATATAATAAGTATAAAAAATAGGTTCACAAATAAAACATTTACTGAAAATAAATCATAATTTTGTGCCCTCCTCATATACAATTATGTGATTCCCAATGAGGTGCTAACTCAGTTTTAAAAAGCTTTACTTTAAAGTACTACAGAAACTACTGTTATAAATTTTTAACTTCATAGAACTCAAAGTTTCACTAGCCTAGAGACTACATACATGCCTACTACAAATAAATTCAACATTTCTTCTAAATATGAATTGGTTCTGTTCCTTTCCAGTCCCTCTTACGGTTTTCTTTGGATTAACTGGGCATTGACAACTAAATTATAATTTGACAAATGAAATACAAGGTGAAGACCTAGTCAAGCATATCCTCAATTAAATAAAGGTTAATTCCATAAGGACTATCAAGTATTAAAATACTTTCCTGTTTGAAAGTATCAATTAGAGGAAGATGCTAAACTGATGTGAAAATAAAAGTCTATTCTTTCTCAAAAAACAAATTCATATAGTATATTCAAATATTCAGAGAAAATTAATTTTCAGGTATACCAATATAATATTTACGTATTCCATGTAGAACAAAAGTAGTAACATTTCTGATATACTCTTACAACAGGCTCTCTAAAATCATTTCTATACCATTTTCTTCTCTATAACCTTTCCCTTTACCCCGACCCCTCCACATTAGTTTAAATTACATACCTGGCTACAGCTTCACTGTATACAAAACCAGCATCTGCTCGTTTTACAATTTCAAAACACAGATCAGCTCCATCCATACTATGAAAAAGAAATATTAAAAATGAGTTAAGCTGTTAATAGTAAAAAGCTGTTAATAGTAAATATATCTTCAAATTCAAGTAAACACTGAAAAGTGAGTTAATTTGGATATTTAGAATGTATATACAATTAGATAATCTTTCATCTGCATAAGTGTATTCAAAATTATGAAAAACTTATACTGCCTTTTACTGTTGAAAACCTGCCAGGAAGAGAAATTAAGAACTAATGAACAAGGAATAAATAGAAACACAACAAATCACATATTTTCTTGGTAATGTAATTGTGGTTTTGGATTGTGTGAACAATGAGCAGAGAAAGACACTGCAGGGATTATTCCAAAGCTAATTTTCCACTTTTTATTGGAAATTAGAATTTCCAATTTAATCATAAAATGATACCTGTTTTTATATAATCAAGAATTTAAAAGCATCACATGTCACAACTTCACAACTAAAGGCAGAAATTCAATTGTAAGTAGTAGTTAGGAAGAAGGGGTAGGAAATTCATGAATTCATTTTAAAATTTCTATTCTGTAGTAACTAGGGTTAAAGGAAAAGGAAGTCAATATTTTTCAGTTTGTTGTTCAATAAACACCTGTCTCTGAAATTAATCAAGTATCTGTTAAGCATTATATGCTCGGCACTAAGAATGTGTGCACATTAATTGAAATAAAGTAAAATAATTAAATTTATTCACTTATACAACAAGCCTTGCAATTCTGCACATCTTTTAAACAGTTTTCATATTGGGCAAGTAGATAGTGTGGTGGAGCACAGCACAGGGCCTGGAATCAGGAAAAACTGAGTTCAAATCTAGTCTCAGACATTTACTAGCTGTGTGGTGCTGGGCAAGTTACTTAATCTGTTTGCCTGTTTTCCTCATTTGTAAAATGGACATGATAACAGCACCTACTTCTCAGAGTTGTGCAGATCAAATGGAATAAATTTTAAAGTGCTTAGTACTCTGTGTGCTATATAGAAAGCATTAAATAAATGTTAGTTGCTGCTGTTAACAACAACATGAAATGTTCTCTTGGTGCACTTTTTTAAAAAAACAAAACATAATTTAGTATTAAATTAATATTTTTTAACACCTTCTTTAATTTATCACAAAACCACAGACTTTTGTCAAACTGGGTATCAGGCATATCTTAGACAAACAGTCCATTTGCTTAACTATAATAAAGATTGTAACCCATAGATTTTCAATTCAGTTTACATCAGATGAGTTCCCAGACTACTGAAGGATATCTCTAAATCTTAAAATATATTTCTTTACCTTTAGTGATATGTAGCATTGTACAAAGTATTTCCTTTTCATTTGGAAATCACTTTAAGGTTTCTGAATATATTGTTACACTGATAAGACTTCATTGTTCTTTTAATACACACAAGATATAGGCCTACTGGAAATAAAAAGATTTGAACATTTCTGATGAGGCAAGGCAGTTAGGTAACTCAGTGGAGTTAGGCCTGGAATCAGGAAAATCAGAGTTCAAATTTGGCCTTTGCCAATTACTACCTGTGTGATCATGAACAAGTCATTTAACTATGCTTGTCTCAGTTTTGTCATCTGTAAAATGAGCTGTAGGGGGAATTGGAATTTTAGAGATTTTGTGAAGAAAACCTAATAGGCAATATGATCCACAGCATAAAGAGTTGGACACCAATGAAACACATAAATATTTCTGAGGAGGCTGTAGCCTAATAAAGATGCCAAGATTTTAATAGCAAATGTAAAGTTCTTCCAACTACCTTTGGCTTTACCTTAAATGAAAAACTGAGTTTCATCAGAAAATGATTTCCCCCCCTAATTGTCAGTATTCCAATTTTTGTATCATATCTGTCCACAATATGCATTTTTCTTTATATTTATATTAGGTATTTATTTACTGGTCTTCCATATAATGATTGTTTTGTTTTTCTTTGTAGCAATAGCTAGAAGATTAAAAAACTAAACCAACCTGGGGTTTTAACTAATTTTTGAGCTTCATAAAGTTTATGTTACATTTTAAAGCAAAGAACTTAGCTGCTAAAAGACTCTTTGGAAGTCTTTGCTTGTTTTACTAAGTATTGGACTTTTGCAACCAATAGTTTGTAAGTTCTTGGCACTTTTTCTCCATTTTGGTTCTAATATTTATGCTGATTATGTTTCACTGTGGGCTTGAATGATCCTTGATAGGCTTGATTCCCCCAGGAAAATAGTTCTGGCAATAGCTTTAGTAGTTATTAAAATGCATTCTTTAAGATCTACATTTTGTGCAAATTTGCTTAAATTAACAACCATAAAAAAACAAACAAACAAACAAACAATCAAACAGAGCAGTAAAACAGCTATTTGGGACAAAATATGTTACTCAACTTACAAAACATTAACTAACAATTAACTAATTCAATTTAATTTACTGTTTAAGGATGTTTTAATCCTTTTTTCACATTAAGAAAAGCAAATAAATGTGACCATGGCTGTTAACAAAATTAAGCCACATCAAAATTATTGCTTGTTACAAGTCATACTACTATAAATTCTGGGAATTCAAACAAAAAATGAAAACCATCCCTTGTCCTCAATGAGCTTACATTCATTTTTTAATTTATATATTCTTAAATTTTTCTTGTTTTCTGTTCAAAGCCTTTGATCACTTAGTAAGTGGGGAATAGCTTTTGATCTTGCATATATTTTTGAATTTTCTATATAACTTCTATATAAGACTTCATAACAGACTTAACAGATATTAGATACAAAGACTTTCCACAACTGAATATTTTTCATTTTATCTTATACACACCAATTTTGTTCATGCAAAAATCTTATAAAGTTATGTAATAAAAGTAATCTAGTTTATATTTTATAATTATTTCTAACCTTCATCTTTTAAGAATTTACTCCTTATTGAAAGCTGAAAGTACATGATCTTTAAGATTCAGGCCACTTATCAATTTTAAATTTAATATGGAAAGTGATATAAGATATTGGTCTAAATCTAATTTCTGGAAGATTGTTTCTCAGTTTTCCCACTAATTTTTATCAAATAGGATATTCTTTGATCAGTCAATAAGCAAGGATTAAGCATTTACTCTATGACAGGCACTGTGCTAAACACCAGGGGTACAAATAAAGGCCAAAACAGTCTCTGCCCTAAGAAGCTCATTCTAATATAGGAGACAACACATAAATAAATGTGTGAGAGGGGGTTGCATTGGGGTCTCATGTGATTCCAAACCTAATGTATCTTTTATTTACACAATTCTTGCTAAATGAAAAGATGTTATAAAATTTATCAATCAAATGTTAAAATAGAGAATGATGGCATGTAATTGGATGGAAAGGACAATTATAGTAACTGAAAGCAATGATGAGGGGGCAATGCTGGGTCAATGATGAAGACAAGAATAAAGGGAATGATGGTTTTAAAAAGAGGAGACATTCTAAAGGAGAAGACAATATATAAATAAAAATGTACATAAAGGATAACCAGAGTATATGGAAAATTAAAAATCTTTACATATAAGGCATTACCATTCATGAAGTGCTGAAGCTAGTATTTAAACATAAGCTTGATATGAATTTTCATCTTCACCATCTTTTTAAACCTAAGATGTTAAATTCATTGAAGGTGATAACAGGCAATAAGATAGAAAGGAAAATTATATAACCGTAGTTGACCATGGTGGCAGATCTTCTGAGAGACTAATAAGTAATAGAAACCAAAATAAAAAAGATGATGGTATAAAAGGAGAGTTTAGGTTTTAAAAAAGAAAAAGTTTTTGAGAGAGAGTAGTAGAAAAGTGGTCTAGAAAATAACAGTAGGGAACAAGAAGTATGGAAACGTATCCACCTTGAATTGGGAGTAGTTGGAGAAGAGATATCTATGGAAAATACTTCTTTGGAAATAGGATATTCTTCAAGCCATTCTCCAATTGGTAAATGGTTAAAGGATATGAAGAGACAATTTTCAAATGAAGAAATTAAAAATCATTTCTAGTCATATGAAAAGATGCTCTAAATCACTACTGATCAGAGAAATGCAAACTAAAACAACTCCAAGGTACACTACACACCTCTCATATTGGCTAAAATGACAGGAAAAGATAATGATGAATGTTGGAAGGGGTATGGAAAAACTGGGACACTGATACATTATTAGTGCAATTATGAATGGATGCTGCCATTCTGGAGAGCAATTTGCTCAAAAAGTTATCAAACTATGTATACACTTTGACCAGCAGTGTTTCTATTGGGGTTATATCCAAAAGAGATCTTAAAGGAGGAAAAGGGACCCACATGTGCAAAAAGGTTTGTGGCATCCCTTTTTGTAGTGGCAAGAAACTGGAAACTGAATGGATGTCCAGCAATTGGAGAATGGCTGAATAAGTTATGGTATATGAATGCTAAGGAATATTATTATAAGAAACGACCAACAGGGTGATTTCAGAGAGGCTTGGTGAGACTCATATGAACTGATGCAAAGTGAAATGTGCAGAATCAGGAGATTATTGCACAAAGCAATAACAATATTATATGACAATCAATTCTGATGGATGTGGCTCTTTCCAACAATGAGATGATTGACGCCAGTTCCAATAATGTTGTGATAATGAGAACCATCTACATCCAGAGAAAGGACTGTAGGAACTGAATGTGTATCACAACACAACATTCTCAATCTTTTTGTTATCGTTCACTTACATTTTGTTTTCTAACTCATTTTCTTTCCTTTTTGATCTAATTTTTCTTACTCAGTAAGATAATTGTAAAAATATGTTTACATATAAAAAAAGGAAATAGTATATTCTGAATGATGACAAAAGGTGTAATGAAAAGAAAACTAGAAACAAGTAGATTTGATTCTAGTGCTAGGTTGGCAATGATATGCTATTGGTGTGCATTATACAAGTTATTTTTTTTCTTATACTATATCTCTGATACTAAAATCTTGTCAGATTTTTCTAAGTTTTCATTTCACAGTAAAGATATAGGTTTTATATCATTTGCTTGTTAAACTGAGGGGGGGAATCCAACTTATTTTACAGAAATGAAGTATCATAGGAAAGCTACTTATGGTAAATTATAAATCTTCACTTTCTCATGGATTCTATTAAAAAATAAGAAATATTCTCAGAAAGGAATTATCCAATAAACTGAACTGAAACTTTCTGAGAAATGAGCTTCTAAAAATAAGTAATACTGAAGGTCACCAACTTCAATTCTTCCTGGCCCTTTTCAATCTGTTTCAGAAGGGATTTACATGGACCAGGGGACATGAAGAGGAAAGGAATGAGGAAAGCAATTTCACCAAATTCTGCCTAGTTCCCTGTTTAGTGGATTTCCTGGGAAGATTTTAAGGTATTATAAACAGGTATAATTCTGGTTGGTTCATTGATTCAGATTTAGGCTTAGAACTAATAAGACACTCAGGGACCACAAATAAATGAAGAATGAATGAATACTTTGTGCAAAGCATATAATAAAAGTTTCCTTTTCAAAAGAGCTCACATTATTTTGGGCAAGATAATACATATGAAAAGTCTTAACTATAAATCAAATGGAAAATTCTCACAGTATTTATAGTATAGAAGCTGAGCAAATAGCAATTCTCCTATAAGATCATTTAATAAAATCACAAATAAAATCACATCAGCTTTTGATGTTGAAACATTTAATAGTGCTAAGGACTTGGTGGTAACAAGAACTTTCTTCCTGGATCTTTAGAAATTGTGGTTATAACACCTGCAGGAACAGTTGCCAGGCTGTATCTTCACTGTAATTGCTTCTCAGGATGATGATTGCTTGGGCTAGAATGAAAGCAGGATTAGTAATTTCACAGATGATATCTATAGGAGTCCTGACTGTTTGTCAGCAGTTGCTGTTGGTGCTGATGAAGGAGTGTGTTTCCTGTATACAATGATTTTGCTTCTCAGTAATTGTGGAGACTGGACTAAAATCAGGTCAGGGGAGAAACTGGGTAGATAAATAGACCTGGAAGTCAGTGCCACAGAGATGACAATTAAATCTAATGGGGAGAGGGAGAGAGGAGGAGAACGGGAGAGAAGAAGGAAGAAGAGGGAGACAGAGAGAGAGACAGAGAGAGAGAGAGAGAGAGAGAGAGAGAGAGAGAGAGAGAGAGAGAGAGAGAGAGAGAGACAGAGAGAGAGAGAGAGACAGAGAGAGAGAGAGAGACAGAGAGAGAGAGAGAGACAGAGAGACAGAGAGACAGAGAGAGAGAGAGACAGAGAGAGAGAGAGAGACAAAGAGAGAGAGACAGAGAGAGACAGAGAGAGACAGAGAGAGAGAGAAGTTTTTTGTTTTTTTCCCTGAGGGAGTACCTTCCGTAATTGAGCTTTCTTTGTAATTTTGAAGTGTACATACAGAAGCTAATGCATGTAGAATTATCAACAAGTAACTACCAAGACTAGATGAGATGCTATAGCACAAGCGTAAATAATTTTTTTTAATGTAAAAGTGTTCTTTCCATTACTATTTACATTATATCATGCTTTATATTTAACTCGGTGTTAGAACCAATTCCATTCACCAATCAAGTAAGTTGTTTGGTTTTCACAACTTTTTAGACATGTTTGTCCTTTATCATATAGGTAAGATTCTGTTTATGACTTGTTAAAAACTCATAGGATAGCAAAAGATAACAACAGGAATTAGAATCCATGTCTTCTGACTTTGTACAAATACTCTACTATGTCCTACATTTTAGGTTGCTCTATGATTGCTTGTTTTTTTGTTTTTGTTTTTTTTTAATGGAGTATATGAAAGTATTCCTCTTTAGGAATAACTGTTTTCCTGTGTAATTTTTTTTCTTTTAGCTCTCTGAATACAGTCTTCAAATGTGGTTCTAGGGTGGGATATTCTGTGATATGAACTGTGCCTATTCAAAAGAAAGACAATTCTGAAGCCTGAACAAAAGCTTAATCTATGTATACGAATGAGCCAAGTTAATCATCCAAATTTCCACTTGTGTCATTTTCTCATCTACCTCTCTGAAATTTCATTAACCTTGTTGATTCCCAAGAGATCAAAGAACCACAGCAGAATATTCCTGAATAATTTAAAAGGGAAACAAGAGGAGGAAAAGAAAGGAACAAGCATTTATATAGTGTCGATTATGTGCCAGGTAGTGTACTAACTGCTTTTACAAAAATTATGTTATTTGACTCACTATGTGAAATCTAGAATGCTGGACTTAGAATCAGGAACACCTGAGTTCAAACGCAGCCTCAGACACTAGTTGTGTGACCCTGGTCAAGTCATTTAACCTGCTTGCCTATAGTAAATGGAGAAAAATATGGCAAAATACTCCAGTATCTTTGCCAAGAAAACCATATGGACAATACTATGGTTCATTGGATCATGAAGAATTGAATGTGACTGAACAAGAAGCTGTAAGTACAATTACTGAAATTTTACATTGTGAGGAAACTAAAGTAAGCAGAAGGAAAATAATTTGCACCCAGGGTTACATAGGTAATGGAACTCAAGTCTGCCTGACTCCAGGACCAGAACTCTATTTAGTGAGAAACACCTGCCTCTGGTGAGTCCACACACATACACACATACACACACAAACACATATATATATATACATATGTATATGTATATGAATATGTATATGTATACACACACATATATGTATACATATATATGGCTTACACACATAGAAGAAATAATTGATAGAATTGTTAAAATAGAATCCATAACAGTAAGTCTCTCTAGAGAATGAAGGAATAGTTGCCACACAACCCAAACATCCAGAAGCAAAGGATAAAATGGGAAAAGTAGCAAAATGCAGTAACATTAAAATGACATGTAATCTCTAAATCAGAAAAAATCCACTTATCTTCAGGAAGAATGTGGAGAATTTAAAGATTATAGATCATCCTAAAGACAAGACAACAAAACCTAAATACCATAATGCAAGAAATACCAGAAAAATGGGTAGAATTTCTCAATACAATAAAATACAAATCAAAATAAATTACAGAATGCCTGCAGGAAAAACAAAAATAAAAATAATATGCTACAAACTCTGTAAATCATATTGAATTTTACATATTTTGGTTAAACTGTACAATGGCAAACAATAAATTCTGCACATGACCAGAAGAAAGATCTTCAAGAATAAAAAATTAGGAAATTCAAATAACACAAAATTATTCTAAAGCTACTAAAAATCAGAGAAGGGAATAGATAATGAATTTCAAAGAACAAAGGAGCTCAAGATGACACACAAAACAAAGTACCTAGAAAATCAGAGCCAAATACTTTAAAAGAGAGGCTTCTGTTAATTTCCTACCAAAACACACACACACACACACACACACACACACACACACACACACACACACTCAGGTATCAAATACACATGTATAAATAAACAAAGAAAGCATAAATAAACAAATGCACCTATTCAAAATACCATCAAAAAGGGGTGAAATACTCCTCAAGTGAAAGAAACCCATGGTGTTAAAACCATGAAAAAAAACCAATAACAGAGGGGCTATTAAGAACTTCTTCTAGTGGCAGCTAGGTGATGCAGTGAATAGAGCACCAGCCCTGAAGTCAGGAGAACCTGAGTTCAAATTTAATCTCAGACACTTAACACTTCCTAGCTATGTGACCTGGGCAAGTCACTTTTACCCTCTTGCCTCAGGGGGAAAAAACAAACAAACAAATAAACTTCTTTTAGACTGGGATATAGTACTCCATGAAGAAGGCAGAGGCTAAATGAATTGTGCACAGGATTATATGGCTACTGTCTGAGGCTGCTTTTTAATAGGATCTCACTGACTCCAAGCCCAGCTAAACTCTCTTCACATTCCTCTCCATACAATATCAAAATAATTTCTCAAATAAAATTTTGGAGTGGCAGAGCCAAACAAACAAACAAAACAAGAGTGGAGCAGTTTTTCCAGCCTAAGACAACTTAGGAGGTAGGAAGGATCTGTGGCACCAGGCTGGAGGCCAAACCAGGAATAGCTTTGGGAGTTCACCGCCCAGAAACAATAAGGTGGTTGGTCAAGACAACAGATCCAAAAGAGATGAGAGGAAGTTTTTTGCTGGCACTGGGGGCAGCTCATGTTGGTTGGCAATTCTGTTGCCCATAAGCAGTTCTGGATTGCAGTTGCAGGGCAGAGAGGAATGCTAATATTTGTAGCTGCAGAGGAGAATGTAAAGAACAGAGCAAAAACCAGGAGAGCAATGATCACATCTCTGCCTGGATCACACAACTTAGAAGCACCTAGAACAATCTCTCAAACAGCAGCACAAAAAAGCCATAATTTTGCAATAGAGCCTTCCCATCTTCACAAGAGCAGAACCAAACTTTAACAAAAAGTTCAAAGTTAAGAAATAGGTTGGGAAAATGAGCAAACAACAACAAAAGAATCTGACCACAGAAAGCTACTACAGTGGCAAGGAATAGGAAGACACAAACTTAGAAGACTAAAATGATGTGAAAACCCCAACAACCAAAGTCTCAAAGAATAATGAACCCAAACCCAAAAAGGTTTCCTGAAAGAGTAAAATAAAGTGATGAGAAAAGTAGAGGAAAAAATGGGAGAAGAAAGAATGATGCAAGAAAATTATGAAAAGAGAATTAAGATCTTAGTAAAAGAATCACTGACAAATGCTGGAGAGAATGAGGGAAAACTAGGTACACTAATAAACTGTAATGGAGTTGTGAACTGGTCCACCCATTCAAGAGAACAATTTGGAACTGTGCTCAAAGGGCTATATAAAATTGCATATCCTTTCACCCAGCAATACCACTGCTTGTCTTTATCACAAAGAGATAATAGAAAAAGGGGAAAAAAAACAAAACCTAGGTATCCAAAAAATTTTGTAGTAGCTATTTTTGTGGTGATTTAAAAAGTTCAAAATCGAGGGGATGCTTGCCAATTGGGAAGTGGCTGAACAAGTTGTGGTATATGATTGTGATGGAATACTATTGTGCTATCAGAAAAAAACATGACAAGACTTACATCAATTGATGCAAAGTGAAGTGAAGTGATGATCAGCTATGAAAGACTTAGCTACAATACAACAGCAAAGGGCAAAACAGAAAGGAAGAGAGGAAGGTAGGAAGGATGGATGGATATATGGATGGATGGATGGATGGAAGGAAGGAAGGAAGGAAGGAAGGAAGGAAGGAAGGAAGGAAGGAAGGAAGGAAGGAAGGAAGGAAGGAAGGAAGGAAGGAAGGAAGGAAGGAAGGAAGGAAGGAAGGAAGGAAGAAAAAAAGTTTTCTTCTTGAAGAGAGAACTGATTAATTCTGAGTAAAAAACTAAAGTATAATTTTCTCCCTTTTTTGTTTTTATTTTGAAACATGGCTAATATGGAAACAAGATTTTGCCTAATATCAAATGTATGAATGATATCATGTTGCTTGCTTTCTCATGGGGTGGAAGAAGGCCTAAGAAAGAAAGCATTTGGAACACAAAATTTAAAAATAATGTTAAAATAAGTAATTTTTTTTTTACATTTTAAAAATTAATTTTATAATTATAACTTTTTTTTGCCAGTAGATATGCATGAGTAATTTTTTTACAACATTATCCCTTGCACTCACTTCTATTCCGAATTTTCTCTCCTTCCCTCCACTCTCTCCCTTGGGTGGCAGGTAGTCCCACACATGTTAAATGTGTTATAGTATATCCTAAATATGACATATGTGTGCAGAACTGAATTTCTTGTTGCAAAGGAAGAATTGGATTCAGAAGGTAAAAATAACCAGGGAAAAAAACAAAAAATGCAAACAGTTTACACTCATTTCCCAGTGTTCCTTCTCTGGGTGTAGCTGATTCTGTCCATCATTGATCAATTGGAACTGAATTAGATCTTCTCTTTGTTGAAGATATCCACTTCCACCAGAATACATCCTCATATAGTATCATTGTTGAAGTATATAATGATCTCCTGGTTCTGCTCATTTCATTCATCATCAGTTCATGTAAGTTTCTTCAATCCTCTCTGTATTTATCTTACTGGTCATTTCTTACAGAGCAATAATAATCCATAGCATCATATACCATAATTTACTCAATTGTTCTCCAATTGATGGGCATCCATTCATTTTCCAGTTTCTAGCCACTACAAAAAAGAGCTGCCACAAACATTTTGGTACATACAGGTCCCTTTCTCTTCTTTCGTATTTCTTTGGAATATAAACCCAGTAGTAGCACTACTGAATCAAAGGGTATGAACAGTTTGATAACTTTTTGGGCATAATTCCAGATTGCTCTCCAGAATAGCTGGATTCTTTCAAAACTCCACCAACAATGTATCAGTGTCTCAGTTTTCCCACATCCCCTCCAACATTCATCATTATTTGTTCCTGTCATCTTAGCCAATCTGACAGGTGTGTAGTGGTATCTCAGAGTTGTCTTAATTTACATTTCCCTGATCAATAGTGATTTGGAACACTTTCATATGAGTGGAAATAGTTTCAATTTCATCATCTGAAAATTGTCCATATCCTTTGACCATTTATCGATTGGAGTTTCTTATAAATTAGAGTCAGTTCTCTATATATTTTGGAAATGAGGCCTTTATCAGAACTTTTAACTGTAAAAATATTTCCCCAGTTTGTTGCTTCACTTCTAATCTTGTTTGCATTAGTTTTGTCTATACATAAACTTTTTAATTTGATGTAATCAAAATAAGTAATTTTAAAAGAAAACATTTAAATATAAAAGAAAGAACATTAAATTTTGTGTCAAAGGCCCTGAGTTCTTATCCTACTTCTATTTATTATGTGAGAGTGACCAAGTCATTTGACTTTTTAACCATTTTACTTAAGGAGCCTGTTTTTTCATCCATAAAATTAGAGTTGGATTAGAAGAACTCAAATCTACTTTATTTATAAACTGATGATAAACATTTTACTGTTTCTTAACCTCCTTTTGATAGTATGAATAGCAAACACAAATGTGACCAATTGTTGATACTCTTTGCTAAAAGGAGATATGGATAGCATGTGAGAAACCTATTAAAATCAACATTTCATGTATTGACTAAAATTTTCAAGTATCTCTTTTCTTCAGAACTTTAATTACATAGCAAAATTGATCAATTTATGTGATATTTTTCTCTAAAATATAATGTTTTCTGGGAGCAGGTTTCTTGGAAAATATTGCTATCACTATATACATTGTGCTCCTAGTTTCATTCATTTCACTTTGCATCAGTTCACATAAATCTTTTGAGGTTTTTCTGAGAGCATCCTACTCATAATTTCTCATAGCACAATAGTATTTTGTTACAACAATATACCAAAACTTGTTCAGCCATTACCTAATTAATGGGCATCCCTTCAATTCCCAATTTTTTTTTCTACCACTAAAAGAGCTAATGTAAATGTTGCATATGTATTTGTCCTTTTCTTTTAAAAAAAAAATTCTTTAAGATACAAATCTAGTAGTGGTTTTGCTGCGACAAAGGGTATGCAATTATATATAGCCTTTTGTGCAGAGTTACGGATTTTTCCTCAGAACGGTTGAATTAATTCACAATTTTCCCATGTCTCTTCCAACAAATTTTACTTTCCTTTTTTGTTATATTAGCTAATCTGATAGATGTGGGATGTTATCTCAGAGTTGTTTTAATTTGCATGTCTCTAAACAATAGTAATTTAAAGCACTTTTCCCCCCATATGGCAACAGATAGCTTTTATTACTTTGTCTGAATACTGCCTGTTCATAAATTTTAACTATTTCTTGACTGGGAAATAACTTGCAATGTTATAAATTTAATTAATCTATGTTTTTGAGAAATTAGATTTCATTTTGTGGCAGCTCTTTTCATAGTGGCTAGAAACTGGAAGATGAATGAATGTCCATCAATTGGAGAATGGTTGGGTAAATTATGGTATATGAAGGTTATGGAATATTATTGGTTTGTAAGAAATGACTAGCAGGACGAATACAGAGAGGTTTGGAAAGACTGACATCAACTGATGTTGAGTGAAATGAACAGAACCAGAAGATCGCTGTACACTTCAACAACAATGCTGTATGAAGATATATTCTGATGGAAGTGGATATCTTCAACATAAAGAAGATCCAACTCACTTCCAGTTGATCAATGATGGACAGAAACAACTACACCCAGAGAAGGAACACTGGGAAGTGAATGTAAATTGTTAGCACTACTGTCTATCTACCCAGGTTATTTATACCTTCGGAATCTAATACTTAACGTGCAACAAGAAAATTGGATTTACACACATATATTGTATCTAGGTTATACTGTAACACATGTAAAATGTATGGGATTGCCTGTCATCTAGGGGAGGGAATAGAGGGAGGGAGGGGATAATTTGGAAAAATGAATACCAGGGATAATGTTATAAAAAAAATTACTCATGCATATATACTGTAAAAAATTTATAATTATAAAATAAAAAAGAAAGAGAAATTAGATTTCAGAGAAACTTACTATAAATATTTTTCAGTTATGGTTACTACCTGTATTTTCCTCCATTCTTCTTTTACCTATCCATCCTACTTTCTATTTTTTCACCCTGTCCATTTTCCAAAGTATTTTGTTTCTATTACTACCTCTCCCAACCCATCCTCCCTTTTATTAGTCTCTCTCTTCTCCTTTCACATTCCTGAAGGGTAAGATAGATTTTTATACCCAAATGTGCATGTATATTACTTTCTCTCTGAGACAATTCCAATAGGAATAAGTTTCAAGTGTTCCTGTCTACCTTCCCCTTATCCACTATAGAAGTTCTTTTGTGCCTCTTTTATGTGAGATCCTATACCCCCCAATTCTATCTCTCCCTTTCTCCCTCTCACAGTACAAATCACCTTTTCACTCTTTAATTTTTTTTTAAAAAGATAATCACCCCAAGATATTCAACTCACACCCATGCCCTCTATTTAAATATACTTCTTCTAACTGCCCTAATGAGAAAAGTTATGAGTTAACAAGAATCATCTTCCCAAGTAGGAATGTAAACAGTTTAATCTTATTTCTCTTTCCTGATTACCTTTTTATTCTTCTTTTGAGTCTTATATTTGAAAGCCAATTTTTCTACTCAGCTCTGGTCTGCTCATCAGGAATACTTAAAGTTCTTCTACTTCATTGGATTTTCATTTTCCCCTGTTTTGTTAGGCAGGTGATTACTAGTTGTAATTCTTGCTACTTTGCACTCCAGAATATCATATTTCAAGGTTCCAGATCCTTTAATGTAAAAACTGTTGACTCTTGTGTTATCCTGACTGGTTCCATAATATTTGAATTGTTTCTTCCTGGCTGCTTGTACTACTTTCTCCTTGATTGGGGAGTTCTAGAATTAGCCTATGTTATTCCTGAGAGTTGTCATTTTGGTATGTCTTTCAGGAGGTCATTGCTGGATTCTTTTAATTTCTATTTTACTTTCTACTTCTAAAATATCAGCACAGGTTTCCTTGATAATTTCTTGAAAGATACTATCTTGGTTTTGGGGTGTTTCTTTTTCCCCCAGCATGATTTTCAGATAGTCCAATAATTCTAAAATAATCTCTCCTGGATCTATTTTCCAAGTCAGGTTGTTTCCCCCCTCCCCCACATACACACACAATAAAACAGCTTACATTTTCTTTTTCTTCTTCCTCTTCTCTCTCTCTCTCTCTCTCTCTCTCTCTCTCTCTCTCTCTCTCTCAGTGATTTTTTGTTTTATTGTTTCTTGATATCTCAGAGTCACTAGCTTCCATTTGCACAATTCTATTTTTTTAAATGAATTATTTTCTTCAATGAGGTTTTGTATCTCTTCTTCCATTTTGTTTTTAAGGAGTTTTTTTCCTCCCCTTTAGTCAATTTTTGCACATCTTTTTTCCGTGTGGCCAATTCTGCTTTTCAAGGTGTTCTTTCCTTCATTAAATTTTTGTACCTCTTAGTATTTTACTTTACCAACAATATGTAAAGACAATTCTCATCATTCATTTTTAAGATTTTGAATTCTAAATTTTTTCTTCCTTCTCTCACCACCCCCCTCGCCAAGACAGCAAGTAATCCGATATGTTATATATGTACAATAATTTTAAAAATATTTCCATATTAGTCATGTTGTGAAAGAAAAATCAGAGCAAAAGGGAAAAACTACAGGAAAAAATGAACAGAAAAAGATGAAAATAGCATTCTTCAATACATATTCAATCTCCATAATTCTCTCTCTGGATGCAGATGGCATTTTCTATCACAAGTCTAGTGGAATTGTCTTAGATGAATGTATTGCTGAGAAGAGCCAAGTCTATCAGAGTCATTCATCACATAACATTGCTAATTACTGCATATAATGTTCTCCTTACTTCTGTTCACTTGTGTTGTGTTCAATGGTCAATTGTGTTCAATACAACAATATTCCATTATATTAATATGTAATAACTTATTCAGCCATTCACCAATTTATGAGCATCCATTCAATTTCCAATTCTTTGTTATCACAAAAAGGACTGCTACCAACCTTTTATGATACTGAGCCAGTAGTGATATTTTGGATCAAAGGATATGCATAATCTGATAGCCTTTTGGGCCTAATTCCAAATTGCTCTCCAGAATGGTTGGTTCAATGCTGTATTAGTCTCTTAATTTTCCTACATGGTCAACATTCATCATTATTTTTTCCTGTCAATGTGATAGGTATAGGCTGGTACCTCACAGTTGATTTAATTTGATTTTTCTAATTAATAGTGATACAGAGCATTTTTTTCACAGGATTATTGATGGCTTTAACTTCTTCATCTGTACTGTTCTTATTCTTTGACCACTTATTAATTGAGAAATGACATATTCTTATAAAATTGACTTAGTCTTCTATATATTTTTAGAAATGAGGTCTTTATCAGAAACAATGGCTGTAAAATTGTTTCCCTGCTTTCTGCTTTCCTTCAAAATTACTTGGCTCTTTTGGTTTTGTTTTTGCAAATTTTTTAAAAATTTAATATAATCAAAATCATCCATTTTGCCTTTCATTAATGTTCTCTAGTTGTACTTTGACCATAAATTCCTCCTTCTCCAACAATCTAACAGGTAAATTATCCCTTCCTCTCTCAATTTGCTTTTGCATTCTGCTTTTTAAGGTATAATTTTCATCAGGTATGTATGTGTGTGTATGTGTGCACCTCCTTTACTGTTAGGGGAATTCCTCTCTCTCCAAAATATGCCAGGAAGCCTTTATGCCGTGTCAGCTCAGTAGGGCGGGCCCAGGAGGTAAAAAGGGGCATGGCCTCTGGGGTAGAAGGTTGTATCTTGCAGGAGTTATAGGAACTAATAGGTTCCTTGAGATGACAAAGGGTGTGCCTCTTGCTGGATCTCCTCCTGGGATGTAGTGCTAACTCCACATGTCTCCCCTTTGTATCTTTCCCTATGTCAGTGCTGAGTGTATGGGCACAAGATAAGCCCGGAAGAGAGGAAGCATAAATAGACAGCTCTTACACCCTACTACCCCCACTGAGAGGATGAATGAATAAAGACAGACTGTGTGCATCTTCCAATTGGCTCTTCTCCAAAGTTTGTCCGGGTATGTCTTGAACACTGGAATGTAAGGTCCTGGCAGCCTAAAATAGTTGTGTCCTGACAGTCCAGCACACTTTACCATGCTATTAACTTTCTTTCCCCCACAATTTTCTTGTATAGCTCTCATTTCTTTCCCCAATTTTTATCCTGTCTCTCTTATTTGATTTGTAAAAATAACTTTTTTGAGTTCTTCCAGGAATTCTTTTTGGACCTGAAACCAATCTATAGTTAGGGGGTGGGATGGAGTTGTATTTAGCAGTTGTGAGTTTGCTATTTTCTTCTGAGTCTGTGTTTTCATCTTCCCTGTTGCCATAGGAACTTTTCTAAGATTGGGAGGTTTAAAAACAAAACAAAACAAAAAAAAAAAAAAAAAAAAACATGCTCAAGTTTCTAGCCTATTTCTTGATTGTTAACTTTATGCTGGATAAAGTTGGACTCTATTCCTGGGATTGAAGGGCAGTGTCCTTCAAACTCTATATTTTATGTGCAATTGTTTTCAGAGCTTATTATGGCAGTTTGTAAGCTTTATTTTCTTACAAGTATAATTAAAGGAGAGGTGTATTTACTACTCTCCTAGACAGTGTTCTTATCTGTGAGTGACCAGAAAAATTATTTTTTGTATTGGAACTCTGATTAGGGTCCTCAGTGCCCTGTGCCATAAGCTCTGATATACTACATTCTCTCCCTACCTCTGAAACTGCAATCCAGTTCAGTGTATGGGCAATGCAATGGAGTACTTACTATACCTGGTGCTAGCAAAGTTTTTCCAGTTGTTTGACCCTTTTATTGTTTGTGGGCTAACAGCCACAGAAGCTATCACTGTTGCTCACACACTATTTCTCTTCTGAAAACTTTTCAGAAAACTATCAAATTACGCTAATGACTCACTTCTAGGTTTCTTGTCACCCATTTCAGCTAGGATGTATTTTTACTATTAGTATTTATGAAAAGCAAGACACAGCAATATGGGTATCTTTTTTAAAATCTAATTTTAAGTGATATGGATCGATATAAAAAGTGTTTTCCTAGAAAAACTGAACTTTAATGAATTCTTAATGTAAGAAAATTTAATGACTGCAAATACAACATTTAAAAAATTAGTTTATGAAATTTTAAATGTGCCACCTGCTCCCAAAATGGGAGCTAAAATTAACCTGCTACATAATTAGCAAATGTTATTGCTTATTATTATCAAATGCTTAATGTTAAGTATATAAATTTGCCCCCCAAAACTATGATTCACAAAAATTACTAGAAATGTTACATTCAACTATAACAATTTTTTTTATTTTTTTGTTATAAATTTTTATATACAAAACATATGCATGGGTAATTTTTCAACAATGATCCTTGCAAAAACTTCTGTTTCAACTTTAACCCTCCTTCCCTTCACCCCTCCCTTAGATGGCAGGTAGTCCCATACATGTTAAATATGTTAAAGTACATGTTAAATACAATATATGTATACATATTTTTACAGTTATCTTATTGCACAAGAAAGATCAGATTCTATAACAATATTTTAATGTTACTTTAAACAATAATACTAATTAAGTTTTCTTTAAAAATAAAAATATTGATCAGCACAAAATTCAAACGGTACTAAAAATGGAAACTTTACTGATTATCTAGTCCAATTTCCTCATTTTACAACTGAAGAAATTGAGGTCCAAAGAAATACCCAGAAACATAACCATCTACTACTTTTTCACAAAATTTCCAGTTTCCAAGGATAGAACAGTGGCAAATCATGCCCAAGCTTGCTGCTAAACAAGATTTCCCTCTGGAACAAAGCACATTCTCCTGTCTCCTTGTTAGGCACTCAGAGGTTATGGAAAATCGTACCATCAGGATCTGTTTCCCATTCTGTGTTTGACTTCTAGGTTTGGGCTTCTTAGTGACCTGAGACATACCACTTTATGATCATTTTCTTTGGAAAGAATCTAATGTTTCAGAAACCTAAGTACATACTACTTCTTATCCAATAACTGGACAGGCACAAAAAGAAGTCAACAAGCACTTCTTTATGTTAAGCACTTCTTTTATGCTTAGCAGTGATACAAAAAAAAACAAAACAAAACAAAAAAAAAAAAAAAAACACCACTGAGTCCTACTCATATCTGCTATCAAGTCCTCAAAGGAATTCCCTTCACTACCAGGAGACCCTGAAATTTCTAATCATCTGAATTTGTGATGGTATGTACTCCAATCCATTGATATTTTAACTGGAATCACTCTCTAATCGTTAACATACTGTCATCCTCTCTCCTTCTCTCAATCATCTCACAATACTAGAAAAACTCTCCCTCTTCCCAAATCCAGTTTTCTTCTCCCTCCTTCCTATCCCTCTCAACTTTTAACAGGCCAATGTCCAATAAGTGTCTTGCCCAATCCATTCTACCCTGCCCTCTGAAATTCTTTTCTCTCTCTAATTATCAATTAACTTCCTTTCATTTAGACCTTTTCCTTTCCAGATCCTCCCAGTTTCTTGTACTCCCTAAGACCTAGCACCTCTGGATGACAATGCATTCCTGGACATCTTGTCTTGTACTTCCTTCTCTCATACTTCTCAATTTATTAGTCCAACTGTGGGAGTCATAATATTCCTTGCTATCTTCCTTTTCTTGGTCTTCCCTCTCTGACTAGCTAGGACATAAACAGTATCACATCTACTAATTTGGAGGTTCACCAAGGCTTATCCAAGGCCCTTTTTTTGTTTCTCTATATACTCTCAGTGAACTCATTAGTTTCCAACTATTCAGTTATAATCTTTATGTAGATGATTTCTAATTCTACAGAGACAGACTTACTCTTTCTCCTGAGTTCTACTTTTGAATCATCAATGGATTATTGGATATGTGAAACTAAATGCTCCCTACACATTTCAAATTCAAGATGTCCTAAATAGAACATCTTATATTAAATAGAACATCCAGAACTGCCCCTCTTTTCAGGGCACCATCATGCATCTAATTACTCAAGTTCTCAAATTTGATCATCTACTCTTCACTTGCATTGACTCTACAAAGCTAATCAGTTGCCAAATCGTTTTTTGTTTTTAATAGTCATGACATTTCTTTTTTGTTTCTTCTTCTCTTGACTCATACAGTCAGTAATTTAGATCCTTACCATCTTCAACTCACAATACAGAAATCACCTATTTGGTTCCCCAATCTCAAGTATCTCAATATTTCATCTTCCACATTGGCTAGTAAGATGATTTTTTTTCCAAAAACAGTTTTTACCATATCACTCCTTTATTCAATAAACTCAAATGGCTCCCATTACTTCCATGATTATAGAAAGTGAATGATGAAGTGTGCTATATATCCCTTGGAAAGATAGGGAATAAAACATACATTTGCTGGATAGAAGTTTGTTTTGCTTCACTATGCATATTTCTTGGTTCTCCTTTTTCTCTTTGCTCCAATGGGAGGATAAATCGAAGGAAAAAGGGCTGGATTAATGCTTTACCTTCTCTTTCTCCCCCCTCACTCCCATAAGAAAATAAAGAAAAACAAACAGGATCTTAAACATCTTTAAAATAGAATCAGCTAACGAAGAATCACAGGGGCAGAGCCAAGATGGCAGAGAAGCCACACACGACTTTCTAAACTCTCTCGTACTCTCACAACCATTTCAATTCAGCCTCAATAATAGCGATGGACTGGTAAAAACCATGAAGATTAGAAACACAACAACTTACCAGCCTAAGAAAATATGGAATTTTGTCCAAAAAGATCTGTCCTAGGGGCGAGAAAAGACCAGCGCAGACAGTGATAGAACTAGGCTAACATGTTGTGCTGATTGGGCTGGGGAGGCCTCTGGGGTTAGAAAAGCTACAGAGACAGAAGACTCTGGCATAGGATAATTGCTCTACTCTGCTTGCAAAACAGCAGATCATCAGAGAAATGAAAGCCACTTTAAAAAATGTCAGAAACTATAGTCTGCCTATAGCTACCCTAAACCGGATGTGACTCAGCACAGATCACAGCACAGCTGTGCAGCCCCATTCTGCTATACAGGGATTTTCCTTGGGACAGTTAAGAACCTGCACAGCAGGGGGACACAGCCCGGGGCAGTGGAACTTGCACAGCAGTAAACTTCCCCAGCAACAACTGTGCTTCCCGGAGCAGAGACACTTCTGGTCTGTGCGCTAGGACTATTCTCTGGTTAGCTGCTAATATCGATAGCCTCAGGGTGGGCTTTGGCTTGGGGTTGTGACACTTTCACTGTTCAGCCTCTAGCCTCAGGGCAGTCGCTAGGCCACGCAGTGGGGGTTCTTCACTGGGTACTTCTGCAGCCTAGCCTGGGCAAACCAGCTCTAAATCACTTCAGGTGGTGGTGGTGGTGGGGAACTCTCTCCCAGAGCACCCTTGTACCTTTGCAGCCTGTTCATAAAACAGCTGCCTTCCATATACCTATCCCTGTTCTGCAGAGGAAGCTGGTAACCTCCTTGGCCTGAAGGCAGGCCCTATAGTTTTTTTTTAAAATGAGTAAAAAAATTAAAAGAACGATCCATAGTTTCTATATAGAAAGAGAGCAGGTTTACAACCCCAAGGAGACTAATAGCAAACAATCTCCAGATAATATGCTGAAGGGGAATGTTAACCGGCCCCCATCACATAACTCTCTCCTAGAAGAGACTATTAAAAACCTCAAAAGAGAGTTATAAGAAAAATAGGAAAAGGAAAGAGAAGCTATGCAAGAGAGTAACAACTTCTTGAAAGGTGAATTGGAAAAGGTAAAGAATTCACAGGAAGTGCAGGGAAACAAAATTTGTGAATTGGAAAAGATAAAGAATCCCCAAGAAAGTAGGATTTAGGAATTGGAAAAAGAAAATAACTCACTAAAAGAAAAAATTAGTGAAATGGAAAAAAAATTCCATAGAGCAAAACAACTCATTTAAAAACTCAACTGGACATATAAAAAAAGAAGTTTAAAAAAAAAAAAAAAAGCGAATGAAGAAAATAACTCATTAAAAATCAGAACTGAACAAATAGAAACGAATAATTCCCTAAGACATCAAGAATTACTCAAGCAAAACCAAAAAAAAAAAAAAAAAAAAAAAAAAAACAGAAAGAAAAAGAAAAGAAAGAAAAAAAAAAAGAAAAAAGAAAAAAGAAAAAAAGAAAACCTGGAGGAAAAACATCAAATATTTACTTGGAAAATGAACAGGCCTGGAAAACAGATCTAAAAGAGATAATCTGAGGATTATTGGACTTCCCAAAAATTATGATGAAAAAAAGAGCCTAGATTCTATTTTATAGGAAATTATCAAACAGAACTGTCCAGAGGTAATAGAACCAGAAGGTAAAATAAGCATTGAAAGAATTCATCGATCACCTTCTGAAAAAGACCCTAAAAACAAAAAACAAAAAACAAAAACAAAAACAAAAAAAAACTCCACAGAATATTGTGGCCAAACTTCAGAACTATCAAACTAAGGAAAAAATATTACAAGCAGCCAGGAAAAAACAATTCAAATACTGGGGTGCCACAATAAGAATCACTCAAGATCTGGCTGCATCCATATTAAAGAATCGAAGGGCTTGGAATCTGATATTCCGAAAGGCAAAAGAACTTGGAATACAGCCAAGAATAAACTACCCAGCTAAGTTAAGCATTTTCTTCCATGGAAGAAGATGGACATTTAATGAAACAGATGAATTCCATCTGTTTCTAAGGAAAAAACCATATCTAACTAAAAAAATTGGATCTCCAACCACAGAACTTAAGAGAAGCAGAAAAAGGTAAAAGGAACGCTTGAGAAGTGTATTTCGGTTGTGGATATACAGAAAGTCCACATGTATAATTTGATTTTCCTTATATAACATAAAAAAAGGAAGTAGAAATGGAACGAGGATAGTGTCAGAAAACTGTAAAAGGGGAGATAAAAAGAGGGAAACTACATTTTAGGAAGAGGCAAAGAAAACTTATCATATATGAGGGAATTTAGAGAGGGGAAGGAACATTTTGTGAATTGTACTCTCATCAGAATTAGCTCAAATAGAAAATAATTTACATATCTGTTTTACAGAGAATTCTCTCACCTCATTAAAAAAGGGGAGAGGAAAAGGGAAAAGGAAAAGAGTAATAAGGGAAGGGTAAAAGAAAGGGGAAGGGATTTAAAAGGAGGGGGAGGGATACTAAAAAGTGAGGGGTGCGTGACACAAGTGGGGCCCATAAGTTTAATACTGGGGAAGGGATTCAGGGAGGGCAAGGAAAAAAAAGCATAACCTGGGGATAATATGATAGCAATAAATGCAGAATTAGTAATTTTAACTGTAAATGTGAATGGGATGAACTCTCCCATTAAGTGGAGGCGGATAGCAGACTAGATAAAAAATCAGAACCCTACAATATGTTGTTTACAGGAAACACATTTAAAGCAGGGAGATACATACAGAGAAAAGGTAAAAGGCTAGAGCAGAATTTATTATGCTTCAAGTGAAGTCAAAAAAGCAGGGGTAGCCATCCTTATCTCAGATCAAGCAAACCAAAAATTGATCTACTTAAAAGGGATAAGGAAAGAAACTATATCTTGCTAAAGGGTAGCATAGACAATGAAGTCATATCAATACTAAATATATATGTACCAAGTGGTATAGCATCTAACTTCTTAAAGGAGAAGTTAAGAGAGTTGCAAGTAGAAATAGACAGCAAAACTATTATAATGGGAGATCTCAACCTTGCACTCTCAGAATTAGATAAATCAAACCACAAAACAAATAAGAAAGAAATTAAAGAGGCAAATAGAATATTAGAAAAATTAGGTATGATAGATCTTTGGAGAAAACTGAATGGTGATAGAAAGGAGTATACTTTCTTCTCAGAAGTGCATGGAACCTATATAAAAATTGACCATATATTAGGACATAAAGGTCTTAAAATTAAATGCAGGAAGGCAGAAATAGTAAATGCTTTCTTTTCAGATCACGATGCAATAAAAACCACATTCAACAAAAAGTTAGGGATAAATAGAACAAAAAGTAACTGGAAACTAAACAATCTCATCTTAAAGAATGATTTGGTGAAACAGCAAATTATAGAAACAATAATTTCACTCAAGATAATGACAACGATGTGATATCATACCAAAATTTGTGGGATGCAGCTAAATCAGTAATAAGGGGACATATTATATCTTTAGAGGCTTACTTGAATAAAATAGAGAAAGAGAAGATCAATGAATTGGGCTTGCAACTTAAAAAGCTAGAAAAAGACCAAATTAAAAACCCCAATCAAATACTAAAAACCATCAGTAAGCATCATATGTAATGGGGATAAATCGGAACCTTTCCCAGTAAGATCAGGAGTGAAACAAGGTTGCCCACTATCACCATTACTATTCAATATTATATTAGAAATGCTAGCCTCTACAATAAGAGTCGAGAAAGAGATAAAAGAAATTAGAGTAGGTAATGAGGAAACCAAACTATCATTCTTTGTAGATGATATGATGGTATAGTTAGAGAACCCCAGAGATTCTAATAAAAAGTTATTAGAAATAATTCACAACTTTAGCAATGTTGCTGGATACAAAATAAATCCACATAAATCCTCAGCATTTTTATACATCACCAACAAAATCCAACAGCAAAAGATACAAAGAGGAATTCCATTCAAAACAACTGTTGAGAGTATAAAATATTTGGGAATCTATCTACCAAAGAAAAGTCAGGAATTATATGAGCAAAATTATAAAACACTTCCCACAAAAATAAAATCAGATGTAAACAATTGGAAAGACATTAAGTGCTCTTGGATAGGCCAAGCGAATATAATAAAGATGACAATACTGCCTAAATTAATCTATTTATTTAGTGCTATAACAATCAGACTCTCAAGAAACTATATTAATGACCTAGAAAAAATAACAACAGGGGCGGAGCCAAGATGGCGGAGAAGAAACACACGACTCAGTGAACGTCCTCACTCCCTCACAACCAATTAGATAAATTAAGTCTCAAAATTAGCTCAGGACTGATAGATACCACAAGGACTGGAAGCACGACTTACCAGCTGAAGAGAATCTGGAGTTTCAACAGGAAAGGTCAGTTCTCAGGGGAGGAATAAGAAAGACCAACACAGACGGTGGGGTAGGGGCACACTGCGCCCATTGCGCTGGGAGGGGCTCTGGGATCAGAGAGGCCACTGAGGTAAAGGAATCTGGCACAGGCTGTTGGCTCTTCTCTGCTAATTATTTGGCAGTTCAGAAGAGAAAGCCAAAATATTTTAAAACTCAGATTAGATTTTCCCCGGACCCTGGGGGTGACTCAGGCACAGATCTCGGCACCAGGGGGTGTGGCCTCAGCTACCTCCTGAGAATAGTTAAGAGACTGACAAGTGGGTGGATACGGCCCAAGGCAACACACACTGCCTAGCTTAGCTGGAGGGAGTGGAACTCAGCTCCAGGAAGTCCCAGAGAAGCGGAACCTTTGAACTAGGGACCTCGGTTTCTGGCAGACACTTCCAGTTTGAGCACAGGGGCTTCTTACGTCACCTGCTGCAGACACCCACTCCCCACCCGGACACTTAGGCTGGGCTTCTTGCTGTCTTCACTATTCTAAGCCCTCGAAGCACAGTAGTGCTAATCACCTCTGAGGCACTCCCAGGGAGAGGGTGGGGAACTCTCTCCCAGAGCTCTCTCTTAGCTCAGGCTCAGGAGCCGCTGCATCCATCCGGTCTGGGAGGAAGCTGGTAAAGAAGTAAATAATTTCCTACCCCAGAGACAGACCCCAAAAGATTTTTTTTAAGTATGAGCAAAAAAGCTAGAAAAACCATAGATTCCTTCTATACAGAGAAAGAGCGGGTGTCCAACCCCGAGGAAGTTGACAGCAGAGAATCAGATAACAACCTAAAGGGGAACGATTCCTGCCCCCCATCACATAACTCTCTCCTAGAAGAAGCTCTTAAAAAATTGAGGGAGATCGAAGAAAAATGGGGAAAAGAAAGGGAAGTTATGATAGAGAATAACAATGTCCTGAAATTGGAGTTGGAAAAAATAAAGAATTCACAGGAGATGCATGGAAACAAAATTAGTGAATTAGAAAAGGTTAAAAAAACACAGGAAAGTAGGATTTCTGAATTGCAAAAGATAAAAAAGTCTCAAGAAAATAGAATTTCTGAATTGGAAAAAGAAAATAATTCTCAAAAAAAAAAAATTAGGGAAATGGAAAAAAACTCAATAGAGCAAAATAATTCATTTAAAAACGAAATTGGGCATTTACAAAAAGAACTAAAAACTGTGAAAGAAGAAAATAACTCCTTAAAAGTCAGGATGGAACAAATAGAAATGAATGATTCACAGAGAACCCAAGAATCAGTCAAACAAAACAAAAAAAATGAGAAGCTGGAGAACAACGTCAAATACTTACTGGGAAAATCTATAGACCTGGAAAATAGATCTAGGAGAGATAATCTGCGGATTATTGGACTTCCAGAAAACTATGACCAAAAAAAGAGCCTAGATTCTATTTTACAGGAAATTATCAAAGAGAACTGTCCAGAGATAATAGAAACAGAAGGGAAAGTAGATGTGGAAAGAATTCATCGAACTCCTTCTGAAATAGACCCTAAAAAAAGAACACCACGGAATATAGTGGCTAAGCTGCAGAATTACCACACAAAGGAGAAAATCCTGCAAGCAGCTAGAAAAAAACAATTTAAATACCAAGGTGCCACAATAAGGGTCACCCAAGATCTGGCTGCCTCCACATTAAAAGATAGAAGGGCCTGGAACCTGATATTCCGTAAGGCAAAAGATCAAGGACTGCAACCAAGAATGAACTACCCAGCTAAGTTTAGCATCTTTTTCCATGGAAGAAGATGGTCATTCAATGAAACAGAGGAATTCTATATGTTTCTAAGAAAAAATAACAACAAAATTCATATGGAAGAACAAAAGGTTGAGAATTTCAAGGGAATCAATGAAAAAAATAAAAAACAAAAAACAAATGAAGGTGGCCTAGCTGTACCTGATCTAAAACTATATTATAAAGCAGTAGTCACCAAAACCATTTAGTATTGGCAGTGGAATAGGTTAGATTCACAGGACCAAATAGGGTACAACTACAACAATCTAGTGTCTGACAAACCGAAAGATCCCAACTTTTGGGATAAGAATTCATTATTTGACAAAAACTGCTGGGAAATTAATATGGCAGAAATTAGATATGGACCCACACTTAACACCATATACCAAGATAAGATCAAAATGGGTCCATGATTTAGGCATAAAGAATGGGATCATAAATAGATTAGAGCAACATAGGATAGTTTACCTTGCAGACTTGTGGAAGAGGAAGAAATTTGTGATCAAAGGAGAACTAGAGATCATTATTGATCACAAAATAGAAAAAATTGATTACATCAAATTAAAAAGCTTTTGAACAAACAAAGCTAATGCAAACAAGATTAGAAGAGAAGTAACAAATAGGGAAAATATTTTTACAATTAAAGGTTCTGATAAAGGCCTCATCTCCAAAATATATAGAGAACTGACTCTAATTTATAAGAAATCAAGCCATTTTCCAATTGATAACCAAAATATATAGAGAACTGACTCTAATTTATAAGAAATCAAGCCATTTTCCAATTGATAAAAGGTCAAAGGATATGAACAGACAATTTTCAGATGATGAAACTGAAACTATTTCCACTCATATGAAAGTATTCCAAATCACTATTGATCAGAGAAATGCAAATTAAGACAACTCTGAGATACTACTATACACCTGTCAGATTGGCTAAGATAACAGGAAAAAATAATGATGAATGTTGGAGGGGCTGTGGGAAAACACACTGATATTGTTGGTGGAGTTGTGAACAAACCCAACCATTCTGGAGAGCAATCTGCAATTATGCCCCCAAAATTATCAAATTGTGCATACCCTTTGATCCAGCAGTGTTACTTACTGGGCTTATATCTCAAAGAAAAACTAAAGAAGGGAAAGGGACTTGTATGTGCCAAAATGTTTGTGGTAGCCCTTTTTGTAGTGGCTAGAAATTGGAAAATGAATGGATGCCCATTATGAGAATGTTTGGGTAAATTATGGTATATGAATGCTATGGACTATTATTATTCTGTAAGAAATGACCAGCAGGATGAATACAGAGAGGCTTGGAGAGACTTACATAAACTGATGCTGAGTGAAATGAGCAGAACCAGGAGATCATTATACACTTCAACAATAATACTGTATGAGGATGTATTCTGAAGGAAGTGGATATCTTCAACAAAGAGAAGATCTAATTCATTTCCGATTGATCAATGATGGACAGAACCAGCTACACCCAGAGAAAGAACACTAGGAAATGAGTGTAAACTGTTTTCATTTTTGTCTTTCTTCCCAGGTTATTTTTGCCTTCTGAATCCAATTCTTCCTTATGCAATAAGAAATTCGGTTCTGCACACATATATTGTATGTAGGATATACTATAACACATTTAACATGTATGGGACTGCCTGTTATCTAGGGGAGGGGATGGAGGGAAGGATGGGAAAATTTGGAACAGAAGTGAGTACAAGGGATAATGTTGAAAAATAGCTAATCATGCTCTAGATAACTCAATGACTATATCACATTTTTAGTCATAAACATTTTCTAAGCACCCACTATGTACATAGTGCCTGATGCAAAAGTGCTTAATAAATGTTTATCGAAAAACTAAAAAAAAAAAAAAAAACTAAAAACAAACAAACCCCCCCCAAAAAATCACAATGATGATAACCTTGAAAACCACAGCCTCTATTTATTATGTAATAATTAAAAAGAAAAACAACTTGCACATAACAGAACCATGGTTTCATATATAACTCTTCTTTTTCTGATCTATGCATAGAAATGCCCATTTCACTAATATTTATTTCATTCAGAATAAAAATAATTTTAAAAAAATCAAATGCCATTTTCAATCATAGGCCCTATGGCCAACAAGTAGAAGAAAATTGGTGTCTACTAATCTGGGGAGGGTACTGGCTCTATGGGGAAACATTGTGATAATCTACTAAGGAGCATGGCCTGTTGAAAAGGCCATGTACATGGAGACCAGATCAATCTTCCCAATGCACAAGTGAAGGCAACTGGTTTTCTTAACCCCTGTACTCTGAAAAGAAAAAGCCAGAAATCTTTTTGAAGAGTGCTGCCCCAATATTACATTCATATGGACAGATGTGACAGAGATAAAGACAGATTATGAAGGATAAGCTGCAAAACTCATTGTTCTGTGGTTATTATTAACATCCAGCTCCCCACCCCCATTCCACCTCTGCCCTCATCTAAGTCTCTTGCCTCTTTCTTGTTATACTATAACAGTTCTCCTAATTCATAATCCTCGATACAACTGCCACATGACTTTGAGAAGTCACAAGTTTCACTGCATTGCTTCTTTTCTCAAAGTCCTTCATGAAACAGCATCCTCCTATCTTTCTAACACATAAGCTTTGATCCAGTAACACTAGCCTCTTAGGCCAGAAATAAGAAACTGATACCTCTTGGTTATAGGCATTTTCTCTGGTTGTCCCCAAGCCTGGAACATTTTACGTCCTCAAATCTTACTACTGAGCTCCCTGGCTTCAAGTCCCAAATAAAATCCTATCTCCTGACTTCTGCAAATCAAGATGTTAGAGTCAACAGTGATTGCTATAACCTTCCCATGTTTACCTCTGGACAACTATAAAATAGTCTCCCAAGACAGGTCCTGAAGTAGTAGTTCAGCAAAGAAATAGAGTGAAACTATCTTTTAGTCCAAGAAACTTGAAGATTCTCTCTCACCCAGGTAAGGGGGAAAGAAGTGCAATCTAAATTAGAAAGCTCCCCAATGAGTCAGCAGCAAGCCCACTTCAGCAAATTAGTAGGAGATCTGAACCCTAGGATAGTAGAGCAAGCAAAAAATCAATACCATGAACCCCCTATGTCCCTTGGCAAAACCAAAGTAGCCTGCAGACTCCAGCTCTAGGGAATTATTTTGCAGAAGGGCAGCTTCCAAAGTCTAGATCTCTATGTGTCTAGTGTAACTTCAAGAAAACACAGAAAACACCCCACCTGGGCTCAGCACTCACTACTAGGTATGTTGCCAGATCCCTATACATTGCAAGCCACAGGGCAACATCAGTGCAGCACCAGTTAGTTAGCACAAGAAGCCCGGGGCAGTATTTCTTCCATCTAGGGAGCAGATGGAATTTAAATTTAAAATCTAAAAGAAAGGAAAGAGGGAAGGATGGAGAGGGGGAGAAGGAGAGAAGAAATCTCTCAAAAATCAAATCTCCACAACAAAATCTAACCACAGAAAGTTATTGGGATGACAGAAAAGACCAAGACACTTGGTTTTATGGGTAAAACTCCAAAGGAAAATCAGAATGTTCTCAAGCCTAGAAAAGAACTCATGGAAGAAATCAAAAAGGAGCTTAAAAATCACATAAGAGAGATAAAAGAAAGAATGGAGAAAGCAATGAGAGTGATACAAGAGGATTATGAAAAAAGAACAAACAGTTTAGAAAACTGCTTAAAAAGCAGAATTGGACAATATGAAAGAGGAAATAATCTTTAAAGAATATAACTGACCAAAAGGAAAAGAAAATATAAAATCTAACTGAGGAAGACAACACCTTAAAAGTTAAAATAAGGCAAGTGAAAGTTAATGATGATTTGATGAGACATCAGGAAACAATAAAATCAAAAGCATGAAAAAATGGAAGAAAATGTTAAAACCTCATCAAAGGTTTTCTATTGACCTAGAAAATAGATCGGAAAAGACACCATCAAAATGACTACCTGAAAGCCATAATCAAAAAAAAAAAAAAGAACCTGGACACTATCATCCAAAAAATTATCAAGGAAAATTATCCTGATGTCCTGGAACCAAAGGGCAAAATAGGCATTGAAAGAATTCACCAATAACTTCAGGAAAGAGATGCCAAAATAAAAACTCCAAGGAACATAATAGTCAAATTTTAGAACTATCAAATCAAGAAAAAAATCTTACAAGTAGCCAAAAAGAAATAACTCAAATATTGGGGAGTCACAATCAGGCTCACACAGGATTTGGCAGCAGCAACATTAAAGAACCTGAAGTAATGGAACATGATTTCCTGGAAGACAAAGGAGCTAGGACTACAACCAAAGATTACCTACCCAGGCAGATTAAGCATTTACTTCAAATAGTCATTAAAAGAAATAGAATAAATAGGTCCTTTAGAAGAAGGGGAGAATTTGGAGGCTGGAGGAAGATATTCTGTTTTAGACACATTGAATTTCAGATGTTCAAGTCAAGATATTTAGAAGACAGCTGGTGGTACTGATGCGGGTTCTGGAAGCTTTAAGACTAGTCCTTTCAGACTGATTTATTCCTTTCTGATTCCCAATCCCTCCCAGCTGATGCATTATCAATTCAAGAAGCTAGGACTTTTGATTCACAAATCCTAGTCAAAAGCACCCTTTTGAATTCCAATAAAAGATCAGGGCCTGTCCCAGAAGATCTGAGCCAACTTGGGACTCCACCCACAGACCCCTTTAGTTAAATCTCTCATTATAAAATAGCCTAGCTGGAGTCCTCTCTTTGTAGAGGTCCCAAACATGGCAGCCATACACTTGGCATGCCAAGGATCTCTGCCCATTGGAACACTGTTTCCGGTGCCCTCTTATTTCTACCTTTAACTTTTACTAATTAGCCTTTAACTTTACTTCCAAACCCCATAATAAACCTCTTTTATCAATCTAGGTTTTCAGGTCTGTAAATTCCTTTACAGGGGACTCTTGCACCACCACTAGACCTCATTTAACTCTGTATCCTTGTGCCGAATCCAAAGGGGTTGCAGGGGAGCTCAATTTGACTCCCTGTACCTTGAACCTGTCACTAGACCAAAATTAAACTCTAATTTCATTTGGGTACCCCAAATCTATACCTCATCAGTACAGCACTAGATATGAGGAAAGAAGAAGGTATCCCTTCCATATCCTTTGTCTAAAACTACGTTGTATTTATTTTGTAATTATTTTACATATACTTATTATATATATATATTGTCTCCTTTACAAGGATATAATTTCCTTGAGAGCAGCAACTGTTACTTTTTTTGTTGCATCTCCAGAACCTACCACCTAGTACGGACTTTAAAATGTTTTGTTGAAGGGTGGATACAATAGTCATCTACACAGAGATAACAGTAGAGGCTCAGAAAAGCTGACAATGTTACTGAAAGTATGAGGGTATCTAAGAAGAAAGGTCTCAGGGCAGAGCCTTATTATACATGTTATCAGAACATAGAAACAAATAGAACTGAACAGGAATGGAGGAGTCCCAAGATAAAACAGGGCTACAAAAATCTAGAGAAGAGAATAGGCAGGGCAAGTTAGCACTGTCAAAAGTGCAGAAAGGTCAAGAAGGATAAGCTCTAAGGAAAAGGCACTGAATCTATCAATTAAGAATGATTTATGCTGGAGAAAACTTTAAATAACAATGATTACAATATCTGACTCATTTGTGAGTTTTATAAAATAGTTTGAATATCACAGTTTAGCATTTCATTAATTACAACAAAAGTAAACTTTTAACAATAAATGATAATTTTTTTCTATTTTTTTTAGTCATTTCAATTTCATATTATTAGAGAAGCTCTCTCAATTCTATTATTGTATTTAAAGAGAAAAGTTCTTAGTTTTATCCCAGAGTAATTTCAAATCTCAAAAAAAAAAATTAAAACTCATATACACTTACAATTCAAAAACCATATAAAGCATTCCATCTGAGCTATATGTCTCCAATAGTTCCACAATATGTGGATGCTTCAGCATATGACAGATACTGGCTTCCCGTTTCAGATCTATAAGACAAACACAAAAAAAGTTTCATTAGTTTTAAATGAACTATAGCCCAAAGTGACTCATGAATAAATGGATGTGTTCTATGGCATCATGAAGATTTTTCTAACTAAATAACTCCCTTAAAAAAACCTATTTAATCCAACCTGAAATGTTTCCCCCCTCTGAAATATTTTGAGCTAGTCTTTTTTCATACCTTCTACCACTGTGAACTTATAGTCTTTATAGTTAGCATACACTTAATTCTGAGATATTTACAGCATATAAATGAATATGAGTTGAATATACACACAAAATTTACAGTTGACTTTTGAAAAATCTAGTTACTTGGTTAACTATCTATTCTAGAATCTACACATCTTATCCAGATCACTTCACAAGCTATTCCTGGTCCTTCCCACCTAAAGCCAAGAATGACAAAATAATCAAAACTATCACAACAGAAAGGAAAATAAGCATTGCACCTAATCAAAATCAGGCAAAAAAAAAAATTGCCAGTAATATCATTTTTAAAGGTTTTCTAAAGCACTTTCCTTACTTACATAATATTGCTACTTTCTTATGCTCCTAAAGCTTAGTGACTGATGTTTTAGGATTATTAAATCTTTAGTTCTATTAAAATCTTCTACATTAAAAAAAAAAGAAAGAAAGAAAGAAACTTAAACAATTTCACAGACCTTAAAAGGATTGCTAACACAAAAGTATAAAAATGTTTTCGGAAAACATTTTTTCATGAGAGGCTGCGAAATAACTCTCAGTCTCTTGCTGCAGTATACCTTCCAACCTCATTATTCAAATGAAACGGCTCTATCCTAAGTTACTAGAGGAAACTAGGTGATGAACCAAAGTAAGGAAGACACTAAGAAAATCACTTAAACTCTATCTCAGTTTCCTCAGATGTAAAATGAAGACAGATAGTTATAGCACTTATTATAATAAATTATTACACTATAATTATTTTATAATTATTAAATAATTAAAACAATTATTTTATTATAATTATGTATTACATACTAATTCATTATGAATACAATGATATGACAAAGATAGATACTAATATATAATAATGTTTTTACACATAATAAATATTATATCATAACAACCCTACCTAAGGTTATATGAGGGTAAAAGAAGATAATTATTTGTCAAATATTTGTAAAACATCGTGCAATTATTATTACTACCTTCAATAAATATCTCATCTATTTTCCTTTCTCTCTTGACATGGTCACCATCTTGTTCTTATCACCTCAAGTCCTAACCTGTTGTAATAACCTACTGGCTTGTCATTCCCCACTCCAGTCTATTCTCTATTCAGCTAACAAACTAATCTTTCTAAAGCACAAGACTGACCATATCACCCCATTATTCAGTAAACTCCAGTGGCTCTCTATTAGGCTCCAGAATCAAAAATGCAATTCTGTTTGACTTTTAAAACCTGAACTCTTCCTGTTCTTCTTTTACTTTATTCCTTTTCCATTCCTCCAATACAAAAGACCACCCTCCAACTTTTTACAAAAACATCCTCCCCCCCTTTTGGCTGTCTTCATGCCTGATATGACTCCTCAACTTGTTTCTGTTTCTGGTTTCTCTGGTTTCCCTCACATCTCAATGAAAATCTTAGCTTTGAAACCTCAATATTTGAAAATATTTGGTGACTAATTTTTATTATTTCTTTTGGTGTCCGCTTTGGTTTGCATACTCATCTAGAATACTGGACTTTTCAAGGTGAGAATTTCCTTTATTGGGCCATTTTAGAAATTTCTAGACTTTATCATGATTTTAGTAATCAAAGAGTTAACCAATAAAAAGTTCTATTTACTTTGTGGAAGGTTTGAGTGATTTTGGCTTAATGGCATGTGCCAAAACAAAGTGAAACAACAGATTCTTCACTTTTCTTTCTGTTTTAAAGAATAAAAGCAGCAACAACACAGTGGATAGAGTACCAGCCCAGAAGTCAGGAGGCCCTGAATTCAAATCTGGCCTCAGACACTTAACACTTTTTAGCTATATGACCTTGGGCACTTAACTCCAATTGCCTCAGCAAAATAAGTAAATGAATAGATGAATGAATAAATTTTTAAAATTAAAAAAAATATTTAAAAAGTATTCAAAAAATTTACCTTGGTCCCACATCATTTTTCATCCATCAATTTTTAAAATTTCCCCTTATATAAAATAGGGACAGTTTTACAGTCTATCAAAGTCAAGAGTAAGATGCTTGATTTTAAAGTTCCTTTAAAATGAAAATATATATATATATTAATAGTAGTTATGTCATAATAATTCCTTATAGTCATGTAGAAGTTTTTTTTTTTATTAATGTCAAGACCAGGACCTGATATCTGATATTGTGAATTCTTGACCTGGGGAAAAGAGATCATAGGACAAGAGATTTAAAGATAGAACAAATTTTAAAGGTGTAAGTCTAACTTGTTCACTTTATTGATGAGAAATTGAAGCCCGTATATATGACATAACTGAATAACCTAATGCTCCCCAAACGTGTTTACTAGTTTATAACAGTATAACAGTAGAAAAATATATTTTAAATATATGGTATAATGTTATTCAGGGCTCTATTTTTCCCAATTACTATGTTAAGAATTTTAAATTAAAATTTTGAAAAGAGTAATAAAACTGACATGACTGTTCTGAGTCTGTAAAATAGCATAATTACTAGAAACAAAAACAAGCAATCTGTGATGGTGTTATTATATTGGTTTAATTTCCTTTCATAAGCACTTTGATCTTTGTTCTAATATTACTTAAAATAAACTTTTAGAATCAAAGAATAATAAAAAAAATTGTTAAAAAAGATGTATGTTACTTTGAAATTGTAGTACTTTCTGTAGCTTAATCATTTCCAGTATTTCCTAATATGGATCGACATTCTAATATAACATACGTTTATCTAAAATAAAATGTAGTTTGATCATCTGCAACATTAATGAAGCATTTTAAAACACTATTGCAATGTATTTGTGCATTTTTTGTTTTAATTTACAATACAAAATGAACCAGTTGAAATAATTCTCTTTTCAAGTCTCTTTTTTTTCTTCAGTATTTCTTCTTTTTCAATTTAACATGGTTTACTAATCCCACTAATCCCTATTGAGAGAAAATGCCAGTTTCATAGAGAAACAATGAATTATCAGAATTGGAAAGAGTTTGTATGATCCCACTTTTTTGTACTCTGCTATATTCTTTGGAGCATTCACTCTAAAAAATGCTTTATTAAGATAAAAAGAAAGAGACAGTAAATTTATTTTTTTAAATGAGTGCTAAAATGTACTAAAAGATTTTCCTTGATAGTTCTGATGCATTTAAAAAAAAAATTTCTAAAATGTCAGGAAATACAGAGAACATCATGCATCTTCCCTATTGAGACAAACCACATCATCTGCATCAATCTTGCTTACAAGCAAGGGACATCCTAAAAGTAATAATTCACAGAAAACATTTTTTTTAAAATGACTGACTAGATATAGTTTATTACGGTATACACTGTAAATGTGTCATATAGGAAACACTGGTGTTACAGGCATGAGGAAAAAAAGAAAATGATACTAAGATGCAAAGTGATAGAAAAAGAATTCATTCAACAAACATTCATTAAGCATACTCTGGCTGCTTGTTAATTGGAAACATACCTCTAAGGAATGGATGTTGACTCATGAAATATAGTATTAGGATCAGTCATGTATAGGTTTATCTCTAGAATCTGAGGCAACAACCAGTCCTAAGGTCCTCATTTTTGAGTTCAAGTTGAAAAATAGTGCAAAGGTGTTATTTGAATAATGAACAATGCAATCTACCTGAATTTAGCATTATTCTTTGTCTCTGTAAATATAATGAGGAGAACACACTTTTGAAAAACAGGGAAAGGGGGAGATGTTAAAACTGCATTACAGAATGTGTCCAAAATCTTGGTGCCACTTTAAGCTATTAAAATTTAATTAAGCAAAAAAAGTTTAAATTAAAGCAGTTTGTTTCAATAGCTTAATTAATATATAAAATGCCACTATTGTGGTAGCAAGAGAAAGAAAACCAGGTAACTTGGGATCTGTTACAACTAATTTGTAATGAAGAGAATCAGGCAAACTTAAAACCTTCAAAAACTTATGTGTCATCAGCAATTAGAAATCAGTGAATTTTAGGAATGAATAAGTCACACTCAACTCTTTTTCCTTATTTACCTTATTTTATACCTAGATCCAATCAATTGTCAAGTTTCGTCAATTCTACCTCTTTCTAAATAGTTCTCACCAGCTACCTGCTTGCTTTCTCTTCACTCACAATCAACTTCCTGAAGTTCTTCATCATCTCTCCTCTCTATTATAATAGCCTACTCATTTGTCTCCCAGCCCCTTGCCACGCCTCTCTCTAATCTTATGCCCAACTGATAGTCCTAAAACAAAGATGATTCCATTCCTCTCTACAGCCAACTACATAAATACAATTTCCTATACTTGACATTCAAAGCTCTTCCCTATTATGTTCTACATTCTACCTCTTGTTTCCCTGCTCAGGTTCCTCATACCCAGAATGCTCTTTCCTCAATGTGCCTATTGAAACTCCTATCTAGAGTCAAGGCTCAGCTCAAGTGCTATATATTATAAGAGGCTTTTACCAATGTCCTCAAATACTAGTTTCTCTCCCCCAAAAATGTTTTGTGTATATTTCATATTATCTGAAAACAGGTTTCTTTCTAGAAAAATACTATGAAAACATAGAGTACTTTGTTATACACACTAGAACAAGGTAGGTATTTAACAAATAGGGAAGCTAAGTGGTGCAGGGGCCTGAAGTTAGTGCTTCCTGAGTTTAAATCCAGACCCCGACACTTACTAGCTGTGTTATCCAGACAAGTTACTTAACCTTGTTTGCCTCAATTTCCTCATCTATAAAATGAGTTGGAGAAGGAAATGGCGAACTACTCCAGTATCTGTTAACTCCTCAGCCATTAGTGAAATGACTGAACAGTAAAACTACTTAATAAATGTTTATTGAATTGATAGAGTCCTGAACTCAAAGACCAAACAAGAGTGTCTTGAAGCAGCTATGAAGTTACTAATACAACCAGAATGCAATTATTTGCATATGACAGATAATATATTAAGAATAATCTGACAGTAGTATGAAAAGTAATAGAGGCAGAGATTGGAGGCAGGGAAAATTATTAGAACTCTAAGAATCTTAGTGTATCATTGGCTCTAGCATGTTGGATTTGCAACTAACACTCCCTTCAGAATTCTAGGGACATCCCTGAAGGGTTGGGTCAGAGGGGGTTTTTCTAATCATTAGCTCTTACCAGTATCCTTCTCCCAGTATCAACAGATATGAATAAGTAAGCCATAATTAATTAGCTGTTTTTTTAGAAACTGGGCATTTTCTAATTCAGCAAAATAAGAACAGTAACTAAAAAACATTTTCAACTAACCCAATGACAAAATCATTCCATTTTATTCAATATCTTTCAAGGACTTATAAATTGATAAATAACTTCTGAATATAGTTTAAATAACTTTAAAGCATATTTTCAAACCTTTGATTCAAGTGAGATTCTCACCTGGTTAAGCAGAATATCTTGTAAGCTATTTAAATTGGGTGAATGACTCAATACTCATCTTTATAATAGGATCATAAATCTAGAACTGAAAAGAATTTAGCTGTCCTCTAGTAAAATTCTTCTTTTTGCAAAAAAGGATATTGAAACCCAGTGAATACATATTTATTGCCTCTTAGCAAGAAAGGGAAGAGAAGAGAAATTGAATCCAAAAGGGAAGATACATGGAAATTTAACATGGAGAGATGAGAGAAAGGAGAAAAAACATTCTGCAGAAAAGTATTCTTTGAAGAGGAGTCATGTGTCTCATTTGGGAGAAGATCACATGATTTCTTTCCTCTGAGAGGGAATTTTGTGAGAGTATTATGTCTTCAAGGGCAGCATTCCATCCAAGGAAAAGGGATGAGTTGGGCACAGCTGGATTGTGTATTGGCTAAGGAACTAGAGATGAGATGGCATATTCTTTGAGAAAGATACAGAATAGAGGAAAGGTTGGAGGGCCTCTTGAAGGAGTGGGTGAAAGGAGTGGAGAAGGAGGAAGATATAATAAGAGAGATAGAATAAAAAGAGACTGAGAAAGAAAATAATGAGAAAAAATAAGATGGGGGTGAATTCACAAATAGTCATTTTAACTTTGAAAGTGAATGGAATATTTTCAGTGGCTTTTTGTGGTGGCAAAGACATGGAAGTTGAAAGGATCCCCTCAATTGGGGAATAGCTAAACAAATTGTGGTGTATGTTGTGATGTATTAATACTGTCTACAGTAATGATGAGGTCAATAATCTTGGGGAAGCATTGAAAAACTTGCATTAAATGAAGAGCAAAATTAATAGAACCAAGAGAACCTTTGTATACAATAAAAAACAAAATTTCCATCCTATTTTACAAAAAAATTCATATTTGGTACTATACCAATTAAACTATAAAAACTCTATGGAGTTGAACAAAATGAACAAAATTTATCAAGGGAATAAAAATTCTAGAATCTTAAGCAAAAGGGAAAAAAAGTAAAATGAAGGAGTATCTTTAACTAGATCTCAAATTACACTATAAAGTACTAATCATCACAAGTATTTAGCTAAAAAATGGAAAAGTGAACACAATCCAGCATTCAAAAAACAAAATAACATAAAGATTCTTTACATAAGGTAAAAAGGCATTTCCCAATACTTAAATTGTCAAAAGAAATTAACAGTCTCAAAAGAATGACAAATTATTAACAATCACTTAAAAAGAATGCTCCAAATCACCAATAATAATAGAAAAACAAATCATAGAAATACTTAGTCATATCCAGAAAAAGACAAAACTGACAAAATATAAGAAATAAGTGTTAGAGGGATAATAGAATGCTAGAAACATAATGCACTCTTTATGGAGCTATGAATTGGCCCAAATACTTTTAATAAGCAGTATGAAATTATATGAAAAAAGTGACTTTGATCCAGGGATTCTAATGCTAAGTATTATACCTCAAGGGAGTCAAAGATAGAAAAAAAAAAAAAAAGAAAGAAAAGAAAAAAAAAAGTTTGATACAATACTATGTTTATTGCAGTACTTTCTCTAGGAGCAAAAAACTCAGAAACAAAAGAAGTACCCATTAATTGGAAAAATATCAAGGAAACTGTAGTAGATGAATGGAACATACTTAATAAATGCTCCAATCATATTCATTGATTCATATTCCTAAATTTGGGCCCAAGCCTGGTTACAATAATTTTAGTATATTTGATTTGTTTTGTTCTTTTTTCCAAGTATATTGTTGCAGACACTTTTTACATTTTTAGTTCTGCTTGTAAAATATTATTATAATGTAAGAAATAATACAGAGATGCATGTTTCTGATGTTGAACAATTTGACAGTACCAAAGGTTTATTTCTGGGTCTTAAGAAATTATAGCTATACCACTTGTAGGAACAGTTTCATAAGTATGTCTTCAGAATTGTTGCTTCCCAAGATAATGGTCACATTTCCAAATATATGTACTGTTAATTCCAAAGGCTCTTGGGTTTAAAAGGTCTTTGATTAGTTTTGCTGAACTGTCTTTTTTCTCTTTTTGTATTTTTTTCTTTTTAATGAGGGTCTCTAGAAGACAAAATGTCAATATATTAGCAAAATTAAAAATAAAAGATATCTAATAATTTCATTTTATCAAAAAAAAAATCAGTACAGAAGGCAACAGGTAATCTAAAGAAAAGGAAATAAAAGGAAAGTGGGTTTCACTATAAAAAGTGGCCGAATCATTTTTAAAAATTACTGAAATCATAAAATGTAATTTTTTTTTTCAATTCAAAATTTTGTCTAGGGTCAAGTCTATCACTCTAAAATACCACTTTTCAAGTTAGTTTTTTAAATCATTAACAACAATAATCAATACAAAGACGTCTATAATACAAGCATAATAGGGATTTGAGAAATGGCTAGAAGTATAGGATTTGTAGCTCAACAAGATTTTCTCAAAACCCTAAAAAGGGTTTGAACTATCTTATTATTTCAGCTATAAAGGAAATATGAGTCAAATCCAGTAGATTAAAAAGAGATATACACAGACTCTTAAAAAACAAACTGAGGAAAAGGAATTAAGAAATGTTTACAGCCCCATGTAAGATTTAAACATCCTTTGGAGATGACCTGGATGAAGGCTTAGATTTAAGGTGAAAGCACATTTATAGAAGCCTAAGTGGTTTCAGGGGCAAAAATCTAAGTTTCTGGTGGGGAAGAAAGAGGGATATAGAGATAGCATAAACTATTGATATTATATATGTTGCCTGTGTTATATATGTTAGCCTAGCTAAATCAAAGAAGTTCATCACTAGGTTTAGACACAAAGTAATGAATCTTTCATCAACAACAATACTCAAAAGATTATTTAATAAGTCATAAGAACATAGGAAGTACCTACATCTTCATCATCACCACCACCACCATCATAATAGCAACAGCAACAGAAACAACAAAAGATCTCTGAAAGATGGAAATAAATATGCTATTTATAAAATTTAACAAACCCTTATCTAAAAAGGGTCTTGAGGACATAACAGTGGTGCTAGATTCTTAAAGGTTATTCTGGAAGTGAGATAAAGATCTGGATCAGGGGAAGATGAGGCAAAAGTTCCCTCCTATCAGAGCCAATCCCCACAGATAAAAGAGGCAAAGTATAAAGTCAAATTTTAGTTATATGTAGAATGGATTTTTAAAATAAGTATACATATTCATAAAATTTACTTTGCAAAGGTGACTGACTAAAAATAACTACCAGAGGAATTGTAAAAGAAGAACAAGCACACATGCATTTGGAGCTATAAGTTGGATAAAACATCCTGGAAAACAATTTAGAATACAGTCATATCAAATAGCACATATGATTGTGTTTCATTTATTCTTCACAAAAATGTACTGACTTCAATAACTAAAAGTTACTGTACGTTCTCAAAAGCTATGCCAGCAAATTGTATACTATCAGGTTTCTAATACAAGACTGGTTATAATCTATATGTTTGTTGCCTGCACATCAGCCTAGCTAAATTCAAAGAAGCTCATCACAAGGTTTGTACACAATGTGATGAATCTTTCATCCAAAACACTCAAAGATTATCTAGTAATTCAAAAGTATTGAAGAAATCATCACCATCACTACCACCACCATCGAGAGCAACAACAGTAAAAACATCAAAAGATCTTTGAAAGATGGAAACAAATATCCTATTTATAAAATTTAACTCATCTTTATCCAAAGTGTCATAAGGTCATGAAGATAGTGCTAGGTCCTTAAAGAATATGCTGGCACAGAATAATTTGCTAGTTAATCTTACACCAAGCAGAAAAGATTTGGAATATGCAACCAGATTGATCTAAGGACCAATCTAAGTTTAGAGAAGGTTATTAGTAGGCGACTGTAAACCAAGTGACTAATTTTGGAAACCAAAGAAATTTATAAAACTCCCTAGTAAACCATGGAGGGAGAAAAGACATGCAATTTTTAGAAACATGCTGTGTGAGTAAAATGGAAAAATTGTTCTTTCCTCTGAGAAGGGAATTTCCAGCAGACTAGTTGGAAGACACAAGCTAGGACAGGAACATTGAACATCCTGCTTGAGCAGGCAAATATACTTAACTAAACAGGACCAAAGAGCTTTCCTTTTATGCCACAGAATGCTGTTTCTTGCCTTGTAATCCTACCTGTCCCTATAGCTATACAACAAAGGACTAATTCTCAAACATATAAATTGCAATCAGAAAGTTGTTTTCCTTTGAGGGCTATTAAATCTCTTTATCATTTGGCTACTCGTTTTATTTCCAGTGGTGTATGGACCCAGCAGTGAAGGGAGATTCTTCTTGGGCTTTCTGAAAAGCCAAGCTGAGAAAAACTCCCTAACAAAAGCACAAAATAGATGTAATCTGAATATTAATGTAATTATGAATCTTTTAAAAGGCTATGGCAATAATTTTACATAACACAGTAATTTGAACCAAGTGTAAATATGTTTACAAGTAAGAAATATGTCGGAGTAGCTTTATGAAATGGTTAAGATTCATTTATAATGAATATACACATACATAGCTATGAAAAAATTCTAAAAACATTTTGATCTTTTAATTAGGTAAAGCTTTGTGATCATAATTTTATTATAATTTTTCTTAACTAATCTATTCTTTGATAACTCATAAATTTCAATATAATTTAAACTGAACTGATAAAAATTTTAGCTTATTTACAGTTCAAATTAGTGATATTTCATTACAGCTAAGATAAAAGTTAGTATTCCAATAGAGAATATATAGGCAAGTGATCATTCTAATAGCAATATTCTGTCCTGTATGAAGAAAATTTGTTTAGAATATTATTTCCCTTAGAAATTTGTCCCTAAGACATTTTGGAGCTTAGAATAGATTAATGGAACCCATAAATCTCTGTCCATAAGGCTGCTATATATGTGGCAAAATGACTGCCTAACAAGAATTTGAGATGAGTTATCACAACGAGGTCAATCAAAATATACATGAAAGGCTGCAACATATAAGCAACCAATAAAGGCAAATCAGAACTAGAATAAAGAATGCCATTAAATAACTATTAAAAAAGTAAGAGAAGATGGACTGGTCGATCCCATGGCAAGAACAAGGGATGATAATCAGTGTATCTTTAAAATGTTGGGAGAGACTGAATAAAAATTCCTTTACTCAAAATGGATTCTCCATTGGTGAATTTTTTGAGAAAACATGGATAAGAATCATACAAGACAAATAAGCATGGAATAGCTGTGATCTATACTGTTAGAGGATCAAATTGATGAACTCATAGGTACATGAAGTGTAGAAATTGTATCAGAGAGCACATATTTTATCACTCCAAAAAATATCAATTCCCAATCCTTAATTTCATAGATCAACAAAAGCCAGAAGAGAACTCAGTGTTGCCTATTCCAAGAGACTCATTGTATGCTGAGGAATCAATGCTAGATAGGTTAAGTAACTTGCTCAAGGTCACACAAGAATATGAAAAATAAGAACCCCAATTCCCAGACTTCACAGCTTTCCACTCTACTAGGACATTCCTCCTTAGGTACTGGGTAAATACTTGTTGAATTGCTTTCTCATATTTCAGTTTTTCAATATATAAAGCATTCTCTTTCACTATAACTGTTGAGGTAAAGGAAAACTGAGGCTCTGAAAAGCCAAATAATTTGTCCCCAAGTCACTGAGCTCTTAATGGCATGGCAAGGATTTTTTTTTTTTTTAAGTTTTGTTGATGCCTTTTGTCTTATATAACAATGATTCCTTGATGTACTTTCTGCCCACATTGACCCTAGCGAACATTCTCTGATAAGAGAGTCACTCTACATTCAGTGTTTCAGTCAGATCTATCAGACACATTTCATTAATATACAACCTGCTGGGAGAAGGAATTTTCTTTTAACTAATAGACTCCATCCTTCTAGTCAGAAATGACAATGATTAAGGGGCTTCTAGGCTTTCCACATGAAATTTTCATCTAATATTTTAAGGTAAAAGTAAAGAAAAAAATCAGATCCTACAGCAATCAACAAACAAATGTACAAGGATGTCAGTAAAGTTTATAGAGTTATTAATTAAAGATATCAATGTTAATGTCCCTTTGGAGAAGATCTATCTTTCTAGAAAACTAAGCATTTCTCTTTTAATCAATAGAAAACAAAGGAGACATTAGTCAAATAAAAGGGACCAATGATAAAATAAAGAGATTAATAATCATAACAAAATTAATAAAATGTTACCTATGCATCAGGTACTGTGCATATGCACTTTATAATTATCATCTCATTTAATCCTTACAACTCTGAGAGATAAATGCTACATTTTCTCTACATAGTTCTAATCATCATTTGAAACTTTTCAATATACTCCCTATTTTAATTAGGCCCTCAATTCCATTAAGATTAAGGCAGGAGATTAAGAATAATTGACCATAGACACTTATATTACTCTTTAAATTAAATTAAATTTATTTAGAAAATCCTTAATTTTACAATTATTATTTATATTATTTTTACTAATTCTTTAATTTTTTAAAAAAACAAATGAGGCCTTAATGCAAGATTTTCACAGGTAACAAAGTGATACATTTATGCAAAAGCACCAGACACAAGAACTATTGCAATGGCTTTTATAAGAATTCTATGTGGTTTCCAATCTTATATTTGTCAATATACATATTATTATATTATATATTATGTATATTATATATTATGTATTACATACATATACATAATATATATATTCTTCCAGTTTTGCTTACTTGATGCTACATCAATTCATATAAAAATACCTCCTATTTCTCTGATTTCTTCTAATGTTAACATTATTTTTTACAACAAAAATATAACACTGTAAAACAGTTTGTTCAGCTGCTCACCATAGTGGTAGGATCTCACTTGTTTTCCAATTTTTAATAAAACAAAAAAAGTATCGCTACAAATATTTTGGAATACACATGCACACGCATACACACACACACACACACACACACACACACACACACACACACACACAGAGTATTTTTTCTTTAGCCTTATAACCAGTAATGACATTCTTTGACTGAATTTTATAAACAGATTAGTGACTTATCTCACATTATTCAAAGGACTGGACCAACTCAAAGCTTAAGTTTTATTAGTATGCCTCTGTACTCTCAGGGCTAAGCTATCCAATAATATTTCTAAATTCTGAAGCACTTTACCACTTTGAGGCATGGGAAGCAAAAAAAGTCTTAAGAGTTACTTTAATTTAATTTCTTTTACAAGTGATTGTGTATTATTCACATAATTATGTTCATAATGATAATGGTGATAGTAGTTAGCATGCAAAAATAATGCATGCATATATTTTGTAGTGTCTCAATGCTACTCTTAATGCCTGTCCATTGATGGCACGGCTAGGCCACATTTACCTGTCTTCAGGCACCAACCCAGATAACATAGAGACAGGTAGGGGTGAAGTGAAAGAGAACTTTATTCTTAAGTAGCACATATTTATACTCCCCTGAGGATCTGGGAGAAGGGGAGATCCTGTAAGAACCTGGCATAATGGGATTGGCCAGAGAAGAGGGAGGGAGGCTTGCTAGGCTTTGAGAGAACTAAGGAGGGAGTACATGGTACCTGAGGCCAGACACCACCTCTATGCCCCACCTCCACATAGGACTCACCTGTGCCTCATTACCACAGGTAATCCCACAGGTCCTCCCACATGCCTTGAACTGCATTCCTTGCTCCTAGAGGCTTTTTAACCCTTATATCTCCCCTCTTTTTTTTTTTTTTTTTTAAAATAAGACAGAATGTTCTCATGTTGATGAATGAGAGGCTCTTCCATAAGCACCTCTAAAGAATTTTCTAAGAATACATATAAAGCATCCTAGCAAAGTAGGCAAAAGCAAAAGAAGCAACAATACAAAAATGGCCACATAGAGCCCATAGATACATAGAAGGGAATGGGAAAGGAAGCATGTTGGATCCAATCTTTAAGTCGGTCTGGCAAGGATGGTCATCTCTCTGTTATGGCACTGTTTCAGGCTTTTCTTGGGTCATCTCCTTCTCTTCTTTTTCAGCCCCTGTTTTAATAGGGACAATTTTCCTTGTTCTTTCTGGAATCCAGCAACCTTCCCTACCAGGATCTGCAATACTTAAATATCATGACCCTCTCCAAAGTACTAAGAATGGATCGTGCCAATGTCCTTCCTCGAACTTTTAAAGGACCTTTTGAATGTTCTCTGGCACTTGAAGCACTGTTTTTATGGAGCTTAGTTTTCTGTCCTGTCTATAAGATTGTGACAAATGTATCATTCCTGGAGAGAGGCCGGTATCCCTATCCAGGCACAAAAAATTGTAAGTATTTAAGGTCTTATCCACATCCATCTGTGTTGGCCAATGGGGGTTCTGTTTAACAAGAATGGCCTTCAGAGTACGATGGGCCCATTCCACTAGGGTCTGACCCTGTGGATTATAGGGAATCCCAGTAACATGTTTAATGGCGAACATGGCGAGGAAGGTGACCATCTGCTTAGCTGGACCATTGTTGGTCTTTATGGCATTAGGAACTCCGTGAGAAGAGAAGCAACTATACAGATTTTTGATAACCAAAGGAATGTTCTCATGGGAGGCCACTGTAGCCCAAAGGAATCTAGAAAAAGTGTCAATACAAACATGGATGGCCACACAGGCCACATGTTTCACATCCATTTGCCACAAATCATTGGGGAGTAAATACCAGGGATTAACTCCTTTACTAGGTGGAGGAGGGAGAAACAGAACACACTAAATGCACTGCTTCACTCTGTTGGGCTTGTTCCCGGGTGAGGCCATAAATGTGATATAGAGAATTACTGGGTAAGTGGAGAAATTCATGGGCATATATTCAGGGGGTATGGGACTGTGAGAAGGGAGCATTGTAAAGCACAGTATGCCACCTCATTGCCAGCAAATATGCCTCCTGCACAGCATTGGTGAAAGTATCCATGAAGGATATAAATGGGATGTTTCCTAGTCTGTAAAATCAGCTGCAGTTCAGCAAGAAGGTTAGCAATTGAAGAATTCTGAGATTGCAAGATAGAATCCTCAATGCCTCTGAGCACTCAGACAGCATATAATCTTCATATGGGCCCTGTTTAATTTTAGATATGTAGGGTCTCTGCTTTCCAGAAGCTTGAATTCTGCTAAATGCTCTTTGGGCACATTGGGATACAGCTGCATATACTGCTGCATCATAATGCATTTGATCCTCATTTCTTTTATACTTTCCAGCTTTCTGTATCATTTGTCCTAAACTTATCTGGGAATCTGCAAAACCTTCAAAAGGGAGAGCAAAGCAGAGGAAGCGAATGGGAAACATCTCCTCAGGGAGGGCAGGGGATGAGGGAGAAGGCCATGCCTAAGAGATGGAGACAACCTTCCTTCTGTTCGCTTTCTCCTCCCTTGTCTTATCCTTTTCCTCAAGGTCATATGTCTCTTGGTTTACTTTCTCATTACTCTTATTCCTACCTCCTCCGGCTCCATCATATCCACTTCCTGCTTCTTCCTCACTACCTCTTCCTTTTTCATCACATCCACTTTGTCTTCTTGGTTTTTTCCTGATTCTTTCCCACAGCTAACTTCCTCTGGCTCCATTTTATGGGCACACTTGGTCCTGGTGAGTGCTGGTTTAAAACCCTCATTTGTTTTATGACTCTCTATTTGCAAGTCATTATCTACTTTTAATGGATTGTGGCTTACACCTATTAAAGTGCCCCCAATCACTTGATAAATGAGGAGATGCTCAAGGATGGCTCCTGGAGTTTCCTTATCAAAGGAAGCCATGTGATTACCTACTACCTCCCACTTTTTAAAATCCATTTCCAATTCTGCTTGCTTTACTATTCTATAAGCTTCTTTCCCTGGCCCCTCCTGGCCCTGGATCCTTACAATACTTTGTCCTATTTTTTAATTTTCTACTCACTCACTAGAGCAGACTTCTCTCTTCCCACCTGTAGGCCTGCTACAAGGTGAGGTCCTAGTCAAAATTGTCCCTATTGGGCGCCATTTGTGGTGTCTCCTTAACGCTATCCTAACCTTGTAGCTCTCCTTTACGCTACCCTAACCTTGTAGCTCTCCTTTGAGCTACTTTTAATGCCGGTCTGTCAACAGCACGCCTAGGCCACATTTACCTGTCTTCAGGCACCAACCCGGATAACACAGAGACAGATCACCAGAAGGTAGGGGTGAAGCGAAAGAGAACTTTATTGTTACATAGCACATATTTATGCTCCCCTGGATACACACACACAAACACACAAACACACACACACACACACACACACGTACAAAATTTAATTCAGATGAGCAGAAAAACAGAAGGAAACAGGGAGAGAAAAAAAAGAAAAGAAACTGACTGAGAAATTGGCAAGGGAACAAAGAGAGAGACAAGGAGTGGAAACTAGCATTGTATACAATATTCTTCCATTACTTTAGTTTTTAGTGAAAAGAAGGAGAGGTGGGATGAGTTAAAAGAAAGAAAAATACAAAAGAGTAGGATTTAAGGAAATACAGAATTAACAGCTTGGAATTATGCTCCAAAGATTGCTAAACTGTGAATACTTTGATTCAGCAATACCAACCAATACTAGGCCTATATCACAAAGAGATTGATTAAAGTAGAAAAATACTGATAGCAACTCTTTTGTAGAGAAAGAATGAGAAACTAAAGAGATGCCTAGTGATTGGGAAATGGCTAAACAAATTATGGTATAGAAATGATGAGGAAAGAAAATGTTATAGAAAAACATGCAAAGACTTGTATAAACAGATGCAAAGTAAAGTGAGTAGAACTAGCAGGATAATTTATACAAAAAAAAAAAAAAAATCAAACAGCTTTGAAAGACATAAGAACTCTCTTCAACATAATGACCATCTACTACTACCCCAGAAGGCTAATAATGAATCAGGCTAACTCTGCCACTCTGACAGAGTTGTAGATTCAAGATGCAGAAAGATACATACATTTTTAGTCAGGGAAAATTGAGGGAATCTATCTTATAAGATTATCCACTTTACATGTACTAATAATGGGGAGCCCTTCCAACCCAAGTCTCTCTTCTCCCTCTGTACTAATTTTTTTTACTTGGTAAACTCATCTATTCTCATGGCTTAAATTATCTACATGCATAAGAATTTCAGATCTCATCCAACTGTCTCTTAGAAATTGGAGAATGGCTTGATTTCTTATAAATTAAAGTCAATTCTCTGTATATTTTGGAGATAAGGCCTTTATCAGAACCTTTAACTGTAAAAATGTTTTCCCATTTTGTTACTTCCCTTCTAATCTTGTTTGCATTAGTTTTGTTTGTGCAGAAAGTTTTTAATTTGATGTAATCAAAATTTTCTATTTTGTGAACAATAATGATATCTAGTTCTCCTTTGGACACAAATTCCTTCCTCCTCCACAAGTCTGAGAGGTAAACTATCCTATATTCCTCTACTTTATTTATGATTTCGTTCTTTATGCCTAAATCTTGGACCCATTTTGATCTTATCTTAGTATGTTGTGTTAAATGTGGGTCCATGCCTAGTTTCTGCCATACTAATTTACAGTTTTCCCAGCAGTTTTTATCAAATAATGAATTCTTATCCCAAAATTTGGGATCTTTGGGTTTGTCAAACACTAGATTGCTATTTTTATTTACTATCTTGCCCTGTGAACCTAATCTATTCCACTGATCAACTAATCTATTTCTTGGCCAATATCAAATGTTTTTGGTGATTGTTGCTTTATAATATAGTTCTAGATCAGGTACAGCTAGACCACCTTCATTTAATTTTTTTTTTCATTACTTCCCTTGAAATTCTTGACCTTTTGTTGTTCCATATGTGTAAGGGCCCTTTAAATGGGCGGCGCCACAGTGCAACAGGAGATTAAGTACCCCAGAAGTACTCTCTTTGGATATTAAGACTTCCCTGTGGGTGGGATCTTGGCCACATTGAGATAGCTTCATAATGGGTGACGACTCTCTCGCTGGTTGGCTGTGTGTGTGAGACCTCACAGGCCCTTTATAAGCCCAATGCAGATAGCAGTCGCTCTGTTTAACCTGGCGCTCTTTAACCTAGCTCCCTAACCTAGGAAAGCCTAGCCAAGCTGATAGATAGCCGAGAGGTAAGGAGTTTGGTAGTGAACACGTGGGTCTTTAGACCAGGTGTTCACTAGGGAACCAACAAGTCAGGGCATTATGTGAGTAGGTATAATAATGGCTTTTAAGATTACATGTGGCTGTTCTTGAGTGCACTACTGGTTATTAAACTATAGATTCAAGAGATCGTGGCCAAAGACCTTTGAAGGCCTCAGAGGAGGCGAGCCGGGTAGAGTTGATACTGCAAAGGTCAGTGGTCAAAGGTATTCTGTTGGGCCTAGGGCGGACTGGTAATTGTAACTGCCAGGAGAGCATGTTACACATATGAATTCTGTTGTTATTTTTTCTAGGTCATTAAAATAGTTTCTTGGGAGTCTGATTGGTATAGCACTAAATAAATAGATTAGTTTAGGGAGTATTGTCATCTTAATTATATTCACTCGGCCTATCTAAGAGCACTCAATGTCTTCCAATTATTTAAACCTGACTTTATTTTTGTGATAAGTGTTTTGTAATTTTGCTCATATAATTCCTGACTTTTTTTGGTAGATGGATTCCCAAATATTTTATACTATGGACCATTATTTTGAATGGAATTTCTCTTTGTATCTCTTGCTGTTGGATTGTGTTGGTAATGTATAAAAATGCTGAGGATTTATGTGGATTTATTTTGTATCCTGCAACTTTGCTAAAGTTCTGAATTAATAACTTTTTAGCAGAGTCTTTGGGGTTCTTTAAGTATACCATCATGTCATCTGCAAAGAGTGATAGTTTGATTTCCTCATTTCCTACTTTAATCCCTTGAATCTCTTTCTCGGCTCTTACTGCCGAGGCTAGCGTTTCTAGTACTATATTGAGTAGTAATAGTGATAGTGGGCAACCTTGTTTCACGCCTGATCTTACTGGGAAAGGTTTCAGTTTACCACTATTACATATAATGTTTACTGATGGTTTTAAATGTATGTTCCTTATTATTTTAAGGAATAATCCATTTATTCCTATACTCTCAACCGTTTTGTAGGAATGGGTGTTGGATTTTATCAAATGCTTTTTCTGCATCTATTGAGATGATCATATGGTTTTTATTATTTTGATTATTAATATGGTCAATTATACTAATAGTTTTCCTAATATTAAACCAGCCCTGCATTCCTGGTATAAATCCTACTTGATCACAGTGTATTATCCTGGGGATGATTTTCTGAAGTCTTTTTGCTAATATCTTATTTAAGATTTTAGCATCAATATTCATTAAGGAGATTGGTCTATAGTTTTCTTTCTCAGTTTTCAATCTACCTGATTTAGGAATCAGTACCATATCTGTGTCATAAAAGAAATTTGGTAGGATTCCTTCAATCCCTATTTTTTCAAATAGTTTATATAGCATTGGAGCTAGTTGTTCTTTAAATGTTTGGTAGAATTCACATGTAAATCCATCTGGTCCTGGGGATTTTTTCTTAGGGAGTTGGTTAATAGATTGTTCTATTTCTTTTTCTGAAATGGGACTATTTAGACTACTTACTTCTTCCTCTGTTAATCTAGGCAAGCTATATTTTTGAAGGTATTCTTCCATTTCATTTAAGTTATCGAATTGATTGGCATAAAGTTGAGCAAAGTAGCTCCTAACTATTGTTCTAATTTCCACTTCATTAGTGGTGAGTTCTCCCTTTTCGTTTTCAAGACTAACATTATTTGCTTTTTCTCTTTCCATTTTTTAATCAGATTTACTAAGGGTTTGTCTATTTTGTTGGTTTTTTCATAGAACCAACTCTTAGTTTAATTAATTAAATAGTTTTTTTTTTTTTTTTTTACTTTCAATTTTATTAATCTCACCTTTTATTTTTAGAATTTCAAGTTTCGTGTTTGTCTGGGGCCTTTAAATTTGTTCCTTTTCTAGCAATTTTAGTTGTAAGCCCAATTCATTGACCCTCTCTTTCTCTATTTTATGCAAGTAGGCCTCTAGAGATAAAAAAAAAAAAAAGTCTCCTTATTACTGCTTTGGCTGTATCCCACACATTTTGGTATGATGTCTCATTATTGTCATTTTCTTGGGTGAAGTTATTAATTATGTCTATGATTTGCTGTTTTACCCAATCATTCTTTAGTATAAGATTATTTAGTTTCCAATTATTTTTTGGTCTATTTTCCCCTGGCTTTTTATTAAATGTGATTTTAATTGCATTGTGGTCTGAAAAGGATGCATTTACTATTTCTGCCTTACTGCATTTGATTTTGAGGTTTTTATGTCCTAGTATGTGATCAATTTTTGTGTAGGTTCCATGAACTGCGGAGAAGAAAGTGCACTCCTTTCTGTCTCCATTTAGCTTTCGCCAAAGATCTATCATATCAAACTTTTCTAGTATTCTATTTACCTCTTTGACTTCTTTCTTATTTATTTTGGGGTTTGATTTATCTAATTCTGAGAGTGCAAGGTTGAGATCTCCTACTATTATAGTTTTGTTGTCTATTTCTTTTGGCAGCTCTCTCAATTTTTCTTTTAAGAATTTAGATGCTGCACCACTTCGTGCATATATGTTTAATATTGATACTGCTTCATTATCTATGCTGCCCTTTAGCAGAATATAATGCCCTTCCTTATCTCTTTTAATTAGATCAATTTTTGTTTTTGCTTGATCTGAGATGAGGATGGCTACCTCTGCTTTTTTGGCTTCACCTGAAGAATAATAGATTCTGCTCCACCCTTTTACTTTTAGTTTGAATGTATCACCCTGTTTCAGGTGTGTTTCCTGTAAACAACATATAGTAGGATTCTGACTTTTAATCCAGTTTGCTAACCGCTTCCTCTTTATGAGGGAATTTACCCCATTCACATTTATGGTTAGAATGACTAATTCTATATTGTTTGCCATCTTATTAACCTCTACTTATGCTTTTCTCCTTTCCTTCCCTCTTGCCCCCCAACCCAGTATTAAGGTTGTGAACACCACTTGCTTTTCATAGCCCTCCCTTTTTAATATCCCTCCCCGACCTTAAAGTTCCTCCCCCCTATTTTACCCCTTTTCCTCACTTTCTGTATTGCCTTTCCCTTAGCTTACTCCTTCCCTCTCACTTTTCAATGAAGTGGAAGAAGTTTTACCATAAATCGAATATGTATATTGATACACGCTATGTTCATCCCCCTCCTTTCTTTCTCTCAGATATAATAGATTACCTTTGACTCTTCCTGAGATGTAGTACCACCACTTTACCCCTTTTTTATGACATAATTTCCTTTCCACATCTAGTTTCTAGGACAAATTATACATGTGTTCTTTACATATCTTGATGGCAGAAATATAGTTCTCAAGATTACTTTTTACCTTTTTAGAAATCTCTTGAGTTCTGTATTAGAAGATCAAACAATTTGTGTAGGTCTGGTTTTTTCATCAAGAATAGATGGAATTCATTTATTTCATTAAATGTCCATCTTCTTCCCTGGAAAATGATGCTCATTTTTGCTGGGTAAGTTATTCTTGGCTGCATACCAAGTTCCTTAGCCTTTTGGAATATCATATTCCAGGCCCTTCGTTCTTTTAATGTAGACGCTGCTAGATCCTGGGTTATCCTTATTGTAGCTCCTCCATATCTGAATTGCTTTTTTCTAGCAGCTTCCAGTATTTTTTCCTTCGTCTTATAGTTCTTGAATTTGGCCAGTATATTTCTTGGCGTTTTGATTTTAGGGTCCCTCTCAGTAGGTGATTGATGAATTTTTTCAATGTCTATTTTACCCTCTGTTTCCAAAATGTCTAGGCAGTTCTCTTTGATAATTTCCTGGAAAATAGTGTCCAGATTCTTTTTTTCCTCACATTTTCAGGGAGTCCGATTATTCTCAAATTGTCTCTCCTGGATCTGTTTTCCAGGTCTGTTGTCTTTCCAATAAGGTACTTGACATTCTTTTCAATTGTTTCATTTTTCTGGTTTTGCTTGACTACTTCTTGGTTTCTCCTTGAGTCATTCATTTCTACTTGTTCGAGTCTAATTTTCATCTTTTTTGTATCTTTTTGTAATTGTCCTATTGAGTTTTTATCTTCTATGGAATTTTTTCCCATTTTATCCATTTTATTTTTTAGAGAACTGTTTTCTTTTTCCAGCTCACCAATCCTGTTTTCCTTGGAGTTGTTTACCTTTTCCAATTCACTAATTTTGTTTCTCAATGATTTGTTTTTTTATCCACTCTTTAAATGCATGGAATGACTTCTCCAGGCTCTCTTGCCAAGCTTCCCTTTCCTTTTCCCATTTCTCTTCTAGCTCTCTTGTGAGAGCCTTTATGATTTCCTCTATGAGATTCTTTTGTATTGAGGAGCAGATCATATCCCCCTTAGGGGATTCCTCTGGGGACAATCTGCTTTTAGTGCCCTCAGTATTTGAAGTCTGCTCTCTCTCCATACAGAAGCTGTCAATGGTTAGAGCCCTTTTAAATTTTTTGTTCATTTTGTCAGAGGGGGAATGGAAGAAAATAAATTTACAAGAGAAACAACTGGTCTGTTTTTTGGGGGGATAGGGCTGGATGGTGTTAATGAGCTTCCTCTATAGACTGGGGGAGACAGCAGAGAGGCACTTATAGGACAGCAATGGCTGTGCTGCGTCTGTGCTCTGAGAATGAGCTGAGTCACTCCAGGTGGGCATGGGGTTGGCTGGTTGAGAGATGCTAGCTTTCTGGGGTTTTATTCTTTACCTCCGGTGTTTATACCTTCTCTGCTGCTCCTGCCTTGCTACCAAGAGAGAACATCCACACTGGGGTAAAAGTCTTTTCACAGAAATGGCAGAGATCACACCCTCCCCCTCTGGTCTGCAGTGTGAGCTGCCTTCCCTCAGTCTGCACCCAGTCTGTTTGACCTCCCTCCAGTAAATACAGACTTTTTCTGGCGAATTTCAAGGATGTCTTTTGTTGGTGATTATTTGTGGGTTTCTTTTCCAGTCAAGCATTAACTCCGAGGCTTGTCATGAAGTAAGTCCTGAGAGAAAACGCGGAGCTCAAGCAGCTGTCTGCCTCCACACCGCCATCTTGGCCGGAAGTCCCCCTTCCTAATTTTTTAGTCTTCTTACATCTTACTCCCCTCCACATGCTTTGAGAACCAGTGACAATGCTTCTTTAGAAATTTTATCTCCTAAGAGATATATTTTCAACATTCCCCAAGCATAGAATATTTTGCCTCTTCAAATCTGCCTCATGTCTTCCTTTAAATATCAACTAAAGTCCCACCTTCTTTAGGAAACCATTGCCCATCCTTAGTGCCTTCTCACTAAAATTGTTTCCAATATTCTTGTGAATACCTTATTTGTAACATATTACTTTCATGTTGTTTTTCCCAACAGACTGTGAGCTCCATGAGAGCAGGGATTAGTATTTGTCTTTGTTGTGCTTGTTTTGCTTTCTTTATATCCCTAGCACTTTGCTATCCCTGGCAATGGAAGCCATTTAATAAAAGGCTAAATGGGGCTTATATCCCAAAGAAATACTAAAGAAGGGAAAGAGACCTGTATGTGCCAAAATGTTTGTGGCAGCCTGTAACGTGCCCTCCTAGCAGTTATAATTACCAATCTGCCCTAGGCCCAACAGAGTACCTTTGACCACTGACCTTTGCAGTGTCAACTCTACCCGGCTCGCCTCCTCTTGAGGCCTTCAAAGGTCTCTGGCCACGATCTCTTGAATCTATAGCTTAATAACCGGTAGCGCGCTCAAGAACAGCCACGTGTAATCTTAAAAGCCTTTATTATACCTACTCATATAATGCCCTGACTTGATGCCCTGACTTGTTGGTTCCCGAGTAAACACCTGGTCAGAAGACCCACATGTTCACTACCAAAATCCTTACCTCTTTTGGCTACCCATCTCGGCTTGGCCACCCAGGCTAGGGAGCCAGGGTAAAGAGAGCGACTGCTGCCTGCAGTGGGCTTATAAAGGGCCTGTGAGGTCACACACACAGCCAATCAGCGAGAGAGTCACCCATTACAAAGCTATCTTAATGTGGCCAAGATCCCACCTACAAGGCAGTCCTAATATCCACAGAGATTACTTCCTGGGGGACTCAAATCTCCCGATGCACTGTGTCCGCCCATTTAAAGGGCCCTTACAGCAGCCCTTTTTGTAGTGGCTAGAAACTGGAAAATGAATGGATGCCTATCAATTGGAGAATGGTTGGGTAAATTATGGTATATGAATGTTATGGAATATTATTGTTCTGTAAAAAATGACCAGCAGGATGAATACAGAGAGGCTTGGAGAGACTTACATGAACTGATGCTGCGTGAAATGAGCTAGGAGGTCATTATACACTTCAACAATAATACTGTATGAGGATGTATTCTTTTTTTTTTTTTTTTTTTCCTTTTTCTTTCCTGAGGCTGGGATTAAGTGACTTGCCCAGGGTCACACAGCTAGGAAGTGTTAATTCAGGGCTGGTGCTCTATCCATTGCGCCACCTCACTGCCCCCTATGAGGATGTATTCTGATGGAAGTGGATATCTTCAACAAAGCGAAGATCCAACTCACTTCCAGTTGATCAATGATGGACAGAATCAACTACACCCAGAGAAAGAACACTAGAAAATGAGTGTAAACTGTTTGTGTTTTTGTTTTTCTTCCCAGGTTATTGTTACCTTCTGAATCCAATTCTTCCTGTGCAACAAGAAATTCGGTTCTGCATACATATATTGTATCTAGGATATACTATATACCATAACATATTTAACATGTATGAGACTGCCTGTCATCTAGTGGAGGGAAGGAGGGGAAAATTCGGAACGGAAGTGAGTGCAAGGGATAATGTTGTAAAAAATTACCTATGCACATGTATTGTCAAAAAAAGTTATGATTATAAAATTAATTTAAAAATAAAGTATCAAAAATATAAAAGGCTAGATGACTGAATGATTATGCATATGTGTCAACATGGATTTGAGGGTAGATGGGTGGAAGGGAGAGTAAATAAAATTTTTAAATACAGAATACAATTCTAAAGAATGAAGAACTATTAATATAAATGTGAATGGGATCAAATAAAAAATAAAATGAAAGATAATAGCAAAAGAGATTAGAAAGCTGAATCCAACAATAAATCATTCGCAAATACTCACTGAGCCTATGTTTGATCAATCTGATTTTATTATTACCTAATTCATATTCCCCCATGCTTTACACAAGAACAAAGCATTACTAAAATTCAGATAAATATATCCATGGCATTCCTTCACCATCTACTATTTTTGCAATGCAAATTTTTTTTAAGAGAAGGGAAATGCTATGGCCAATTTTTGATGAAGCTAAGTTGTTTGTAATTAATACTTCCCTCTCTACATATTAGCTATCTCTCATGATTTATTCTAGAATTTGCTTAGGAACCAATGTAAAATTCACCAGCCTATAGTTTGTAGAATCTATTATTTCTATTCTTTGAAAATTGGGACCAATATTTATCCCTTTCCAGTATTACTATATCTTTCTAATTTTCCATGATCTTTCAAATATCACAGACAGTAGCTCAGTAATCCCATGTGCCAGTTCTTTGCAAGACCTAAGGATATTATTCATCTGGGTTAGATGATTTTGTGTCATATTAAGAGTGGCTTGGGGCTTTTACTAGCTCCTTCCTTATCTTGTATATAAGTTACTAATTAAGAATTTTTATTTTGTTACTTCCTATGTAAAGGTCATTTCCTTATAAAGGAAATGAAGAAAATAAGACTTCAGTAGCTTTGTTTTCTCTCCACAGTTATCACCGCATCATAAAGCTTCTTTTGAGCCTTCTCCAAATATAATTCTTAAAAAAATTTTTTTTCTTTTTCTTTTCTTTCTAGTCTCAACTCATTTTGAGGTTGAAAATTCTTGACACTATTTTCAGAAGATTATGCCACATTCATATATGATATGCATACATGGTCGTTCAAACCATTCCACAGAGATTCAAATGAAAAATTAAATGTGTAAAACATTTTAGTAATATACCAGAACATAAAATAAGTTTTTTAAAAATCAGCCTTTCTACTCTTGTGGTGGTAACAAAACTCAACAAGAGAAAAAAAAAAAAGAGAGATCCCATTTTAAAAACTATAAAATATACCAAGTATCTTGAAGTCTATTTATCAAAACACTGCTATGACTTCTATGAATACAACTATAAAAAATACTTTCTACAGAGCTAAAGGAAAACAAAATACCTAGAGATGTATTCATTGAAAGGGTTGGGTCATGTCAATAAAATGTCAATTTAAATTAATTTACAGATCGGTGCCATACCAAACTGAGGAATTATTTTACAAATTCCAGAAGAAATAATAAAATTTATCGAGAGGTAAAAATGTCAACAATTTCAAAGAAAATAGATTTTTCTTAAAAGTCCAAGAAAAGGGAAGCTAATGGTAACTGATCTCAAATCGTAACAAAAAAGCAGTTAGTGGATCACTTTTGGGAGCATAATCATACTTGTGTTACTACTGACTGAAATGTGAATTGGTTTAACCTTTGAGGAAAATAACTTGGAACTCTTACCCAAAGGTCATTAAACTATATATACATTTTGAGTCAAAGTATAGGTATTTATCAATTGGGGAATGGCTGAATTCATGGACTTTTTTTTTTTTTTAACCAGAAATAATGATGAAAGACAGATTCAAAGAAATATGCAAAATTTTATATACTGATCCAAGAATAAAATCAGAGGATTCAGTAGAATAATTTAAAAGACTACAAAATTGAAAATAATTCAGAAAGATATAAGAATTTTAATTAAAGCAATAATCACTCATGACTTCAAAATATTGATGATAAAGCACATCTTGCAGCTCTTAGGCATGAGAGAATAGAATAAAGGTAAAAAAACCAAACATGCATTCTCAAATATAGCCAATTTCATAATTTGTTTTGCTTAACTATTCTTATTTGTCACAAGTCAAAATTTCTACTTGAGAGGAAGAGAGGTAAGTTGGTGAGCTGTGATAGATATGAAAAAAAAATCAATAAAGTCTTTTAGTAGTTGAAAAAAGAAACAATCAATAAAAATGGAATCTTATTTCCAAAGATTGCCAAAAATCTAATTTTGCTAAGAAGGCACAAAGCCTAAGGACAAAATCCTGGATTTTTAAATTTGTATGTCATTAATATATTAATTTAATCTTATCAATAATGCTAAATATTTGTAGCCATTAATAAAAATTTGCATTAAAAATGATTATAATTGAACATTGTCTGAATAGGATGGGAATTAAAACTTAAAACTACAAATAACGTAAAGAACATTTTTTTCTTTTACACGGTTGTAATACTGAATCTGATATTTGTTATCAAAAATTAAAACATGAAGGATTATCTGCAAATAATATACCTGACAAAGGAAATAAAACAAATTACTCTATAAAATGGAGCCTTGATTTTAAAGGACTGTGTGAAAATAGTACACCTGTGATGGGAAAAAAATGTTTACCTTTTTTCCCCCTTCAAACATTATCGTATCAAGTAAAAAAATTAATAATCAAGTAAATGTGATTTCACAGTATTTCAACATTCTTATCCTATTTTCTAGAAGCAATACCAATAAAGATGGAAGCATGTGCCACCCCCTACTCTCCACAAATCACTTTGTTCAAGCAAACAACCAACTTTCATACATGGTCGTTCAAACCATGAGTTAGAAAACTTATGACCTTATATAGTGTGAGATAAGCACTTGAAAATGACAAAGAATGAGAAAACATATGTACAGATACAAAAACAGCATAATGTCCATGACCTTCTTAATTAAAATAATCATTCTGCTACTTAAGCTATTTGAAATGTATCTGTGGTTTTATCCATAGAGGGAGTTCTTAATGACAAAACAAATTCCACCAATGCAGATTGCACCTGATCTTTAAGCTACTTGGCGCCTAGAGAGGTTAAGCTACTTTGCCTATTGTCACAAAGTATATTGTGTCAAGAGTCAACACTTGAATCTGGGTCTTTCTGATTTTGAGGACAGCTTTCTTTTTCTTAAATCTGTTGCTTCTTATTACTAAACTTGCTAACATAGATATATAGAGATGCTAATGTCTCCTGTCTATTTTTAAGGGCCTATAGAAAAACAAACTAGATGATAGTTTGAGGATGGTTTAAAAGTAACAATTACCCTTAAAGAAAAGTTATCATCCAAACAGCATTCAACCAGGTTAGCATTTATGTATTGAAAAACATTTTCAAGGGGGCAGCTAGGTGGCGCAGTAGATAGAGCACCAGCCTTGAATTCAGGAGGACCCAAGTTCAAATCTGCTCTCAGACACTTAACACTTCCTAGCTGTGTGACCCTGGGCAAGTCACTTAACCCCTCAGGGGAAAAAAAAAAGAAAAGAAAAACATTTTCAAGGTTCATTTGATCACAAACATACTTTACATAATTAAACTCACTTTAACAGGATGCCAACAGCATGGTCTCTACCTTAGTTGAAAGTAAAATACTAATTAAGCCAAAGCCCATTAGATACTCAATTTACATAAGGAAAATCATTTAGGTAACACTTGTGAATATCATAACAGCATAGAAGTATACTACATGAATGAATCCAAAATATCGAATAATATCATAATTTTTATTGTGATACTTTAAATGGAATTTGATAAAAATTAATCTTGCCAAAGTAATGATAATTTAAATTAAATTCTGTGAACAAAGGGAATATATATAGGTATAAATCCATACATTAGTAGTAGTAGGAAGAAGAGGAGGAGGAGGAGGAGGAGGAGGAGGAAGAGGAGGAGGAATAGATAGGATATCTGATGAGTATCAGATTTAGATTTATTAGGCACAGATTTTGAAAGTACTTCCATTTTTTTCATTGTATTTTCATTTCTTTTCCATTACTGCTCATTTCTCATTGGTATCTCACTGAGAATATTATTTTATTAAGTTACCAAAATGTCACAAACTATGATGCTTAAATTGCACCCAAAATACTATTTTTGACTGAGTAATGAGAAACCTTGATTTATTATAGACAATAATCACTATAATTATGTAATATCAAACATTTACTCTAGGAACCTAGTGAATTCTTTGAATATTCTGTATTAAAACAAGTATCTGGTCAAAATGGAAAAGAGACAATTGCTTTGGTAAAAATATTTTCTTTATCAGTTTCAGAATCAACTATTTATAATAATTTATGAAGTTAGCAATGAAAAGCATGCTATATATTTTGTCCTGCTTATAAAATCCAAATAAATTTATATACTCACATGTAGGAATTATTTTTTAAAAATATTTTAGTACATATTTAAAAGGTCCTGATGTTGTTGTTTTTTAATGACCACACCACTATAAGCTGACAAATGTCTTTCCGAACTCTTTTCTAGTCATAAATCTCTTACTTTCTATTTCATATACAAAATTATAAGAGGACATGGGCAAAAATGTTTGAGCAGCTCTTTATGCAGTGGCAAGGAACTGGAAAACTGAATGGATACACATCAGTTGGAAAGTGGCTGAATGAATTATGGTATATGAATGTTACAGAATATTATTGTCTGATAAGAAACAATCAGCAGGATGATTTCAGAAAGGCCTGGAGAAGACTTCCATGAACTGATGCTAAGTGAAGTGAGGAACACCAAGAAAACACTGTACGCAACAAGAAGATTATGTGATGATCAATTCTGATAAATGTAACCCTTTACAATAATGAGATGACTCAGGACAATTCCAACAGACTTGTGATGGAGAGAGCCATCTGCATCCAGAAAGAGGATTATAGGATCTGAATATGGATCACAACATGATAGTTTCACCTTTTTTGTTCTTGTTTGTTTGTTTTTTGTTTTCTTTCTCATCTTTTTTCTTTTTGATTGTATTTTTCTTGTGCAACATGATAATTGTGGAAATATGTATAGAAGGATTGCACATATTTAACATCTATTGGATTACTTACTGTCTAGGAGAGGGGTTGGGGGGGATAAATAATATCCTTATGTATACTAAGGACAATGTATCCATAGTACAGACTTCTGTTCATAATGACAAATTATTTTATACTCCTGGCGTATGTCCCCAGATTTTGTGTTTGATAAGGGTTGCTGACAGTGCTGGAATTTTATCACTGTGCTTTGGACAAAAATTTTGCTTTTTACTACAGCATCATTCAAACATTATTAAGAAGTATAATTTTAAAAGTATAAATACACATATACAATCACCATATAATAGCTTCCATTTCCTCAACTGTAAAATAAGTAGATAGTTATGAAATTCCTTTTCAGCTACAAATTCAAGAGAAAGCTTATGTTTGCTTATACATGAGTTCTTTCTTGGAGAAAAAAGCAAGAATGCAGAAATCTCAAAACTTCATAATAACTCACAAGCTGCAACCCTTCAGAAGTAATTTCTACAAGCAAAACTCTTTTTCAAAATAAAGTGCCATATTCATAGCATATATCTTCTATTATGATAGGGGCTGTGGCATGGGAATAAGAAGGCTGTCTGAGCTCCACTTTCAACCTTGGTTGATTCCCGAAGTTACAGCTACCCAACTTTTAAGAGATTTTGCTAGCCTAGGCCCACAGGAAACCTGCTACTGAGAACAACCCTATGCCACGGAAATTGTCAGTATTTACTGTTGTATTTATCTTTCCCCATTAGCTCTGTACTTTTATTGAATGATTTTGCATATCTCAGGACTGTTTTAGAATACATATATAACATTATAGCAGAACTAATGTTGGTTTTATTTTATTCAAGTTTCCTTTCTTTGTTATGAAAAGATCTTGCTCCAGTAACTTGAAGAATTGGATGTTTATCATTTGAAATGTTAAATTTAACCTCCATGTGCCTGTAAATTAATCTGTCAATTATTTCACTTGTTTTATTTTCCCTGTTCAAAAATTCTGAAGTTTTCTTATTTCCACAGAATTATATTTGGATTTTTCTAAATAAAAAATGCTATCCATATCCTGAGAAAGGAACTGACGAACTGACTATCTGAAATAAAGTCTCTGTGTGCATATGTGTGTGTAAATCTAAGTTTTCTTTCACAACGTGACTTTTATGGAGATGTTCAATGCAGAGAGAGATTGGGAGGGAGAAAGGCAGAAAATCTGGAACTCGAAAGTTTAAAAAATGCTAAAATTATTTTACACATAATTGGTAAACTAAAATATTAAATTTAAAAAGAACAATAAAACAATAAGCTATTAAATTAGAAAATTTGAACAATGAAAAAAACCCGTCTGACCAACTCTAGTATGACTGCCTCTATAGATCTTCTAATATTAACTCTCCTTGTCTTCTGTCAACTTTGCCAATTGGTGTGTATGAAGTAAAACTGCAGAACCAACTGATAGGAATTTTTATTATATTCATGGTATGGAATAATCTTTCATATGTAATTAGAGGTCCAAGGCCCACTTGTCTGAGACCTCTTTCCTGGTGGGAGAAGGTTGGATACTATTGGCAGAAGCATAAGAGCAGAGAGCTTCAGTCTCTTCACTATGGCTGTCTCTTTGAATTCTTCAGGACTTCAAGAATTTCTGGCTTCTAGCTTCAAAAGAAGAAGTAAGATGGCAAGCCTCCTTCAGGTTGCTAAAGAGAAAAGTTTCTGGAAAAAAACAGGACATAATAGAGGAGATGGCAGCACTCATTATCAGAAAAATGTTATTTTAGCCTGTTACCCTCTCTGTCTGCGGAAAGGAGAATGATCAGCCTCTGTTCCCACCTACCTGCTTTTCTTCCTGACAGGCATATCTCCTGGAAAAGGGTGAGGAAAAGCTAGAGATTTTTATCCTTCCATCTTTCAAGTCACATAAAGATTACTTTCCTACGCAAAAAAGAGATAACATTCCTTGTTAACAGGGAATTCTTCTTTTTCTTTATATTTATTCTTTGTCCATTTATTTATTGAAGTGTGGATAATGAAAAGGCACTCCATTTAGAAATACTTTTTGACTAGAATGACAAATTGTTATCTCCTCTGAGAGGTATATTCCAAAAGACCATCTACAAGAATCAGAAGCCAAAAAAACTAGGCATTGACCCATACACCGTACATCAAGATAAGATCAAAATGTGTTCATGATGTAGGCATAAAGAATGAGATTATAAATAAATTGGAAGACCATAGGATAGTTTACCTCTTAGGCCTGTGGAGGAGGAAGGAATTTGTGACCAAAGAACAACTTGAGATCATTATTTATCACAAAAAAAAAAAAACAAAAACAAAAACAAAAACAAAAACGAATGCAGACAAGATTAGAAGATTAGACCATCTTTACAGTTAAAGGTTCTGAGAAAAACCTCCTTTCCAAAATATATATATACACAGAGAGAGAGAGAGAGAGAGAGAGAGAGAGAGAGAGAGAGAGAGAGAGAAGTCACTCAAATTTATAAGAAATCAAGTCATTCTCCAATTGATAAATAGTCAAAAGATAGGAACAGACAATTTTCAGATGATGAAACTGAAACTATTTCAACCCATATGAAAAAGTGTTCCAAATAATTATTGATCAGAGAAATGCAAATTAAGACAACTCTGAGATACCATCACACACCTGTCAGATTGGCTAAGATGACAGGAAAAGATAATGACAAATGTTGGAGGAGATGTGGGGAAATTGGGACACTGATGCATTGTTAGTGGAACTGTGAATGGATCCAACCATTCTGGAGAGCAATTTGGAACTATGCTCAGAAAGTTATCAAACTGTACATAGCCTTTGATCTAGCAGTGTTTCTACTGGGCTTATATCCCAAAGAGATATTAAAAGAAGGGAAAGAGACCCACATGTGCAAAAATGTTTATGGCAGCCCTTTTTGTAGTGGCTAGAAACTGGAAATTGAATGGATGCCTATCAACTGGAGAATGATGGTAAATTGTGGTATATGAATATTATGCAATATTATTTTTCTGTAAGAAATGACCAGAAGAAAAATGGGGAAAGGAAAGAGAAGCTCTGCAAGAGAGTATGGAAAAGACATATAATTCACTTAAAGAAAAATTTGATAAACTGGAAGAAGAAAACAACTTCTTGAAATGTGAATTGGAAAATGTAAAGAACTCCCAGGGAGTGCAGAGAAACAGAATTTGTGAATTAGAAAAGGTAAAGAACTCGCAGGAAAGTAGGATTTGTGAAATGGAAAAAGAAAATAACTCAGTAAGAAAAAAATTGGGGAAATGGAAAAAAAAATCCATAGAGCAAAACAACTCATTTAAAAACTCAATTGGAAATATACAAAAAGAAGTTTAAAAAAAGCTAATATAGAAAATAACTCATTAAAAATCAGAACTGAACAAATAGAAATGAATGATTCATTGAGACATCAAGAATCAGTCAAGCAAAACCAAAAAAAAAATGAAAAAATAGAAAAAAATGTCAAATATCTATTTGGAAAAAAACAGGCCTGGAAAATAGATCTAGGAGAGGATTACTGGATATCCTGAAAATTATGATGGAAAAAAAAGAGCCTAGATACTATTTTACAAGAAATCATCAAAGAGAACTGCCCCAAAATATTAGAATCATAAGGTAAAATAGGCATTGAAAGAATCCATTGAACACCTTCTAAAAGAGATGGTTAAAAAAAAAAAAAAAAAAAAAAACCTCCAAGGAATATTGTGGCTAAATTTCAGACCTATCAGACTAAGGAAAAAATATTACAAACAACTGGGAAAAAAAATTCAAATACCGAGGAGCATAACAATAAGGATCACTCAGGATCTAGTTGCTTCCACATTAAAGGATGGAAGGGCCTGGAATCTGAGATTCTAAAAGGCAAAAGAATTTGGAATACAGCCAAGAATAAACTACTCAGCTAAGCTGAACATTTTTTTTTCCAGGAAAGAAGATGGATATTTAATGAAACAGGTGAATTCCATCTGTTTCTAATGAAAAAACTAGAGCTGAACAAAAAATCTGACCTCCAACTATAGGACTAAAGAGAAGCAGAAAAAGGTAAAGAGAACTCTAGAAAACTGTATTTCTGTTTTGGGCATACATAAAGAGTGCATGTATAATTTGATCTTACTGATAAGATATTTTTTAAAAGGGGGAGGAATTAGAAATGGAAAGGAGATAGTATCAGAAAAAGGGAAAAGGGGAGCTAAAAAGAGGGAAACTACATCCCACGAAGAGGCAAAATAAATCTATCATATTTGAGGGAATTTAGGGATGGGAAGGAATACATATTTTGTTTACAAAGAAACTTCTCTTACCCTCATTAAAAAGTGGGAGAGGAAAAGAGAAAAGGAAAAGAGTAATAAGGGAAAGGTATAAGAAAGGGAAAGGAATTCAAAGGGGATGGGAGGGATTCTAAAGAGGGAGAGGTGTGTGAGGCAAGTGGTGACCATAAGTTTAATACTGGGGAAGGGGGGAAATGGTGGTAAGAAAAAGAAAAGCATAATTTGAGGATAATAAGATGGCAGGAAATACAGAATTAATCATTTTAACCATAAGTGTGAAAGGATGCACTTTCTCATAAAGCAAAGATGGATAGCAGACTGGATCAAAAGCCAGGACCCTACAATATGATATTTATAGGAAACACATTTAAAGCAGGAAGATACAGAGTAAGGTAAAAGGCTGGAGCAGAATCTATTATGCTTCAGATGAAGTCAAAAAAGCAGGCATATCTTTACTTCAGATCAAGCAAAAGCAAAAAGTGATCTAATTAAAAGAGATAAGGAAGGAAACTATATCTTGCTAAAGGGTAGCACAGACAATGAAGTACTATCAATACTAAACATATATGCATCAAGTGGTATAGCATCTTCTTAAAGGAGAAGTTAAGAAAGTTGCAAGAAGAAATAGACAACAAAACTATAATAGTGGGAAAGCTCAATCTTGCACTCTCAGAATTAGATAAATCAAGCAACAAAACAAAGAAAGAAGTTAAGGAGGTAAATAGAGTATTAGAAAAGCTAGGTATGATACCGTGTTTCCCCGATAATAAGACACTGTCTTATTATTTTTTTTGGACTAAAAAACACCAGAGGGCTTATTTTCAGGGGAGGGCTTATTTTATCCTCCATCATGCCCCTTTTATCCTCCATCATGCCCCTTTTATCCTCCATCATGCCCATTTTAGCCTCCATCATGCCCCTTTTAGCCTCCATCATGCCCCCTGAGTGCTTATTTTATTCTCCATCGCTTACTGAACTTACCGAGTTTTTAGATGGTCCTGTCTCAGCTCTACTCCGCGGCGCTGCTCTCAGTAGCGCCAGCAAGCAAATCACCAGGGAAGAAGAGGATGACGCGCTCACTGCTGCAGCTCTGATTGGATGCAGCTCGGAGCGCGACGTGCGTTTCACCCGGGAGGGGAGGGCGGCGCTGCTTACTGAAGGTACCGCTACGCAGCATATAGCGCAGGGGATCACCATGATGACCGTTTTCATAGTAAGTTCGATAGGGCTTATTTTCGGGGGAGGGCTTATTTTAGCGGAATATTAAAGAGTATGTGGGTGTCTTATTTTCAGGATAGGTCTTATTATCGGGGAAACACGGTAGATCTTTGGAGAAAACTGAATGGGGACAGAAAGGAATACACTTTCTTCTCAGCAGTTCATGGAACCTATACAAAAACTGACCATATATTACGACATAAACCTTTCAAAATTAAATGCAGAAAGGCAGAAATACTAAATGCATTCTTTTCAGATCGCAATACAATAAAACTACATTCCACAAAAAGCTAGGGATAAATAGTCCAAAAAGTAATTGGAAACTAAATAATCTTATCTTAAAGAATGATTGGGTGAAACAGTAAATTATAGACACAATTAATAATTTCACCCAAGAGAATGACAAAAACGAGACAACATACCAAAATTTGGTATGCAGCCAAAGCAGTTATAAGGGGAAATTTTATATCTTTAGAGGCTTACTTTAATAAAATAGAGAAAGAGAAGATCAATGAATTAGGCTTGCAACTTAAAAAACTAGAAAAAGACCAAATTAAAACTCCCCAAATACTAAACTTTAAATTCTAAAGTTAAAAAAAGACATTAATAAAATTGAAAGTTAAAAAAAAAAAAAACTATTGAATTAATAAATAAAACTAAGAGTTGATTTTATGAAAAAAACCAATAAAATAGATGAACCTTTCATAAATCTGATTAGAAAAATAAAGGAAAATCAAATTGTTAGCCTTAAAAATGAAAAGGGAGAACTTTCCACCAATGAAGAGGAAATTAGAGCAATAATTAGGAGTTACTTTGCTCAACTTTATGCCAATAAATGTGATAACCTAAGAAATGGATGACTTCCTTAAAAAACATAGGCTTCCCAGATTAACAGAGAAGGAAGTAAATTGCTTAAATAGTCCCATTTTAGAAAAAGAAATAGAACAAGCTATTAATTAACTCCCTAAGAAAAAATCCCCAGGTCCAGATGGATTTACATATGAATTCTACCAAACATTTAAAGACCAATTAACTCCAATATTATATAAACTATTTGAAAAAATAGGAATTGAAGGAGTCCCACCAAATTCCTTTTATGATACAGACATGGTACTGATACCTAAACCAGGTAGGTTGAAAACAGAGAAAGAAAATTATACACCAATCTCCCTAATGAATATTCATGCTAAAATCTTAAAATAAAATATTAGCAAAAAGATTACAGAAAATCATCCCCAGGATAATACACTAAGACCAAGTAGGATTTATACCAGGAATGCAGGGCTGGTTCAATATTAGGAATGCTATTAGCATAATTGACTATATCAATAATCAAATTAACAAACACCATATGATCATCTCAATAGATGCAGAAAAAGCATCTGATAAAATCCAACATCCATTCCTAATAAAAACACTTGAGAGGGTAGGAATAAATGGACTTTTCCTTAAAATAGTCAGAAGTGTCTATCTAAAACCATCAGTAAGCATCATATGTAATGGGGATAAACTGGAATCATTCCTAATAAGATCAGGAGTGAAACAAGGCTGCCCTCTATCACCATTACTATTCAATATTGTATTAGAAACACTAGATTCGGGAATAAGAGTTGAGAGACATTAAAGGAATTAGAGTAGGTCATGAGGAAACCAAATTATCACTCTTTGCAGATGATATGATGGTATACTTAGAGAACCCCAGAGATTCTACTAAAAAGCTATTAGAAATAATCCACACCTTTAGCAAAGTTGCAGGACACAAAATAAACCCACATAAGTATCAGCATTCTTATATATCACTAACAAAATCCAACAGTTAGAATTAACAAAGAGAAATTCCATTTAAAGTAACTGCCAATAGTATAAAATATTTGGGAATCTATCTGCCAAGGGAAAGTCAGGAAGTATATGAGCAAAACTACAAAACACCTTCCACACAAATAAGGTGAGATCTAACCAATTGGAAAAATGTTAAGTGCTCTTGCATAGATCTAGAAAATATAATAAAGATGATAATACTATCTAAACTAATCTTTTTATTTAGTGCTATACCAATCAGAGTCCCAAAAAACTATTTTAATGATCTAGAAAAAATAACAACAAAATTAATCTGGAAGAACAAAAGGTCAAAGCTTTCAAGGGAACCAATGGGAAAAAAAAATCAAATGAAGGTGGCCTAGCTGTACCAAATCTAAAACTATATTATAAAGCAACAGTTACCAAAAACATTTGATATTGGCTAAGAAATAGACTAGTTGATCAGTGGAATGGGTTAGGTTCAAAGGACATAATAGTCAATAACTTTAATAATCTAGTGTTTGACAAACCCAAAGACCCCAGCTTTTGGGATCAGAATTCACTGTTTGACAAAAATTGCTGGGAAAATTGGAAATTAGTATGGCAGAAACTAAGCATTGATCCACACTTAACACTGTACACCAAGATAAGATCAAAATATGTTCATGATCTAGGCATAAAGAACAAGATCACAAATAAATTAGAGGAACATAGGATAGTTTACCTCTCAGACCTGTGGAGGAAGAAGGAATTTGTGACCAAAGAAGAACTAGAGATCATTATTGATCACAAAATAGAAAATTTTTATTATATCAAATTGAAAAGCTTTTGTACAAACAAAACTAATACAGACAAGATTAGAAGGGAAACAATAAATGGGAAAACATCTTTACAGTCAAAGGTTCTGATAAAGGCCTCATTTCCAAAATATATAAAGAATTGACTAATTTATAAGAAATCAAGCCATTCTCCAATTGATAAGTGATCAGAGGATATGAATAATTTTCAGACAAAGAAATTGAAACTATTTCTAGCCATATGTAAAGATGCTCCAAGTCATTATTAATCAGAGAAATGCAAATTAAAACAACTCTGAGATACCAACCTGTCAGATTGGCTAGGATGACAGGAAAAAATAATGCTGAATGTTGGAGGGGATGTGGGAAAATTGGGACACTGATATATTGTTGGTGGAATTGTGAATGTATCCAGCCATTCTGCACAGTGATTTGGAACTATGCTCAAAAAGTTATCACACAACACATATCCTTTGGTCTAGCAGTGTAACTTATTGGGCTTATATCCCAAAGAGATTTTAAAGAAGGGAAAAGGACTTGTATGTGACAAAATGTTTGTGGCAGTCCTCTTTGTAGTGGCTAGAAACTGGAAATTGAGTGGAAGCCCATCAATTGGAGAATGGCTAAATAAATTGTGGTATATGAATGTTATGGAATATTATCATTCTGTAAGAAATGATCAGCAGGATGACTACTGAGAGACTTGGAGAGACTTACATGAACTGACAGTAAGTGAAATGAGCAGAACCAGCTCATTATACACTTCAATAACAATACTATATGAGGATCAATTCTGATGGAAGTGGCTATCTTCAACAATGAGAGAATCCAAATAAGTTCTAATTGATCAGTAATGAACAGGACCAGCTACACCCAGTGAAAAAACACTGAGAAATGAGTATGGACCACAACATAGCATTTACACTCTTTCTGTTACTGTTTGCTTGCATTTTTGTTTTTCTTCCCAGGTTATTTTTACCTTCCTTCTAAATCTGATTTTTCTTGTGTAGCAAGACAGCTGTATAAATATGTATACATGTATTGTATTGAACATGTATAGGACTACCTGCTATCTAGGGGAGGGAATGGAAAGAAGGAAGGAAAAAGTTGGAACATAAGTTTTTGTAAGGGTCAATGTTAAAAAATTACCCATGCGTATGTTTTGTCAATAAAAGCTATAGTTTAAAAAATAAAATAAAATAAAATAAAATAACTGTTAAAAAAGAATCAGAAGCTAAAATATTAACAGCCCAGTAAAGTAAACGGGTAACATAATAGACTAATGAACCTCCCATTAGAGAACATGAAATCAAGTCTAATCATCTTCCTTATAAAGCAGAACAAATACCTGTTTTATCTGATTAAATGTCAATTTCTATGCTTATTGCTATAAAAATTAAATCTTGTGCTGCCATATGGACACAGAATCAAGTGTCATTTCTTGTGGAGGCTACAGTTGCTATTAGGAATCAGTCTTATGTAGTGAGCTATTAAATCTCTTCCTTTTAATTTAGCTACTCACTTTATTTGAGCATCAGTCTTGCAGACTCACAGCTGAGTGAAATATTTATTGCAAGGAAGACCAACTCCATTCTAGTAGAAAAATTCTTAGAGAATGGCCTTTGTTCTTTTATGCTTAATCCCTTATACACATGGTGATTTTTTGAATTTTTTGTTATTCTCATTTGTTGTTCATTCATGCCTAACTCTTTTGTCATCTCGTGTACCACAGCACAGCAAGCTCTTCTATCTTCCACTATCTCACCATTTCATTTGAATAATGAGGTTGGAAATCATACTGCAACAAGTTAAGAGACTGAGAAGCTGCAAAATGGAGTCATTGATTATAAATAGTTTTTTTCAGATTTTTCAGATTAGCCACAAGAGGGAAGAAAAAATATGGGATGGATGGAGGCTTTTTTTTTTTTTTTTTTTTTTTTTTTTTTGAGGATGAGAGAAACATGGACATGTCTCTATGCAGCAAGCTACTTGAAAATTAGTGAGGGATTTGGGCAATTCTGGGGAAGATGAGAAGGAATGGGCTCGAGAGTAACTAAAGACAGATTTGTCTTGTCAGGGAAAGGGGACATTTTTTCATGTGATACAGGGGTTTAGGAAGAAATAGTAATAAAAGACATATAATTGATGTGAAGTGAGGAGAAAGGAAGGAGAAAAAGAGGGGGGACAGATTATGGATGTTTAAAGAAGAATGAAAAGCTTTGGAAAAGCCATTGTAGTGAAACTGATGGGCAAACAGACTAGGAAGATGTAAAAGAACTATTGTTACGCCACAGTTCTTTTTTATTGTCCTGACTCAGTTTCCCTAATTGTTCTGCCTCAGTTTATAATTGTTCAGCTCAATCCTGCAAAACCACCCCTCCCTCTTAATCAGAATATTTGATAAGGATAAAAGATCTTATATTTTAGAATATCAGAATGTCTCTCCCCATCCCAAGCTATCAGAACATCAGATGGGGTCTTATCAAGATGCCTCTCTCTATGTCCTGGGTGCCTCCCCCTATTATGTCATCCCATCTCAAGTGGCTCGCCCCACCCAGAGTCCCGTTTCTGCTCTCAGCACCCTGACTCTGCCCCTGCCTCAGTCTATCCCAAGTCTGAATCATGTGTATATATGTCATTGAGAACTCACATTGTTTGCTAGATTCTTGGAGACAATAGTCTCATTCAGTCCTGGGACCAAACCATGGATCCATGTGGTCCTAGTAAATCTCTCCCATTTAAATAAATTATTAAATACTCTCTAATCTCTATCTTGCCTCAGTTTCTCCAGCAATTTCACTCTTTTTGCAGTTGAGATTATGTATGTAAACATAAATTTGTAGTAGACCCAATCAGTATAGTTTTGTGGTTTACTCCAGTCAGTCAGCAGCATGTGAGTAGGAGTAAAGGCAATAGGTATTAGGGAAATCACTCTTTAATGAATAGAGATAGACCTAGACATTTTATTGTACTTTTTTGTACAGTCTTGATTCTTTGCAATATCTCTGGGGGTTTGTTGTTGTTGTTTTAACCATAGGATGATAGGTTGAGAGTTGGAAGGGTCAGGTCATTTAGTTTAGCCTCCTTGTTTTATATATGAGTCTTTGAGAACTTCTGGGGCTTGTCTAGAGTCCCATAGGCACAATGCAAGGAGCTTGAAGTTCCTGCACCTAGAGTCGGTGTTTCTTCCTCACTTCCACTCTGCATCCTTTAACTTCAGATTCTTCACAGCCTGGTTTACAACCCTAGCGGTATTAAACTTAACTAGAAACTGGGACCATTAATCCATATGGTAGGATTTTTGTGGCTCACATTATTGATTTAGTACTGAAATGTAATGTTATCTATGCCTTTTTGTATTTTTATTTATTTTGCTAAAGATTTCTTATTTCTATTTTAATATGGTTTGGGCCATGGGGAAAGAGTTTGATATCTTTGCCTTAGATGACTAGATATACAAGCTACTTACTAATTTTGCAAATGAGAAAACTCAGGCCCCAAGATACATACTCAAGGTCATACAGATATTGGCAATCCTTATTTCAGAAGTAGCAGACCTAGAATGATGTTGCTAAGTTGGCTATAGAGCCAATCAAGTGAGGAGAAGAGATCATGGCAAGAGTAGAAAGGGGCAGTATTGGAAAGGAAATTAGAAATGAATCACTAAAATGAATCAGATTCCCCTGGTTTTACAAAGCATTAAGTTATTATCATAGTTTAGGTAGCTGCCTGTATATCACACCATTGTCTTAGAATGAAGAGCTATTTGAAAATGGAATGGACAGATTCCTTTGTGAGTTTGCGAATTTTCCCTCAAGGAAAGTTTTTGAGCACAAAGTCAGATCACCTGCTAGGGATGCTGCAATAGGTGGTAATTAAGTAGGATAGTAAACTTATGTAGCCTCCAAGGTCCCTTAAAATTGTGAGAGTGCTAGAATCTATATTTAATAACTTTCATTTTTTTTCTTAAAACTTGCCTCTTAGTCCAAAGGATAGAAATTATAGAAATCCATAGAGCAAATAAGAAAAATCTCATATTATTTAATGGTTTAGTTGGAATATAAACGAGAGAACTTAAATTTTTCTATAATTATGTAGTTAGTGTTGTACCTAAAAGTCTAACACGAGCCACTTTGGAAGATCATTTTTTGCTATTTCCAGGCTTCTATTAACAAATAATGAGAGCCCACATCATACTTGATTCTATCCTAGGATTTGGTCATTGCCAGTACTTAGAATATAATTATTTTCAGACCTTTTGTTTTAGAAGACTACAATTCCAATGGTGATTTTTTTTTTTAAGGATCAGTTTTACTTTTAAAATGGTACCTTTCCTTCTAAGAGCACAATGTGGCTAGAATTGTGAATTTTTAAATTAGAAAATAAGGAAGAAGACTCGACTAGAGGAAAAGAGAATATAATTACATGTTTCACCCAGATTCAGGACTGTTTTCACTCAAGTTAGTTACAACATTATATGAGATGATCAGGAATAAGATGTACATTAATTTTAAAATCACAGTTAATTAAATATTACTTTGTTTTGAAAAGAATTTAAGAATTTTAGGCTGGAATATTAATTTTAAGTGTCTAGAAATGCTCACATATTATAAAATGAGGATTGGAAACCACTTCCATGTCAACCTAAATCTTAACTGAATTTAATAAATGCAGTGTAAAAGCAAAGGAAAAATTACAGAAATAAATAAGATGAAACCAAATATTACCCTTTCTTCGGTTTCTATACCAACAATAATCTGAAATATATAATTTGATATTTGGTTTTGAAATGCATTATTTTCCAGTGTCTTATATTTAAACTTTTTTTTTCCTAGTAAAATTGTTGGTTCTTGAAGAGCTTTATCCCTTGACTCCTAATGTAGAACTTAATTCATATGCTTAGCTAGACAGTAGGTATTATCGGGTATCTACTAAACACTGGGGAAAATTTAACTATGAGCCACAATAAAAATTAATTGTTAATTAATTAGTGGCTGAGGTGACTTTCTTCGATTCATTTTAAAGTTTAAAGATAACTGGGGGGTAAGGGGGATGTACAGGAAATATGTATATCTATATTCAAATGACACATACACATATATGCACACATAAACATCAATTTCAGATCAAGATACCTGACTCCATCATTCAACTTGTTTTAGCATCTGTGCCAATCTATTACAAGGGAATTTTTCCAGGAAAAAGGTCATTTGTTATTCAATCATGCCAAACTCTTTGTCATCTCCTGTTTCAGAAGTAGCAGACTTCTGAAGTAGCACAGCAGGAACTTTTATCTTCCACTGTCTCTCCAAGTTTATCCAAGTTCATGTTGATTGCTTCCATGACACTATCTATCCATCTCATCCTCTGTTGTCTCTTTTTCCCTTTAACCTCAATCTTTCCCAATAATTAGGGTCTTTTACAATGAGGTTCATCTTCTTATATGTATCCAAAGGATTTGGGGTTCAACTTTAATTTCTGATCTTATAGCTAATAGCCTGAATTAATTTCTTTAAATATTGACTGATTGGATCTCCTTCCTACACTCTCAAGTCTTCTCTTAGCACTACATTTTGAAAGCATCAATTGTGTGGTGCTCAGCTTTCCTCATAGTCCAAACAGCTTTGATTATATTTGGACCTTCGTCAGCAAGGTGATGTCTCTTTTTAGCATGCGTTTCAGATTTGCTATGGTTTTCTTTCCAAGGAGCAAGTATCTTTTAATTTCATGGTTGCAGTCACTTTATACAGGCATCTTTTAAACCCAATATAAAATCTGACACTGACCTTATTAGTTAAATTTTTCACAAATAGTTTCCCCAAAGGACAGTTTTCCTTTTTCTTAATGGTACTGATGAATTAGCTTTGATCTTTTTATGATCTCCTGTATTCTTTACTTAAGAGCTCTTCCCATATATAAATATATAATGTTGTTGGCACTACAAAAGGAAGGTACACCAAATTTAGTTCATAAATGTCATGACTATTACATGCTTAAAAAAAAAAAAAAAAAAAAGAAAGAAAAAGCAATGACTATGAAGGATTGAGAAAGCATGGGAAGATATATAGAAATTAATGCAAAGTGAAGTAGAAAAAAGTAGAATAATTACAAGATGATTAAAACAATATAAAAAGAATCATCAAAAACCAAAACAAAACATCAATAACCTGAATGTTGTAAAATAAATAAGAAGAAACAAACTTGGTCTTGAAGAAAAAATAAAAATGCTACTTCCCTCCTTTTTAAAAATTAAGAGGGGGCAGCTAGGTGGTACAGTGGATAGAGCACCAGCCTAAAGTCAGGAGGACCTGAGTTCAAACCTGACCTCAGAAACTTAACATGCCCTAGATATGTGACCCTGGGCAAGTCATTTAATCCTAATTGCCTCAGGGGGAAAAAAGTCTATAGCTATAGAACACTGGATATACCGTCAAATTTTATAGGTTAATTAGTTTTGCTTTAGTGTCTTTTTTTTAAAAAAATGTAATATCTTTGGATATGGAAAGTAGAAGGAATATATAAGTAATATAAATACAAAATTATCAATTAAAAAACAAAAACAAACACAAGCTAGATATCAATTCATTTGAATATGCAATTCTCAATTAGGAAACTCTACCAGTCTTGGTGGTACACACTTAAGTTGCCTGGGGCACTGAGTTAGTGTCCTGGGTCACACAACCAATCAGTATGTATCAGAGGCAAAACATTAACCTGAATCTTCTTACATATGAGGCTGGCTCTCTATTATGCTACAATGCCATAAAAAATAAAATAAAATAAAATAAAATAAAATAAAATAAAATAAAATAAAATAAAATAAAATAAAATAAAATAAAATAAAATAAAAAAAATAAAATAAAATAAAATATAAAATAAAATAAAATAAAATAAAATACAAAAATAAACAAGGATCCTCCCCTTAGCCATAGCTGTAAAAGTCAAACACCTGAAATTGTTTTTTCCTAATTTTTATGGGGTGACTTTCAATATTTAAGTCTCACATGTGATAAGATTCTGTACTTACAATCCTTTCTAAGATTATGCTCTAACTCTCCAAAATAGCTTTCAAAAATGTTATATTATTTAATTTATCAGATACAAACACTAAGTATAAATACAAATAAAAAATTAGACGTGAATTAAAATTCCACCAAGATGGAAAATTTATTTCAATGCTCTGTTTAAAATCTCAGAAGTAATTCATGAAAAAATATTGAAATAAGCCTATACAAAAGTGTTGGGAACACACAGCAGAAAAAAGAAATGTTTTTAATTCATACAGTGAAAGCATGTACAGCCAAATAATTATATCTGATTTGCTTTAAACTAAGCCAAAACAGGAGTTAATTCTCTCCAAATGAACAATTGTTTTTTTAAATTAGACTGATGGAGAGAGTAAGAAGGAGTGTGTGTGTGTGTGTGTGTGTGTGTGTGTGTGTGTGTGTGTGTGTGTGTGTGTGTGTGTATTAGGGACTGGATCTGTAAAACTATGTGCATAGATACATACAGTGTTCATATTGTTTCCACATAGTTTATAAGAAATTTCAATTGTGCTATATTATGAAGTGTTATAAAGTTTTAAAACAAAATAATGAAATAAAAGAGACTGTTCTGGTGTTAAACTAAAGTGGTAAACTGCATATTGTTTGCCTGCATCTTATATGTACACATATGCATGTACATATGTATAATGATCCAAATAACTCAGAAAAATAGATGCGTTGGGACTCTTCCCCAGCAATGTACCACAATGGATGAGACACTCAAGATCACTAAGACATTGTCCCAAAGGATACCATAAATATTCACTGTTGAGCTAGTCACAGGTCTGAAGATACTGTGCCTCTCCTGGGATCCTATGCCTTAGCAGAATTATTTTGAGAGCATGTAGACTCAGACTCCTGTATGAGTCAGTTAACTATTAAAATGACCTTTTTAGTTCAAACAGGACAAAGTAGAAAAACAAAATAATCTGGATAAAATGAAATTCCCACTAAGTGGGCCTGCAGGTAAAGAAAATGCTAGTAGGCACTTTACATTGTTGTTATAAAGAAGCCGAACAATCTCTTTTGCTTAATATGAGTATGTTTTAAAACTTTCACAATATCTAACTCAAAATAAGTGAAATTTCTCATTTATCAAGTTAAAAAGGATAAGAAATAGGGGCAACTCCTCAGATTTATCTCTTTTCAAACATATTCTTCAGGTATTTCCATTTAAGTATAATTTACAAAATTTGATCCATATCAAGTGTGACAAAAATAATGCTATCAGCGATTCCAAATTAGCTCACAAAAGCTTATTTAACTCATAATATAGTTGAAACAATGAATGACTTAAGCAAAAACAAAACAAAACAAAAAACTCATATCAAAAAACCCTTATGTTAGGATCACCCCATCCCCCAAAAATGGAAAAAAACATATTTTTTTTTTAAATGCTAGTACTGAGGAAAAATAGGTTTCTTTTTTTTTTTTCTTTCTTTCTTAAAGAGAATAGTTGGCTATAATTTAAAATCAGGAATACTAGTTGACATTTATTTTTACCTATTTGTTTCTACACAAAGTCCCTCCAAAAATGGCATGGAAGTAATTGAATCCAAATTTTGGCTAGTTCTACCAATTTTTTTCTTTTTTTAGGTCAAGACAAGCTCAACACCAAGAGATTAGCATGCTGAAATTATTGTCCAGAGCAACTATGAAACAAAAATAAATAAACACTCTTCAGTCATGTAAGGGCTGTTTAAACTCTTGCTGTGACAATGGCAGTAGGGAAGCAAAAAAAGATAACCTAATTATTGCTAAGCTTAAGACACATGCCTGAAGGAACTGAATCATAATGAATGTTGAAATCTCACTATAAAAGAAATCAAAAGAAAACAGATGCATTTCATTTATAAATGGAATAAAGGTTTACAGTTTTTCTTTAGAGTAAGGTTCTTTTTATATAATTATGCTCTCTATATAACATGAATAAAGTTTTCAATAACGGCAACTTGATTGGAAAGTATCAGTTCACGTCTCAATCCTAAAGAAGGGAGGGGAATGCCAAGGAAATGTTCAAACTGAGTTCATTCAACTCACCAAAAAGGTTATGCTTAATATGTTTTCTTATGTATTTGTTTAAAACTAAACACAAAATAAGAAAAAACAGAAAAAGATAGAAAAGGAAAATTTTAGAAACTCAAAACAAAATACTGCCATGTGCCCAATAGAACATCAGAGAGGATTAAAAATATGAACAATTAATTTCCATTTCAAGAAAGCATACATAATAAAAGACTATATTCATGACTAGCCTTCTTTTCTTTGTTTGCTTGTAGATTATTCTCTTGTTCTCTATGGTGCAATTTTGACTTTATTCTTTTTTTCCCCTTTCACCTCCTCCACTTTCCCCTAGCAGGCTACAGTTAAGCACAGATATACATATTCACACACTCATCCACCAACATATATCTGTGTACACACATACATCTACATGAATACATATATGCTTATACACACGTGTAAACATGCATCTAAAACAACATTAATATGGCTGACATATAACGTAGATTCCTTTCTTGAATGAATCTAAGTTTTGACATTGTCTAAAATCAATAATCAATACATAACATCAAAAGCCTTACTTTAAAAAAAAATAAATTCTACTCCTGATTCTTGTGTAGTTATCTGCATATAGGATTATGCTTAATTTTTTCTGAAAGCTAGGCTTTGGCAATAAATGAAATGAGAATTACCAGAAGTACAAGATGGTTTTCAAAGAGGCAGACAAAATAGGGGCCAAATTGCCAATAATTGCTAATTATGAATAAAGCAAAAGGTCCAGAAAAACATCTCCTTTTCTTTGATGATTTTTTTAAAGTCTTTTGTGTGGTTCACAATACAATGTGTGCTACAATCTCCAAGAGATGGGAATACCACATCATCTTACTTGTTCCCTGGAAGAATCTATATGAAGACCAAGAAGTAATAGTTAAACCAAAAAACGAACAAATGATCGGCTTAAAATTAGAAATGGAATATGTCAAGGTTGTCTATTGTTACCTTATGTATTTAACTCATACATGGAGTACATCATGCAAAATGTCAAGCTGGATGAATCAAAAGCCAGGATGCAGGTGAATTCATTCTGATGGCAAAAATTGAAGAGGGCTTAAGAAGCTTCTTGATAAGGGTTGAAAGAAGAGAATATAAAAGTTGGCCTGAAGTTTAACATCAAAAAAAAAAAAAAAAAAATTAAGATCTTGGCAACTGGTTTCTTCGCTTCCTGGCAAAAAGAGAGAGAAGAAATGGAAGCAGTATCAGAGTTTGTATTCTTGAATCCTGTGGATGGCAACTGTAGCCATGAAATTAAAAGATATTTGTTCTTTGGAAGAAAAGCTATGACAAATCTGGACTGCATACTAAAAAGCAGAGACTTCATCTTGTTGACAAAGATCCATATGGTTTTTCTGATAGCAATGCATGGCTGTGAGAATTGGAGTGTAAGGAAAGCTGAGAACCACACAACTGATTCTTTCAAATTGTGGTGCTGGAGAAGATTGAGAGTTCCTTAGATAGCAAGGACATGAAGTCAGTCAATACTTAAAGAAATTAATTCATACTATTCCCTGGAAGATCAAATATTGAAGTTGAAGCTTAAGTACATTGGCCACATAATGAGAAGAGGATACTCACTGGAAAAGAACCTGATATTGGGCAAGACTGAAGGCAAAAGGAAAAAGGGATGGAAGAGGACAAGATGGATAGAAAGTATTAAAGAAATAATCAAAATGAACTTGGACAGACTTTGAGAGAGAGACAATGGAAGAAAAAAGTACCTGCTATATGCTCTGGTCCATGGGATCACAAAGAGTTGGACATGACTAAACAACATACAACAAAGGTTCTCTCTCTATAAAATATTTGTAAGTGTTGGTTTTATTTTGTATCTAGAAGCAACAACAACAACAAAAAAAACATCATTTCATAGAACCTTTGATCATTTCATGGATTTCATTGGCCGGAAGACCAATATGAGTTCATTTTTGGACATCCTGTGCTAGACATTGACTTTGAAATATCTGCTGATATAGCAATAGTTTCTCCTTTTTAATTTTTTTGGTAGTGTTTCCTTTTGTTCTTCTTGTATTTATCTGACCTCTCCTTATATCTACTTTGTTGGACTATCATATTGTAAGTGTTCCCCAAGGCCATCCTGACACCACCTTCTCTCCATATACTCTCATGATGACCTAATAAGTTCCCATTCTTACAATTATCTAAGAAGAAAGAGTGAACACTGTAAAATGCAGAAGATTTGTTGAAAAGAAAAAGTCCTAAGAAAAGATTATTAGATTTTGTCACTAGTAACTTTGGAGAGAATGTTTTCAAATTGAGGGAGAAATTGGCAATCAGATTGTAAAGCATTCAGAAATGACAAGAGGCAAAAGAAGCCATGAAAAAGGGAGAAGATATCATTGATAAATAAAAGCTTAAGATGTTAATAAGAGTAATGAAAAGCCCCCCCTTTTTTTTGTTTGTTGGTTTGGTTTTTTTTCAAATAGGGAATCTTAGATGTGTTTGGAGGCAATAAGAAAAGAATAAGTAAAGGGAAATACAGTTTAAAGAGAGAGAAAGGATGGGGTTATAAACTTTTACAAAAGATACAAAGGAATAGGATCAAGAATGCATATAAAATACTGGTCATAGTAAGGAGAAAAATTATCTCTAAGAATCTGTAAGGGAAAGGAATTATATGATGAAATTTGCAGTTTCACACGCAATTTTTCTCTTCACAAATAAAAATGTTCATGTTCAATGGTGTTTGTCAAACAAATCAAATTTGCTTTATTTTTACAGTGTCATAAGAAACTGTAGTGGGCGAGGAGGTAAGAATCCATTCCAGTTTTTGAAACTTGCAGTAGGTAGCTTGGTTGACTGACTTCCCTTTTCTATATACAATAGCAGAGACAGATTTATTAGATATATTGATAAAGATTCTTGTGACTGAAGCAAAATGCAAGTTCATTTATATAATAGATCAAAGACATACTTTTGAACTTAGGACAGGAAAAGCAGCCCACAATGGAGATTAAAGGCATTTGGGAGAAAGACATTTGAGGACATTGGTAAGAAAGTTTGCTCTGATATGTATCACAACTCTTTACATCTTTGTTGAAGTAGCCAAAATCCAGGCTTAATAATTTGCATTTCAGTAGATTGAGCTTGTTAGAAAGGATACACAAATATCAAAGAGTGTATTCTGTATTGACTCTATAAGCATTGGAGATATGTTTATTTGTCTCTCTGACCAATAAAGCTGAAGATTACAGAACAAATTTTTTTTCACCTGGCCCCTGATTACCACACCTTTATCACTACTGGAGCAGGACTTCAACAAGAAATAATCAGTATAAACAATTCTGAGAAACAGAAGAAGACTTGCATAAATTGATGCAGAGTGAAATATGAAGAAATAAGAATACAATACTTCCGGCCAACATGATAGAGAGGACACACACATCTATCTAAGTTCCTTCTTGCACTCAAGAATGCTCCTTCTTGCACTAAGAACACTTTATTTAATGACAAGGCCTCGGAATTAGAGCTTGACGGAAAAACCCACGAATACGTTACCAACAGAAGATATTCTCGACATTCGCCAGAAAAGGTCTGTTTTTGCTCATGGGTGAGGATGGTTAGATCAGGTGCAGACTGAAGGCAGGCAGTGAGAGTATGGAACGCAGCTCACTCAGAGCAGACCTGAGAAGGGTGGGGTGTGAACTTAGCTGTATCTGTGGGGGGAACTTTACTACAATATGGCTACTTTGCCCTGGCAGCAAGCCAGTAGATCAGCAGAGAAGCTATAAATACAGGTGGCAAAGACTATAACTCCTAAAAATTAGAGTCTCTTGGGACCTGGCCATACCCATCTGGAGTGACTCAGCACGTTCTCAGTCTCAGAGCACAGATGCAGCTCAGCCATTGCTGTCCTGCTAGTGCCTCACTGCTGCCCCTGCAGACTGTAGAGAAAACTTGGTTAATACCATGCAGCCCCCACCCCCAAAAAAAGCAGACTGCATTTGCTTTTCTTGTTAGTTTTCTTTGATTCTTCTTTGACAAAATGAGCAAAACATTAAAGGGAGCTCAACAATAGACAGCGTCTATACAGATAGAGAGCAGACTTTAAACCCCGAGGAGACTAAAAACAGACTGTCTCTAGATGAATCCCCAAAGGGCGATATGATATGGTCTCTTAACACACAAGACTCTCATAGAAGAAATTCCATAGAACAAAACAACTTACATAAAAACTCAATTGGACAGTTAGAAAAAGGAATTAAAAAGTGAGTGAAGAAAATAATTCATTAAAAATCAAAATTGAACAAATGTAACTTAATGACTCGAGGAGACATCAAGAATCGATCAAATAAAACAAAACAAAAAAAAAAAAAATGAAAACAATGGCGAAAAATGTCAAATACCTTCTTGGGAAAACAACAGACTTGGAACATAGATCTAGGAGAGATAATCTGAGAATTATTGGACTTCCTGAAAAATATGATGAAAAAAAGAGCTGACACTCTTTTCCAAGAAATTATTAAAGAAAACTGCCCAGATGTTTTAGAAACAGAGAAAGAATTCATTGATCACCTACTGAAAGGAGCCCTAAAATCAAAACACTAAGAAATATAGTGGCCAAATTCCAGAACCATCAGACAAAGGAAAAAATACTGCAAGCTGCTAGAAAAAAAAAAAAAAAAACTCAAATATAGAGGAGCCACAATAAGAATAACTCAGGATGTGTACACATTAAAAGACCGAAGGGCCTGGAATCTGATATTCTGAAAGGCTAAGGAACATATGGTATGCAGCCAAGAATAACTAACCCAGCCAAAATGAGCATTTTTTTTTCAGGGAAGAAGATAGACATTCAATGAAATAGGTAAATATCATCTATTTCTGATGAAAAAACTGGAACTAAACAAAAAGTTTGATCTCCAAATATAGGACTCAAGAGAAATATAAAAAGGTAAAAAGAAATCTTGGAAACTATATTTCTGTTATAAAGATATATAAAGAACACAGGTATAATTTGTTCTAGAAACTAGAGGTAGAAAAGAAATTGTACCCAGAAAAAGGTAAAGTGCAGGTACATATCACAAAGAGGTAAAAGAAACCTATTATATCTGAGAGAAAGAATGGAGGGGGATGAACATAGTGTGTATCGTACTGCCATCAGAATTGGCTTAAAGAGAAAAATATTAGACATACTCGATTTATGGAAAAACTTCTCCCACCTCATTGAAAAGTGGGAGGGGAAAAGTGAAAAGGGAAGGAGTAAGCTAAGCAGAAGGGAATATAGAAATTGTGAGGAAAAGGGGTAAGAAAAGGGGAGGAACTCTAAGATGGAGGGAGAGATCCTAAAAAGGGAGGGCTGTGACAAGCAAGTGCTGCTCACAAGTTTAATACTGGTGAGGGGGTAAGGAAGAAGGAAAGGAGAAAAGCATAAGCAGGGATTAACAAGATGGCAAGTAGTACCGAATTAGTCATTTTAAGCATATATGTGAATGGGGTAAACTCCCCCATAAAGAGGAAGCAGATAACAGACTGGATTAAAAGCCAGAATCCTACAATATGTTGTTTACAAGAAACACACTTGAAGCAGGGAGATACATACAGAATAAAGGTAAAAGTCTAGAGCAGAATCTACTATGCATCAATCAGGTGAAGTAAAAAAAAGCAGGGGTAGCCACCGTTATCTAGATCAAGCAAAAGCAAAAATTGATCTATTAAAAGAGATAAGGAAAGGCACTATATCTTGCTAAAGGGTAGCACAGATAATGAAGCAGTATCAATATTAAATATATATATGTGCACCAAGTGGTATATAAATTCTTAAAAGAGAAATTAAGAGAGCTGCAAGAAGAAACAGACAGCAAAAATATAACAGAAGGAGATCTCAACTTTGCACTCTCAGAATTAGATAAATCTAACCACAAAATAAATAAGAAAGACGTCAAAGAGGTAAATAGAATACTAGAAAAGTTACCTATGATAGATCTTTGGAGAAAACTAAAAAAAACTAAATGGAGACAGAAAGGAGTACACTTTCTTCTCAGCAGTTCATGGAACTATACAAAAATTGACTATATATTAGGATATAAAAACCTCAAATTCAAATGCAGTAAGGCAGAAATAGTAAATGCATCTTTTTCAGACCACAATGCAATGAAAATTACATTCAATAAAAAGCCAGGGGAAAATAGACCAAAAAAATAATTAAAGACTAAATAATCTCATACTTTAGTATGAGAATGATTTATTTAGAATGATTGGGTGAAACAGCAAATCATAGACATAATTAATAATTTCACCCAAGAAAATGACAATAATGAGACATACCAAAATGTATGGGATATAGCCAAAGCGGTTATAAGGGGAAATTTTATATCTTTAGAGGCCTACTTGCATAAAATATAAAAAGAGAAGGTCAATAAATTGGGCTTGCAACTAAAAATGCGAGAAAAGGAACAAATTAAAAACCTCCAATCAAATACTAAACTTGAAATTCTAAAAATAAAAGGAGAGATTAATAAAATTGAAAGTATAATAAATAAATTAAATTGAAAATTATAGGCCAATCTCCCTAACAAATATTGATGCTAAAATCTTAAATGAAACATTAGCAAAAAAGATTACAGAAAATCATCTCCTACTATGACCAAGTAGGAAACTATTTTAATGACCTAGAAATAATAGCAACAAAATTCATCTGGAGGAACAAAAGGTAAAGGCTTTCAAGGGAACTAATGAAAAAAAAAAAAAAAATCAAATGAAAGTGGCCAAACTGTACCTGATCTAAAACTATACTATAAAGCAGCGGTCACCGAAACGATTTGGTATTAGCTAAGAAATAGATTAGTTGATCAGTATAGTTAGGTTCACAGGACAAAATAGTCAATAACTATAGCAATCTAGTGTTTGACAAACCCAAAGATCCCAACTTTTGCGATAATAATTCACTATTTGAAAAAAACTGCTGGGAAAACTGGAAATTAGCATGGCAGAAACTAGGCATGGACCCACACTTAACACTGTACACCAAGATAAGATCAAAATGGCTCCATGATTTAGGCATAAAGAATGAGATTATATAAATTAGAGGAACACAGGATAGTTTACCTCTCAAATTTGTGGAGGAGGAAGGAATTTGTGACCAAAGATCACAAAATAGAAAATTTTGATAATATCAAATTAAAAAGTATTTGTACAAATAAAGCTAATGCAGACAAAATTAGGAGGGAAGCAATAAACTGGGAAAACATTTTTAAACTTAAAGGTTCTGATAAAGCTTCATTCCTAAAATATAATTTATAAGAAATCAACCCATTCTCCAATTGATAAATGGTCAAAGGATATTAACAGACAATTTTCAGATGATGAAATTGAAACTATTTCTACCCATATGAATGGGTGTTCCAAATCACTATTGATCAGAGAAATGCAAATTAAGAAAACTCTGAGATACCACTATATACCTGTCAGATTGGCTAAGATGACAGGAACAAATAATGATGAATATTGGAGGGTAAGCAGGAAAACTGGGACACTGATACATTGTTGGTGGAGTTATGAATGAATCCAACCATTCTGGAGAGCAATCTGGAATTATGCCCAAAAAGTTATCAAACTGTGCATAACCTTTGATCCAGCAGTGTTACTATTGGGCTATATCCCATAGAAATACTAATGAAGGGAAAGGGACCTGTATGTGCCAAAATGTTTGTGGCAGTCCTTTTTGTAGTGGCTAGAAATTGGAAAATGAATGGATGCCCTTCAATTGGAGAATGGTTGGGTAAATTGTGGCATATGAATGTTCTGTAAGAAATGACCAACAGAATGAATACAGAGAGCTTGGGAAGACTTACATGAACTGATACTGAGTGAAATGAGCAGAACCAGATCATTATATACTTCTTCAACAACACGTATGAGGATGTATTCTGATGAAAATGGATATCTTCAACAAAGAGAACATCTAATTCAGTTCCAACTGATCAATGATGGACAAAATCGGACAACCAGAGAAGGAACACTGGGAAATAAATGGGGCCTACTTGCATTTTTGTTTTCCTTCTCAGGTTAGTTTTACCTTCTGAATACAATTCTTCTTGTGCAACAAGAGAACCGTATAGTTCTACACACATATATTGTATCTAGGATATTCTATAACATATTTAACATGTATAAGACTGCCTGCCATCTAGGGGAGGGAGTGGAGGAAGGGAAGGGAAAACAGAAGTGAGTGCAAGAGATAATGTTGTAAAAAATTACCCATGCATATAATTATTAAAAAGTATCAAAAAATTTAAAATAAGATAAAATACAAAAGTATTTAGGCAAAAGCAATATCAAAATAGTCTTTACATGTAACTGGGGAAAAATAAAATAGTACTTAAAATTAAAAAGAATACTATGCATAAAGACTATGAGCAATGTCAATGAAAGAGTAATATAACCAAACTGAACACTGCACAATTATGACCTAGCTTGGTCCCTGAGAACAATTAAGAAATGTAGCTTTTTCCATTCATGACAAAGGAGGACTTTTGATGTAATATACAATGCATGTGGTAAATAACTGAGGAAACCTCACAATTCTTACATATATATTGCCATATGAAATTAATGTGTTGACTAGTTGTTCCAATTTTTTCATATTTTTAAAAAATTTGCTTTAAAGAAAGATTCTATGAAGAAGAAAAATATGTTGTATACATTCAGAAATTAGTGCAAAGAAAAAAACAACAGGAATCAATTTAAATCTAATTTAAAAGTAAACACAGATTTGCTTCTTGGTTATAAAATACTATTTAATTGTAAGACACTTTTTTTAGCTTTCCTATTTAGGTATCAATTAATAAACAACATTTATAAGCACTTATGTTATAAGCACTGTACTAAACACTGGGAATTGCTAGCAACAAAATCGATAATCTAAAGAGCAGCAATTTGTAAGAATCTTTTTGTAAAATCAAAGATGGAACATCTCAGTGACAGAGACATTTTAAGGTGAGGACAATGGGCTAGATTATCTAATAGGTCTAAGATCACTGGCTTCTGTTTTCTACAGTTATGGCCAACTATCTTGGTAAATATTCTGAAAATTATAGTCTGCTCTGTCTTGGATTTGCTAATCTAAGTTACAAACTGGAGTAATCTTTTGACTAAAAAGAAAAGGACTGATGGGGCAACTAGGAGGCAGTGGATAGAGCACCAGCTGTGAAATCAGGAGGACCTGAGTTCAAATCTAGCCTCAGACACATAACACTTCCTTGCTGTGTGACCCTGGACAAGTTACTTAACCCCAATTACCTCAGCAAAAAGACAAAAAAAGAAAAGAAAAAAAGAAAAGGACTGATAAATGATGCTATCTTTTATGCCAGATTGTTAATTACTCCAACACTGAAGATACATATAAATTGGCCAAGGAAAAAATATCAATCAACCTCTAACATATACATAACTTTATAGAATCAAAGTTGAATTTACTATTAAAAATTATCAAGGATTCAGTAAAAATGTATAGCTAAAAAGGTTTATGCATGAAACAAATAGCTTGAGTTTCAACTCCTAATTACCAATTACTTGAAGCCTAACAACTTGTATGTCCTACAAGTTCTACCACTTCAAATTCCCAGTTAAATTTCTCATTTCTCTTGGCCTTATTGGATTATATTGAACTCTGATGAATCATAACGTCCAGAATTTTAAGAGGGGAAGTCACATATGTGAATTTCCTTTAAGTCTACAATTATATTATCTTCTTTTATCTGTTTTCTCCTCATCTTTATCTACCACAAACAGTGTTACTTAAAGTGGGACAGAAAACACACCTAAAGACTTAATTTTCTTCCTATTCAGTTACATTGGCTACATTAATAAATATTTAGAAAGCCCTTCTTCCAAATGATAAGTCCCCCAAAAATCATTTCAACAAGAATATTTTTTTTCTATTTCTCTACACCTCTCTCCCTGTTCCCCAAATCCCAGATGAAGGTACTAGTTGGCAAATGGATATTGGAGATGGAATAAAGTGAGACATCAAATAACTTACTTGAAATCCATCTCTTACCTTCTGTACTTAGCCCTGGACTTGACGTGAACTTGGCTACATCAACAATTTTTACTGCAAATTGCTGCCCAGTTTCTCTGTTGATACATCGCCGTACAACACTGAAGGGGCCCCTATTAAAAAAAAGAGAGAGAAATCACATTTTTATATATTGAATTTCCTAAACTCATGCACTCCCTCTTAAGTATCTTGCTACTGTTTTATGTCTAAGGACATAAAGTAATGTTATTTTGGGGATTCTTTGGAAAGCCTCCAAATGTAAATGTTTTTATAATAATACCTAAAAAATTATTTTGAAAGTAACCTATATCTCTCATGGTTTAAATACTTCACAAATAAATATATTAATCCATAAATTCAGAATACAAACAAATGTGCTTCAAACTTAATTTTTCTAAATCCTAAATAACTCTGAAAAAAATCTTGATATCATATGCTATATAAGATATTACTATTTACTTACAAAGATGTAAAACCCATAATTTAGTACGAAGGCTAAAATTCAGTGATTATTTTGAAAGTATTACTTCCTAAAGTGATAGAATAAAGGCAGAGATTCACCTAAGCTCTCCTAAATTCCCTTCCAAACAACTTTAAAATAACATCTCAAAACATTCTGGAGTGGCAGGACCAACAGAAGCAACAAAAGGATAAGGTAAAATCATTTTTCCGCCCAAGACAAATTAGAAGGCTGAAAGAGAAAAGTCTGGTCTCATTATGGCAAGAGTGGAGCACAGTCCTGCACAGGTCATGCCCAGACAAGTCAGTAGCAGGCCTTGGGAGATATTAAATCAGCTGTGGTAGTTCCAGAGTTCAGCCCACAGATGGCAAGTAGATTAGACAATTAGTCAGAAGGAGAATACAGAGGATCCTGGCATTGGATTATGCTGCATTAAAATGTGCTATTCCCAGACTTAGTTCCAGAGCAAGGAGGAAATCTAATACACTACAGGGTAAAATTTCAGGATAGTGAGAACCATGGTCATAATTTCAGGGTAGAAAAGAATGCTTATAATTTCTCATAGACTAGCGCAGACCAAGAGAGCAATCACTACACATCTCTTTAGAGAATACCACCTTGGAAGAATTAAAAACTTAAAAGACGCCCCCCCCCAAAAAAATACGTCTGAAAATAATTACACATAAAATCTGAAATATTCTGTCATCCACTGTCATAACATCACAGACATAACATAAAAGTTAAAAGTGAAGAAATATGCTGAAAAAAATATACAAACAATAAAGTTCGCATCTGACCATACTAAGCTATTATAGTGACAGAGAAGGTCGAAAAACAAAATCAAAACAGCTAAATGCAAAGCATTAAAGAAAAAATGTAAATTGCTCTTAAGTCCAATAAGAATTCCTGGAAGAGCTCAAAAAACATTTTCAAAGTCAAATAAGAGAAGTAGAGGAAAAACTGGGAAAAGAAATGGAAGTGATACAAGAAAATCATGAAAAAAAAAAAGTCAATAACTTGACAGAGGTTTAAAAAAAAAAAATCCTGAGGAGAATAACACAAAAATCCAACAAAGAGAATAATCCCTTAAAAACAACATTAACCAAACAGAAAAGGAGAGGTAAAAGCTTAGTGAGGAAAATCACTACTTAAAAATTTGACTGAGTAAGTGGTAGCTAATGACCCCATGAGACATAAGAAAATATAAAATAACTCAATGGAAAAACAACTAACTTTGAAAATAGGTCTTGGAGAGATCATTCAAGAATTACTGGACTACCTGGAAAGCCATGCAGAAAAAGGAAAAAAAAAAAAAAAAAAAAAAGCCTAGACAGACATTATTTTTCCTTCCTTCCTTCCTTTCTTTCGGTTTTTTTTTTTTTTTTTTTTTTTTTTTTTTTTTTGCGGGGGGGGGGGGGGGTTAAGTGACTTGTCCATGTCCTCCTGACTTCAAGGCTGGTACTCTATCCACTGCACCAACAAGCTGCCTTTAGACATTACCTTTCAAAAAATTATCAAGGAAAGCTGCCCTGCTATTCTAGAACTAGATAGAGAGTAAAATAGGACTGGAAAGAACCCACCAATCTCCTCAAAAAGATCCCAAAAGAAAAACTTTCAGAAAAATTATAACCAAATTACAGAACTCTCAAGTCATAAAGAAAATACTGCAAGTAGTCTGGAAAAAAAGAATTAAATACCGTGAAAACACAGTCAGTATAATATAAGATTTAGCAGTTTCTACATTAAATGAGTTTGGAATATGATATTCTGGATGGCAAAGGAGCAAGGATTAAAACATCAATCACCTACCCTATAAAGCTGAGTAAATGGATATTTAAGGAAAGGAGGACTTTCAAGTACTCCTGATGAAAAGACTAAAGCTGAAGAGAAAATCTGACTTTCAAATACAACATTCAAGGTTAAATTGTTTACATCTCTACATGGGAGGATGATACTTGTAAACTCCTAAGAAATTTATTATTATTAGGTTAGTTAGAAATAGCTACAGACAGAGAGCACTGGTATGGGTTGACTATGATGGGACAACATAAAATTAATGGTAAAAAATGAGATGCACTGGGAAGAATAAGGGAGTGATGGAATGAGTGAATTTTCTCAATTAAAAGAGGTGCAAATGATCTTTTACAGGGGTGGAGTAAATGGGAGGGGATGGTGGGTAAGGTTTGAATCCTGCTTCCTTCAGTATTTGTTCAAAGAAAGAATAATATATACACTCAGTTGGTTAAAAAATGTATCTTGCACTACAGCAGTGATGGGGCACATCTGGCCTGTGAACCATATAAGCCCACAAAATCATTTGCTAAGGCAACTACCAATGATTAGCTGAAAGCAAGGTACAACAACTTTTCACTATATGAGTTCTGTAAGTTGATAATGTTGTAACTGGCCCATGAATGATGTTATAAATATCCAAATGTCAGAATATCCTTGGTAGATAAAAAGTTCTCCAGCTATGCCCTAGAGAAAGGGATAACTGAAGAAAGGGCAAATTGGAGAACGCAGTAGTCAGAAGCAGAACACTTTTGAGGAATGACAGAGTAAAAGGAAAGTGTAGGATAAACAGGCAAAAATAGAATGGAGAAAAACTGTAATCATAACTGTGAAAAAAAATGCAAGTTTCTCTGATAAAGGTCTCATTTCTTAAATTTTAAGAATGCAAGTCATTCCCCAATTGATAAATTGTCAAAAGATATGAAGACAGTTGTCCAACAAAGCTATCCATAGTTTTATGAAAAATGCCTTAAATCACTAGTAAGAAAAATGTACATACTTCAGGAAGCCCCACCTAATTTAAACAATTTCATCTAGCTACCCCAGAGGGAATCACAAGGGGCTAAGAGACAACTAGAGAGCTGAGATGGTTCTTAATATTTATTTACTAGCATTTCCCCCTACTATATGTTATGCCCACCAACCTTTCCTTACCTACATTCTACTAAAGAGATAAGTTCTCCCTAAAAGAAGATAGTCTTTAGACCTGACTGGTCCCTGTTTCTAGAATGAAGATTCTTTCTCCCCATCTCCAACCTATAACACATCCATCTTCCTTCCCTTACCCTCCACAAAGTTATATATAGCATAAAAGTAGAACTGTAATTCAAATCCAGTTTCTTTGATGCCAAATCTGGCATTTTCTGCAGTATCATGCTGCCTCAATAGTAGTATTGCTTATGAAATTTAAATCTTTGGAACATAAAGGTCAGATTCTGTGAATAGAGTAAATGGAGTACCTATTAGGATTCTATTTAATTTGCTAGTACTCTAAAAATGGATTTTTCAACAGAGTACAAGAATATACTTTTCAGGAGGGAAAGTAGCTTTCTATGTCCCAAAAGCTGTAAGTATATTATTATGCTAAACTGAAAGCACATTTACTTTAAAAAGGAGCTCTCCAGTCTGTTTGTATTTAGTTAAAGAGTGAAATATACCTTACTCATTTTAGAAACCTCATAAAACATCACTATGTTACCCTAGTGTCATAATTAAAGTCTATCATTATATAGCAAGTCTAGCAACAACATTACTGTAGAGCAGTCAGCAGCTAGGTCGTGCAGTGGTAGAGTGCTCCACCTAGAGTCAAAAACTCTGCCTCAGAATCTTAACAGTTCAGTGACTGGGAAAGTAAATTATCTTGTCAGCTTCAATCCTAGCACTGCTGTAAAGACAAAATGTTTCTGAAGTGTTTTGCAAACCTTAAAGGAGATATATAGAAAGATAGCGAATACACATACACACTTACACACACACACACATCTCACATAACATAATACATACATTAAACTAAAAGTGTAGTGTTATACAAAGACAAAACTAGTATTCACTTGAGAAACCAGCTCAAAGTCCTGGTTCCACCATGAATTAGCTATGTGGTCTGGAGTAAAGTATGTCCCCTTTCCAAGGGGACTAAACTCTTAAGTCTCTTGCAGAGCTTATTTCTATGATTTGATATAATATCGTATAGAATTGTATAATCTATAATTGATCACTATATAAAATAATTATATTAAAAATTGTTTTAAGTTGAACCAATGCAAATATAAGCAAACAGGTCAATAACTTTCCTGTACAATCAGTGCTACATCAAAGACTTGTGGCCTGAAGGACTCTGTGTCCTGAAGTGGTCTGATGGCCCTGGGGCTGTTGGAAAATCAAAGATGGGAACCTAGAAGCTACCACATGCTGCAAAGATCAGTGTACAGCACTGAATGGCAGCATTCAGACACAGGTATCTCAAGACCCTGGCACCTAACCCAAGAAGGTGAAGGTCACAAAGCTGACAACACTATCCAAAAGCATAGCATAGGGCAGAGGTTGGTCCTAACACAAAATATGTCTGGAGAGATGAATAAATGAAATAAAAATCCAACCACTCTTAAAAATTATTGTATTGTGCATGCCCTTTGATCTAGAAGTGTCTGTACTGGGTGTCTATATCCCAAAAAGATTATAAAAAAAGGAAAAGGACTTACATAGCTGAATAAATTATGGTATATGAAAGTAATGGACTATCATTCTTCTATAATCAGCAGGATGATTTCAAAGAGGTCGTGAGACTTAAATGAACTGATGCTGAGTGAAGTAAGGAGACCCAAGAGAACATTGTACAGAGTTGCAACAAAATTATGTGATGATCAACTATGACAACAATGAGGTGATTCAGGCCAGTTCCAATAGTCTTGTGATAGAGAGAGCCATTTACACCCAGAGAGAGGACTATGGGGACTGAAAATGAATCACAACATAGTATTTTCACCTTTTTTTGTTGTTATTTGTTTGCTTTTTCCCCCTCCTTTTTGATCTGATACATCTTGTGCAACATAATAAAAGTGGAAATATGTTTAGAAGAATTGCACATGTTTAACCTATATTGGGTTACTTGCTGTCTAGGAGGGGGAGAGGGGAGAGAAAAATTTGGAACACAAAGTTTTACAAGGGTGGATGTTGAAAATTATCTTTGCATGTATTCTAAAAAACAAAAATCTACTATAAAAAAAGAATTATTGTAGATCCAGAAATGGCCTAAAATGCAACTCAATAGAAAGTAACCCCATAATAAAGGCAAGTAAGAGATCTGAAAGAAAAAAAAAAGTGATAAATAAATAGCTTAGACAAAGAAAGTGATTAATATTACCCAAGCTACAGACTCCCTGAAAACTAGAATAGATCAAACAGGAGGAGTCAAAGACTCTATGAAACAACAAAATAGAATAAAATGTAAGGTATTGAAAACAACTGACCTAGAAAAAAGGTCAAGGTGAAAGAATTTAATAATCACTGGAATGGCAGAAAAAAATTGATTAAAAAAAAAACCTAAACATTATATTTCAAGGAATCATAAATAAAAACTACCCACCTCTATTGTGCAAAAGGGCAAAGTAAAAATAGAATGTGCCAGTCACTTTCTGAAATAACAAAAGTTGCAGAAATGTTACAGATGAAATTCAGAATTCTCCTATGAAAATAATAATAATAATAATAAAATAAATAAAATAAAATGAATAAACTAATACAAAATGAGTACAATCAAGACAATTCAAACAATGACAACATTGTAAAGAAAAAAAATCTGAACAAAACTAATCACATCTTCAGAAGAGACTAGGATAAAGCAAAATACCCACTTAATAACATAAAAGTGATAAAATAACAGTGAAAAAAAGACATACAATTTGGTAAAGGACAAAAATGTTTATCTTTGCTTGACATTTTTCCTTATTATGAAACGATTTGATCTTCCTGTTTTAAATTGAAATTATAACAATAGCAAATATTTATATAATACTTGAAGTTTGTAAATTCCTTTGCAAATATTGCTTTTTTTAATCCACACAACACAATTAGAGGTTGCTATTATTCTCATTTGGAGGAGGAGGAAGAGGCAAAGACTGGCAAAATTGAAAAGAAAAGCAAAAAGATTGGAAGGGCTATGGGAAAACAGCCACATTAATCCATTATTAGTGAAGATGTGAACTGGTATAGCCATTCTGAAAAACAATTTGGAACTGTGTCCAAAAAGTTACCAAAAAGTGCATATACTCTAACTCCAGGACACTATTACTAAAGAAAGAAGAAAGTTTCATATGAACAAAAATATTTATGGTAGCAAAGAATTGGAATTAAGAAGGCACTCATCAACGAGGGAAATGATTACACAATTAAATTACATAAATTAATTGAATTCTATAAACATACTATTGTGCTGCCCAAAAAATGACACGGAACATTTCAGAAAAACCTAGATTTATATAAACTGACACAGAGTAAACAGAGACAAATCAGGAGAATTATGTACACTGTACTTAGGTTATATTTATAACAACCAAAGTACAAAAGACTCTTAAGAATTCAGATCAATGCAATGATCAATAATGATTTCAAAGGATTAATAATGAAGAATGCTACCTACCTTCTGACAGAGAGATGATGGACTAAATATGCAAAATGAAACATGTTTTTTGATATAGTCAATAAGGGAAACTGCTTTTCTTGGCTATGCATATATCACAAGAATTTTGTTCTTATTTGCTTTTTTCACCCCAATGGGGAGTAGAAGTGACAAAAAGAAAAAAAATAAAAGAAAAATATCGTGTAATATTTATTATATAGGTTTTATTTAAAAAGAAAAAGCAGCATGAAATGAATGCTGTTTTTACATAAATCCTCTTTTTTGAGTTCTGTTGTATATCTAGAAATACTATTTTTTGTGAAGTTCAGAATAAAAAATCTTTTTTTAAAAAAAAGTGGCCAATATCCTAATATAAAAAACATTGCTTCTAAAAGAAAATGAATTCAAAATAGCAGAACTTTTTACTAAACAACACTATGACCAAGAACATAATACACTGTAAGTTCAAGAGTTCTTTTCAAAAATTCAAACTGATTTCATATAACTTTTGAGAAATACAGCAACCATATACATTAAGTTGCATTACAGATATTTTAGGAGAAAAAGATTACTAGCTTAAGGTTTCTATTACAGCATAATACAAGTGTATGCCAAAAATATTGTCATTTTAGATGGCAACAATTCATAGAATAAAACATAAACTATAGTCTCATCAACCTCCTTATTTTATAGATGATAAAACTGATGTTAAGTGGCTTGCTGAAGTCACATTGCTAGTTGATACTAGAAATGAAAGAACTTAAAACTCAGATTTTATGACCCCTCATTAAGACTTCTCATCAGTGAATCTTATCCAAATGCTGGAGACATCCCTGCTATAAAATGTGTAAAACATTTGGAACATAAAACACAAAGAACAAAACACAAGCATCTTCAAATCATATTAGATATTTCCAAAGTAGAATCCCACTTTGAGTGACCAAGATAGAGAGGGAGTAGATAGATGCTTAAACAGTTGGCTGAATGTTATACAGCACTGATTAGAATTTCCTTTTTTTAAACAACTGTGGTGTATGCTACCAAAACCCAGACTTAAGTTTCTCCTCAAAAATCCATAAATGGAGACAAATGCAAATTTCCATTTTTGTAGAGGGAAAAAATATCCTATCATGAGTGGATATGCTCATTTCTTATCCTTTTTATAGAATTTTTCTGCTCCAACTACATCTAGGTAAAAGGCTGAAAATGGTACAAATTTACAATTTTGCAACTAAGCATTTTTTCAAATATCAAATTGTGTTTTTGTTTCTGAATTTTAATTAGGTTTTTCTTCAATACACGTTAAAGTGAATACACAATTCTTTAAAGCTTAAAACTGTAGTATTCCTTTCTATAATGTTCCATATGAACACCCAAAGGTAATATAGTTAGTAAATCATTAAACAAGCACCAGACACTATGCTAAGTACTAGGAATTCAAAGAAGGGTAAAAGACAATCCAATCCCTAGTGCTCACAATCTAATGGGGAAGATAACTAAGCAAATAACTATGGATAAATTATATACAAAAAAAATTGGAAATAATCAAAAGATGGAAATAATCAATAAGAGTAAGGAGTAGTGGGAAAGGATTCTTCTAGGAGATAAGACTAACAGATTTAAAGGAAGTGAAAGATGTCAGAAGGCAAATATAGGAGGGAGAACATTCCAAGCATGCTGGGGAGGAAGGGAGAAAGGAAAGAAGGGAGGGAGAAAAGGAGAGAGGGGGGAAGAGGAGGAGGGAGGGGGAATAAACCCTATGGATGTCTCAAACCTTTCCGAAACAGAAAACAGCTACTTCCATGATCTAAAATGCAGAGAATCTCAGAAAAATGTTTTGTTTTGTTTTTTTAAACTAGTTGTACCAGAAGATCCAAGTACAACACAATTTTACATCAAAACCTATCCCCTACACCCAATTCCATTAATGACCCTGAGATTCCAGGCTGCAAAATTTTACTCCGCCTCAATAGACAGCTTTAAAGAACAAGCCTGAAGGAAAAATAGGCTATGAACTATTGGTAACAGAGAAACAAGGACAGGGCACCAAGACAGGGCACTATGCAAATGTAGAGCTATATGTGCAGCACTCCATTAACCCTAAATGAAAGTTGAGGCAGGTGGCTCACTAAGGTGAACTGTGAATTAGCCAGTTTAGAAACAGGCTAAGCCAATTTTGGGATCCAGCCCCCAAGGAAATCACAACCAGAGTTAAGAAAATGAGGAAGTAAATGATAGGAAAAATAAAATTACTTTAAGTAGCAAAAATTTCAGTAAGAAGAAATCTTAAAGACCTAGAATACAAACACATGAATCAACAGGAAAAATAACAACAGCAAAAGGAAATATGGCCTCCAGATCTAGTAAATTAGCTCAGCATTTCTAAACTACTGGCAAAAAAAAGGCGGGGGGGGGGGGGGGGGGGGGGAGGGAAGGGGGAGAGGAGGAAAAATGACAACACTTGATGAGGCAGAGGACCCTGTTGAATTGGAGGAGAATGTAAAATCACAATACATTGTTCATGACTGGTTTAAAAGAGAAATGAGAATTATGAGAGCAGAATTTGTATCCTGCACAGCAAAAATATTAAGCAGAATAAAAAAAATTTGAAAGTGAACAGCAAGTACACTTCAATGTTGTATGAAGATGTCTTCTGATGGAAGTGGATATCTTCAACATAAAGAAGATCCAACTCACTTCCAGTTGATCAATGATGGACAGAAACAACTACACCCAGATAAAGAACACTGGGAAGTGAATGTAAATTGTTAGCACTACTGTCTATCTACCCAGCTTACTTATACCTTTGGAATCTAATACTTAACGTGCAACAAGAAAATTGGATTTACACACATATGTTGTATCTAGGTTATATTGTAACATATGTAAAATGTATGGGATTACCTGTCATCGGGGGGAGGGAGTAGAGAGAGGGAGGGGATAATTTGGAAAAATGAATACAAGGGATAATGTTATTAAAAAAAATTACTCATGCATATATACTGTCAAAAAATATATAAATAAATAAAATTTAAAAAAAAAAGAAAGTGAACAGCAAGAACATGAGACCAATAGATTAAGGATGCAAAAATACAGAAGTAAAGAACAATCTGGAAGAAGACTAACAAATTAATAATAACAATAACATTAAAACAAACTATGGTAGTTCATCATGTAAGCAAAATATTCAGATTTCAAAGACAGGATGCAAATAGCTTAACACCATCATCAAGAAGATAATAGAAGACAACTGTTCAGTACTTCTGAATATAGAAATCAAAGTACTAATTGAAAAATTTCACAGATCTGTCCTCAAAAACTGCAAAAATCTCAGATATATGGTTAAACTTAACAATTCAATTCAGAAACAATAAATTCTCCAAGCCATCAGGAAGAAAAACCTTCAAATATGGAGAGGATATTAAAATAATACAAGATTTCTTCTATGCCCAAGAGAAAAAGGAGAAGAAAATGGAATAATAAGCTCAAAAAAGCACTGGAGTTCTAGATGCAAGCCAGCTTAATTATATAGGAAAAAAACAGATGGATATTCAATGATAAGAGTTTTGAAACATTTTTATGAATAAAAGCAGAAAAAGAGAGATTATTTTTGTTTCTCAAACATCCAAAAAACAGAAATAGAGGAGTGAATAAACGCAACAGGAAAAGATAGCAATAGCAACAGTAACAATTAAGAGACCACCTAATTACTTCTTTGTGTGTGTGTGTGTGTGTGTGTGTGTGTGTGTGTGTGTGTGTGTGTGTGTGTGTATACACACACGGAGATAGGAGTGAAGACAGAAATCTGATAGAGGTAATAGTGAAAAGTCAGACAACAGCATTATGGATAGAAGCTAGCAACAGGCTACTGATAAAAGAATGCATCTTACCTAGGACTACATTACAAGTTTATCAAAAGAGGGGAAGGAGAGAGAGGAGCAGCTGATGTGCTATATAGTCAAATCAAGAGCTGGCAATGAAGGGAAGGTAACAAGGTTTCAGAAACAAAAGCACCTGTAGGAGGGTCAGGTGAGGAGGGAGAAAAAAAAATGCATGCAGATAATAATTTGTAATAATCATCTTGACAAATATATACACTTTGGGTCTGTTCAGAATAGAGGAAAGGAGTGTAGAGTGACAGCTACATAGGAGGGTACAAGTGTCTTCTTTCAGCCCACTAGAAGGCATCAGGGCAAAGATTAATATAGGCAGAAATAGAAATGATACCAATAGCAGAATACACTACAAAAGTGAGACGGGAAAAAAAAAATGGTTGAGAAGTTAAGAAACTGGCAGCTAGGTGGTGCCATTGACAGAATGCATAGCCTAGTCTCAGAAGACCTAAATTCAAACCAGGCTCTACTAGTTGGGTATCTGTGGGGCAAGTCACTTTATCCTATTTGCCTTAGTTTCCTCAGCTACAAAATGAACTGAAGAAGGGTTCTAAAATATATAGAGAACTGATTCAAATTTATAAGAATACAAGCCTTTCTCCAACTGATAAATGGTCAAGGAAAATGAACAGAATTTCAGATGAAAAAATTAAAACCATTTCTAGTCATATGAAAAAATGCTCTCAATCACTATTTATTAGAGAAATGCAAATTAAGACAAATCTGAGGTTACCACTACATACCTCTCAGATTGGCTAAGATGATAGGAAAAGATAATAAATGTTGGAGGGGATGTGGGAAAACTGGGACACTAGTACATTGCTGATAGAATTATGAACTGATCCATCCATTTGAAGAACAATTTGGAACTATGCAATGTCTCTATTGGGTGTCTATATCCCAGAGAGATTATTAAAAAGGGGGAAGAACCCATATATGCAAAAATATTTGTAGCAGTCCTTTTTGTAGTGGTAAGAAATTGGAAACTGAGTGGATGACCATCAGTTGGGAAATGGCTGAATAAGTTACAGTATATGAATGTTATGAAATATTATTGCTCTATAAGAAATTAATTGATTAGCAGGATGATTTCAGAAGAGTCTGAAAAGACTTGCATAAACTGATGCTGAATGAAGTAAGGAAAACCAAGAGAACACTGCACACAGAGGCAATAAGATTATGTGATGATCAACTCTGATAGATTTGGCTCTTTTCAACAATGAGATGATTCAAGCCAATCCCAATTGACTTGTAATGGAGAAGGCCATCTGCATCCAGAGAGAAGACAATGGGGGACTAAATGTGGATCACAAAATAGTATTTTCACCTTTTTGTTGCTTGTTGTTTGCTTGCTTGTTTTTTTTTTTTTTCTTTTTCATTTTCTTTCTCCTTTTTGATCAGATTTTTCTTGTGCAGCAGGGGAAAGGGAGGGAAAAAATTTAGTACACAAGATTTTGCAAGAGTGAATGTTTAAAACTATGTTTGCATATATTTTGAAAATAAAAAGCTATTTTTTTAAAAGTGTGGTCTGGCACCCAGTAAATGTTTAACAAATGTTTGTTTCCTTCCTCCCTCTACTTAAAACGAGCTAGAACTTTTAAACATTTTTGTTTTTATTTTGTTTTATTTAGTATTGGGGAATTTGGGCCAAGGAACAAGATAGGGCTACTGCTCAAGATACATATGCCAGAATACAGAGCTGTCCATCTCTTATCCTGCTTTTGTTTTCTCTACAGAGAAAACAAATCTTTGTATTACCAAAGGACAAACAAAATGAAAAATACTGTTAAAATCTAGGATAAATAGGGAAATAAGGAATCACCTAACTTTCCATATTGAATTTAAATCATGAGACTCTGACAAACTTCATTCTGTGGTACTAAAAGAAATGTCAAATACAATTACATTTTTATTATTCCGCCCACCCACCCCCAAAGAAAACATTAAGACAACCAAAAAAAGAAGATAGGCTACATACAGATAAAAGCAATTTATATAATATATAGGTTCCAAAGCATTCACATAATCACACGAGATTTTGGCAAAGATTTCATTCTAGACACCTTCTCATAACTGAGTCACTGTTATGGATCTTTGAAAAAAGATGAAAGATGGGAAAGATACCATATGAGACTGGAAATATGCAAGTGTTATCCCCATCTTTAAAAGGGGGGGGCAATAGGGAAAAATGAATCTACAAATTGTAATGCAATGAGTCTGATTTATTCTAGAATGGATTTAAAAGAATGAGTAATAAATATTTTTTAAAAAAAAGTAATAATCACCAAGGGCTAGTATAATTTCATCAAAATTGAATCATGGAAGACTAACCATATTTCCTTTCACAAATTATCTAGAGTGGGAGATCAAGAAAATGCTGTAGTTAGGGTTTAAGTTTTAGTAAAGCATCTAAAAGCATCTAACAGCCAAAAGAAAGCAGAAACATAGGCTAGTTAGTCATATAGTTAGGCAAATTTTAAAAACAAGTAAATAGCCTGCAACTGCAGATGGAAAAAAAAAAAGTAAAAATGAATAAGCTAATAAATTGGATGATAGGATCCAAAAAGTCATTGAGATCAAATTAGATCAAATCTAGCAAGATGAAGATTAGAAAAATAAATGTAAAGTCTCACATTTATTTCTGATTTTTAAAAACAATGTGAGTACAAGATGAAGGAATAGCCTCTCCTTCAGATGCAGTATTATCTGAAAATTATCTGGACTTTGTAGATTATAAGCTCAGTACAAGTGTAACACAGTAGACAAAACTAGCCTGACTTAAGAAAAGCAAAGTATCTAGAACTGAGGAGCTAATATTCTGTGCTCTTTTCTTGATCAGATGACAAATGAAATACTGTGTTCAGTTCTGAGCATCCAGAAAAACACCTACAGTATTTACAAAAGTAATGCTTTACTTATTTTCAAAGATTGTGATAGCAAAAGAACAAAGTTTAAAAAAAAAAAAAAAAAAGCAAAAGAACTAAAGTAAATCAGTTTCAAGTAAGATTACAAAGAAATCACTGGGATCCACAAGGAAATTATTAGACATCTAAAGTTTAACTGATGTTTAACCGATTAACCAAAGATTCCATTATTTTGTTCAAACGCAAATACTGTATTTATAAGTTCTAAATATAAATCATAAGCAGGGCTGTCAGCATTTAATTAAAATAATTGAGAGATTACCTATATAAATGACAAATGAAAACACCAAGTTCCTATAACCCATAATTCTGACACTGAGGTCAGAATTTTGCTTTCAAATGAGAGATCAAGTAGGAGTAGCACAAAACTAATAACCAGTTAGGTGAATAACGATGAAAATGTAACTCTTCCCATTTACAAGCTGAAGGAACTTTTTACAAATACATGTGAACCACAACTGATTAATTTTACCTATAAATGTGGGTTTAAAAAATGATCCAAAAGCATACCTTTCATGATATTGTAACATTCTCTAAAAACAAAACAAATCTCTTAATGGTATTTCATAATAAATTCTTAAAGTGCTATTTTTTTTTAACAAAGTGATGATCATAAAGTTAAAATTAGCAAAGTAGAAATAAATGCAGGCAGGATCAATCTTATATTCTACTTTCAATTTCTGAAGGCAAGAGGTCAAAGTAAAACTTCCGCTTAGCACTTGAAAACTATACAAACTAAGCAAAAGTCATAAGATCTTCATATAATCTAACAACAATGAATCTGGGGAACTTACAGAATTCAATGTAGAGAAGAGCCCTTTAAAAGCTATCTGCTATACATATGCAAATAGCCTATTCACAGTAACAAATCTAGTCAATGGCAAAGCTGAATCCATAGGTCTCTCAAATCCTTTAGACTACACCACATAGTTATTAGAAAAGCCAGACTTTACAAGTGAGAAAAGGACAAAACTAAGAAAGTGCAAATTAATCTGATAATACAGAATTATACAAAGAGGTGGTACTCTCCAGAAAATGGGGTTATTTGCTCTTCTACAATCCAGCATAAGGTGGTAATTTGGAGTCAGACTCTGGTTCAAACATTGGCTCAGCTGCTTGCTACCTGAGCAAGTCACTTAAACTTTCAAGGCTTAAATTTCCTCAAATTGTCAAAAAGATACAATTGTAGCAGATGATCCAAAGGTTAATGTTTTCTTACCTTAACAGCATCTCTCTCATCCACTTTCTCTCCTCCCACAAGGGCCCTCAATACTTCTGTTAGTCTCATAACTCCAGTATATTCTACTTCCTCTAAGATAAAATATAAACTCCTCTGTTTAGCTATTAAAGCTTTTCAAAACTTGATCCCTACCTATCTTTCCTGCCTCGATGAATAATACCCTTTCTCACTCTACAAACAATTCAATAAACATAATTTATTTATTCAACTCAATAAACATTTATTAAGCACCTACTCTGTGCCAGACATTGTGCTAAACACTGGAGATACCAAGAGACAATAGTCAGAGAAAGACAGAGAGAATTACTGCCCTCACAGAATTTAAAATCTGATGGGGGAAAAAAACACACAAAAGGAAGTTGAAAAAGAGGGACTCAGGGGAGAACAGCAGTGAATACCTGACAGAAGGACATCATTGTCTATATATAGAGCCAAAACCAAACAGAGAAATGGGAAACAGTCATTCAGAAAGTCCAGCTCCCAAGTCTTTATAAAGAAAACTTTAAGAAGTAAAATGTTCTGTCTTCAGTCCACAATCAGAGGGAAGATGAAGCTGAGGTAGTTAAAAAGGTCCTGAGCATCCAAAACTGAATAACCAAACTGACCATCCCTCATCCTGAAATGCTCTGCTTCCTTGACTCTACCTGAGAGTCCTCTTCCTTACAGGCCAAGTTCCATTTTCTGTAGGACTGTAAGGATGCAGTTCCCGCAAAACAAGAGAAGGGAATTGTAAGGGCCCTTTAAATGGGCGGGGACAGTGCAACAGGAGATTGAGGCCCAGAAATATTCTCTGTGGATATAGGACTTCCCTGTGGGTGGGATCCTGGCCATATTGAGATAGCTTCATAATGGGTGCCGACTCTCTCGCTGGTTGGCTGTATGTGTGACCTCACAGGCCCTTTAAAAGCCCACTGCAGACAGCAGTCGCTCTCTTTAAGCTGGCGCTCTTTAACCTGGCTCCCTAACCTGGGGTAGCCAAGCCAAGCTGATGGATAGCCCAGAGAGGCAAGGAGTTTGGTAGTGAACATGTGGGTCTTCAGACCAGGTGTTCACTAGGGAGCTGACAAGTCAGGGCATTATGTGAGTAGGGATAATAAAGGCTTTTAAGATTACATATGACTGTTCTTGAACGTGCTACTGGTTATTAAACTATAGATTCAAGAGATCGTGGCCAGAGACCTTTGAAGGCCTCAGAGGAGGTGAGCCGGGTAGAGTTGACACTGCAAAGGTCAGTGGGTCAAAAGTACTCTGTTGGGCCTAGGGCAGACTAGTACTTGTAACTGCCAGGATTGTAACTTTCCTGATTCCTTCAACCAGTAGCACTCTTCCTCAAACTACTTCATATATACTTGTATTTATTTGTTTTAAATTTACATTTTATATATATATATATATATATATATATATATATATAAACTACTTCATATATACTTGTATTTATTTGTTTTAAATTTACATTTTATATATATATATATATATATATATATATATATATATATATATATAATTTTTTTATCTGTACTTGTCTCTCCCGTTATTACACACTTTATGAAAAGAGAATGTTTCATTCCTTGCACATGTTTCCAGTATATAACCCAGTGCTTGACCTATAGTAAATGGTATGAAGTAGACTTCTTGATTGATTCTAGGATCTTTCAAAGATTAATTTTGTAGAAGTGAAAAGAGGCTTTACTAGACCACAGGATGACAAGCTGAAGAAGAGAGGCAGTATGCAGTATAGTGCCTATAGTGCTCTTGAAGCTAGGAAGATCTGGATTCAAGGCCAATTTCTAATACATACTAGAAAGTGATGGGAATTCACCTAATCTCCTAAAACTTCCTCATCTGGGAGTTAGCTCTAATCAATGAAATCACAGGTCTAGTCCTTATCCAAACCCCTATCAAGAAATACTGCCCACAATCAGAGCTGTCCAAAAGTCGAGAACTGGCTGTCTGGATAGTTAGTGAGTTCCCTCTTACTGGAGATCTTCTTCAAACACAGGGCAGGTTACCTCTTGTGGGGGACAGTGTGGAATGGATGCTTGTTCAAGTAATGACCTAGATGGCTTCTGAGGTTTCTTCTAACTCTTTAAGACTCTGAAGCAGTGCAAAACATGAATGAGGAGTTGAGAAGATATGCATCATGGTCTGGGGCCTGAATCTGAAGAAATGGAAAAGAAAACATCCCTGGTTCCTAGAGAGGTCTTTCTCTGTTAGGCTGGTTTGTAACCTCAGGTTTTTTTTCTTGACTTTTTTCCCCTGTTGCTCACCCCCAGAAGACAGCTATGTCACACAGAGAAGAGAACATTGGTTTGGGAAGTCAGGAAGACTTGACTTTGCACCCCCCCTCAGTTACTTAACAGCTGAGTTATGCCCAGCAAATCACTGAAATTCTCTCAGACTTAGTGTTTTCATTTATGAAATGGGGATAACAATTGTCATTCCTTCACAAGTTTGTGAGGGTAAAATGAGAAAATGCTTGTAAAGCACTTTTTAAAGCTTTAAAGCTCTATATAAATCTTGGCTATTGTCCTCATTGTTATTTTCCAAGTGTCTGGGAGGCTGTATATGCAAGTGCCAGGTATCATCAATGCCACCTTCACATGTCTTATAGTTGTCTCCTATTCTCCACTCACAGAGCACCTTTACACTTCAGGTCTCCATACAACTCAAAATGAAATAGTAAAGTAGCCTTCTAAATTACTTTCCTACTTCCACACTTTTCTTCATCTCCAAGAATGTTATCCAGTCCTGTATTCAATACCAGTGCCTCCCAATTACCTCTAAGATCAAATATAAGTCTTGTTTCATAACCTAGACCCTTCCTAGACTTTATTCTCCTAAAGACACTCTAATCTACATGCTGTTCCTCACACATGACCTTCCAACTCATAACTTGGTGCATTTTTACTGATAAGCTGTCTCAAATGGATGGTCCCTTTGATTCTCTGACTTCATTCAATGCTCAGCTTAAAACTTATTTTCTTGAGACCTTTTTTCCCCCATCTCTCTGCTAATGGCTTTCCTCTATTATTAATTTTCATGTACTTTATACATATCTTGATATACTCCATTATTTTAAAAAGCACAATATGGAACAGGTTTCCATCAAAAATGGGAAGCCAACTTTCTTTGTCTTTGCTTCTAATTTTGCTTATGGGTTGATAATAACCATAGAACACCAAAGACTATTCTAAAATGGAAACAAGAATTGTGTTCAAAATGCATCCTTGCCAGAATGCCTCATTCACTCGCAGCAGGGACACAAAGGGGTAAACTAAATGGGATAAAGCAACCTTCCTTTTTCTCTTAGGCCATATGATTCCAAGAAATGGGCTTAGAGTTTTGATTTCTCTAGTCCTTTTCATTTCTAAATGAAGCATGGAATACCCAACCAAAGGAATTTGAGCCATAGGGACTTTGGAGAAGTCAGCCCAGTAAGGAAGCTCTAAAAAACCAGGTCTTAGAATGCAAGCCAGAGGAATTGAGGGGACAACTTGGATCAAGTGTAAATAGAAGTGACAGCAACTCACTTTCCAAAGTTGTTGTCAGAATTAAAAGAGATACTTGTAAAGTTTTTAGCACAAATCAGGATACACAGTAGGTGAATGAATGCTTATCAATCTGACTTACTTGCATGTTGCCTTTTTCATTAGCATGTGATCTCTGTAATGGACAGGGACTGACTTTGCCTCTCCATTACCCAAGGGGCTTAACAACACAGTATGTGGCATCCTATAGTTGCTCAATAAATGCTGTGACTGATTGAAAACCATTTACTCTGTATTGCTCCTATCAGGATCCCCATGCCAAGACCACCTATCTCTTTCTATTCCTCTTTTGACTATTGGGAGACACCCTTTTTTCCAGGGCTATGGCCCAGAAAACAAGCTGTGCCCTGAGCTTGACATAACAACAATCCTTTGTGATCACCCTGGATGAACTCTGCTGCACCAAAATCATAGAACTGTTTCTACACAAGCCCCAGATAGTCCCTCATCTTTTCATGAAGTCCTGCTTCCAGTCAAACATGCTTCACTGTTGCTGTTACACCTCATAGCCATGTCTATACTACTATGTCTAGCCATTACTATATGTATCAAAGCTTAGCCCCATTGCCTTAGAGAAGATCCTGGTCTAATATAGTCTAGAAGATCATGTCTAGTTTCCCTCCTCCAATGAAATAAAGAAAGCTTTTTGCTTATAACCTCTGTGAGTCATGTGGTTTTATTTTATTTTTCAGATCTGACAGTATGAAGATTTTGCTATAACCTCTGTGGCTCATTAGTTAGAGTTGACATTTGGTATAATGATCTCTGTGGCTCTTTGATTAAATTTTTTTCAGTTAACATTTATGTGTACAATCTCTGTGAGTTCTTTGGTATTTTCAGAGTTAATGGTTGTTGCAAAACCTTTGGGGTTTTTTGGTCATTTGTTTTCACAGTTTGACACTACAAAAAAATCATTTTCTTAAAGTACTAGTCTCATGATGTCATTCCTCTTTTTCCATAGGAGCTCTCAAGTGGTTCTAAGACAAAATTCAAACTCCTCTAAAACTTGATGTTTAAAATCTCTCTAGTCAAGCTCCAACCTACTATTCCATTTCATGTCATACTATGCTCCTCAAAGCACTCTTTAAAATTAACAGCCAAACTAGCCATCTCTCTAAGTAGATATCCCTGACAATCTTCTAGTGCTGAGTAATTTTTACACAAGCAATCTCCTAAGCCAAGAATGCAGTTTTATCTGATGCCTTTCTTTCATAATTCTTTTCCCCCCTCAACTGTCAGCTTTGATGTGATCTTCTCCATGAAGTCTTATCTAACAAGTCCAGTAATCAATGCTCTGGATCTTTCCCCCAGGTCCCTCAGGATGGCTTTCTTTTTATCTTAGTATCTTATAGTACCACCTCACATATTTAAGTGTTTAAGAAAATATCTGGGAGAGAACTTCCATCAAAAGTAAGAGAGGAGGGGATCATATTAATTGTCAGGAAAAGGTGGGATTTGAATCATCTATAATAAAGGAACTAAGGAGGTCCAATGTAAATATAGGCATGAGAGAAGTATTCCTTTTAAAAAAAAAAGAAGAAGAAGAAGAAGAAGAAGAAGAAGAAGAAGAAGAAGAAGAAGAAGAAGAAGAAGAAGAAGAAGAAGAAGAAGAAGAAGAAGAAGAAGAAGAAGAAGAAGAAGAAGAAGAAGAAGAAGAAGAAGAAGAAGAAGAAGAAGAAGAAGAAGAAGAAGAAGAAGAAGAAGAAGAAGAAGAAGAAGTCTAGTGTATATGAATTGTAAAGTATGTAAAAGGGATGAAAAAGTAAAGTAAAAAAAGACTGGAAATATAAGGCCAGATGGTAACAGTCTTTAAACAGTCAAAGAGTATATTCTATTTGATCCTGGAAATAACAGGGAAATGCTGGAGTGTGAGTCAGGGTTATGGTGGGAGGTAATATCATCACACCCACAATTTAGGAAAATAACTAGCAGTTAAGTGATGAAAATGGCTCAGACTTTGGTCAAGTCATTTCCCTTTTCTGGGTCTCAGTTTCCTCATATGTAAAAATGAGTGGACTGGACTAGATTTGTTTCTATATAGACCACATTTTTTTTTTTTACAAGGCTTTAAGAAATTAAATAGCATGGCAAAAGAATACTTATAATTTATTTTTGTATGAACATAGTACTAAAAGTCAGATTTAGAGACAAACCCCAGGTTACTTATTAATCACTTCAAAAATAAAAATCACAATATCTTACCTTCAATTTCCTCACCTTCAAAAATGCCGATAATGCCTGCACTTATCTTTCTCATAGCATTGTTGAAAAAAAAAATGCTCTGAAGACTATAAATTATGATGATGATGATCTATTAAATGAATTTCCCCTACCATGTATGACATCCTTTCTATTTTTAGATTTTTGATAACCGGAGGGATAGAATGAACCATAAATAAATAATTAAACAAGCAGGCAAGCAAATAAATAAATAAATGATCGAACAAAGAAATAAATGTGTACACACACACACATGCACTTATTTATTTAGTTAGTTTTAAAATAACTTTTCCAGCTAGAGTAAAAAATATTAGAAAACTACCTATATCCTCTCCAGAAACACATAATATATTGTATAAACTATTTAAATATTCTTTTGCCTTATTTTAGTTAGGGATAATCTTAGCAAACTATTACAAACTTACTGTCAATTCTATTCTATTTCAAAGAATTTGTTTTTTTATATCTATTTTAATTTAAGAACTATTTTAATTTATATTCAACCATACTAGTTTTCCAAATTAAGTTGTCTTGGTAACTGTGACTCAAAGCAAAGAACAAATGTTTGCTTACTCAAGCACAGCCAATAAAACAAGGATGAATTCAATAATTGAAATAAATCTTTTAAGAGGTTTGGCTAGATGTTAACAATTAGACACCTGAAAAATGAATGACGCATGATTTTATTCAGATGTTTCTAGGGTAATAAAAAAAAGTTTTTTGGGGAAATTTTTTCAATTGATCTATAAAATCATCAATGCTGATGTCTTACTTAGGACCTGTGATTTTTTTGATATCGGAAATCTCCTACTGGAAAATCTCAGGAACAATACAAATTCACAACAGCTGTCAAACTTAAGAGTTAGTTTCTGAAAACTATTTGGGATATGAAAGGTTGGGTGACTTGCCTAGGATCACCAAATCAGTAGGTATCAAAAGTGATATTTGAACTCTAGGCTGACTCTTATATTCTCTATCCAATAATCTGCTTTTTATAATTTGCAGCCTAGTATTTAGCATCTATCCCAACAGTTTCACTGATGTAATAATAATTTGGCACCCTTTTCAAACTCCTATGGTATACAAGAATGGACACATTAACAAGAGACTTTCTCAACACTTTATTATCTGATATAAGTGCTAAAAGCCACAAATGACATATTTATCATGCAATTTTTTTTTAACAGCTTCTTACAGATCACATGAAATCTCTACTTCTTCCCCAAGTTTAGGAACTTAAGGACAATAGTTTGTGTGTATTCATGCTAGGGAATCTGAGTATAAATTAAAGTTGAAAAGAGTAAGAGAGGTACTTTTTTAAAAGTTAAAAAAAAAAAAGAGTAAAAGCCTCACATAATCTGATATGTGCTCAATTTTAAAAAAATCAATTTTATGATGGAGTATTATAATAAGAACAATTTTAAGGTTAGAAACAAGTGATTTTTAAAGTTAACAAGAAAAAGAAGGAAGATGTACACTAAAGGAAAGCATAAGACTCTTAATTCTCATGGCTCTGTAGGAGATACAATGTTATGTTTATTCTAAGTTAGATGATTCTACAAAGAATTCTCACAAATGCATATTGGTAGCTGTTAAGGACCCCACCTAAGTGTGAAGGAGCACAGAAAGCCCCCAAGGATGTGAACACAACAACCCAGAAGGAATTGCAAATCAGCCTTTAGGGACACAGATGGATTGCTTGTGGATTGTGAATGAAATAAATTGGAGGCAAGTGGGAAGAGGAGAGAGGTCAGATACAAGGCAACTGCCTCTCAGTCTCCTTGTATCATCATCATCCTCTCACATGAAGAAGAGCTATTCTACAGGTCTGAGTTAGATCTCCAGCAGCCACTGGCAGTTGGTTCCGGTATCACAACAGGGAGCTTTTAAAAATATTTCCAAATGAAACACTTACAGTGTTCTTCCCATCTTTATCATACTCACTCACACATCACAGCTCCTAATTTAGGAAATTAGCATATAATGGAAAGGCAGGAAGAATGGGTGTGATCTCAGTCAAACTGAGACTTATGGAAGACTTTAGCTTAAAAAGGCCTAATTTCCTCAAGGTCATCTCCAGTCATCCTGATTTACATCTTGCCACAGGACCCAGATGACTCAAGGGCAAAGTGAGGCAGTTGACCTTGCAAGCCTCTCTCATTTAAATCCAATTCATTTACATGTTTATGGCATCTCCTCCCTAATATTGTGGACCTCCTCAGGAACAATGGACAATCAACATTATCATGTTTACAGCATTGAAGGTCCAAAAGGAAATATTTAAAAATTTTAGGACTTCAAAAGCCTACATGCAATCCATAATGATTACAGTACGAAAAGAATAGTGGGGGGGAACTAGGAAACATTTAAACTCACTGTGTTATATACTTCTATTCTCTTCCATTCTTAAATCCTCAAAGGTAATTCTTTGCTCTAGTATGGGATTATTGATCTATCTTCTCTTTAACTTTTATGGTTTAAGAAGAATGTACAAAAATTACAAAATGTAAAAGAATTACTTTTCTGTCATTTTGTCTACAAGAGGAGTTGTAAATATATTAATATGGGTTCAGGTTACCTTTGAAACCTGAACCTATGTTTGATCATAATAACAAAACCTAGGTGTTTTTGCCTCTAAAATTTCTGCACTGTGGTAAATATATCTGGGCAACAGTTAGCCAGCCGCATGATTTCAAAAGTAGATATTTCTCCTATAACAGGTGGCAAGTAATGACATTATTGAATGACAGAGAAAGTAAAAAGATACCAGGGAATATTTCAGGAGCTAAATCAATTCTTATTCTATAAAATACTGGCTCTTTTTCTTTTCAAAAGCTAACATGATAAAACATACAATTTTTATATTGAGATAAATCTACACATTCTTCCCTTCTTGACCAAATTATCAGAAATTACAAAATACGTTAATTTTTTTTCTCCCAGAACCTTGCTCCTGTTCATTTGTATTAATGTCATGGTATAACTATTATTAACATGATGTCTATGTAAGTACTGTAATGCTTTTATAAAATAAAAGCTGAAATTAGCAATTATATAAGTCTGACACTGTAAAGTTACAATGTAAATTGGATTCTAAAAGAATGAGGAAATTAGAGCAATAATTAAGAATTATTTTGTCCAACTTCTATGCCAATAAATTTGATAATCTAAATGAAATGGAGGAATATCTACAAAAATATAGATTGACAACATTAACAGATAAGGAAATAAATTATTTAAATAATCCCATTTTAGAAAAAGAAATAGAACAAGCTATTAACCCAGGGGTCAGATGGATTTATATGTGAATTCTACCAAACATTCAAAGAACAATTAACTCCAATACTATATAAACTACTTGAAAAAATAGGGAAAGAATTCCTTTTATGACACAGATATGGTGCTGATAGCTAAACCAGATAGGGTGAAAAAAACAGAATTATAGACCAATTTCCCTAATGAATATTGATGCAAAAATCTTAAATAAAATATTAGCAACAAGATTACAGAAAGTCATCCCCAGGATAATACACTATGACCAAGTAAGTTTATACCAGGAATGCAGAGCTGGTTCAATATTAGGAAAACTATCACCATAATCAACTATATCAATAAACAAACAAAAATCATATGATTATCTCAGCAGATGCAAAAAAAGCATTTGATAAAATCCAATCCTATTAAAGAGTAGAGAGTAGAGGAATAAATGGACTTTTACTTAAAATGATCCTATTTAAAATCATCAGCAAGCACCATATGTAATGGGGTTAAACTAGAACCATTCCCAATAAGCTCAGGAGTGAAACAAGGTTGCCCACTATCACCATTGCTGTTCAATATTGTATTAGAAATGCTAGCTTTGGCAATGAGAAGCAAAAGAGATTAAAGGAATTAGAATAGGTCATGAGGAAACCAAATTATCACTCTTTGCAGATGATATGATGGTATACTTAGAAAACCCTCAGCAGCGAGATACAAAACAAAACAAAACCAAAAAAAAATCCATTCAAAATAACTCTTGATAGCATAAAATATTTGGGAATCTATCTGTCAAAGGAAAGTCAGGAACTATACAAACACAACAACAAAATGCTTTCCATATAAAGTCAGATCTAATCAGCTGGAAAAAATATCAAGTGCTCATAAGTAGGCCAAGCGAATATAATAAAAATGAGAAGACTACCTAAATTAATCTACTTATATAGTACTTATATACTTATATCATACCAAAGAAATTACAGATTTAGAAAAAATTGTAACAAAGTTCATCTGGAAGAACAAAAGGTCAAGAATTTCAAGGGAATTAATGAAAAAAAATGCTAATGAAGGTGACCTAGCTGTGCCAGACCTATTATAAAGCAGTGATCATTAATACCATTTGTATTGGCTAAGAAATAGAGGAGTCGATCAGTGGAATAAATTAGGATCACAGGACAAAATAGGCAATAACTATAGCAATCTAGTGTTTGATAAACCCCAAAACACCAGCTTTTGGGATAAGAACTCACTATTTGACAAAAACTGCTAGGAAAATTGGAAACTAGTATGGAAGAAATTAGGGCTTGACCCACACTTAACACCATATATCAAGATAAGATGGATATTATAAACAAATTAGAGGACCATAGGATAGTTTACTTCTCAGATCTGTGGAGAAGGAAGGAATGTGTGTCAAATAAAGACCTGGAAATCATAATTGAACATCAGATAGATGATTTTGATTATATTAAGTTAAAAGGTTTTATACAAACAAAACTAATGCAGACAAGATCAGAAGGGAAGCAATAAATTTGGAAATCATTTTTACATTTAAGGGTTCTGATAAAGGCCTCATTTCTAAAATATATAAAGAATTCACTCAAATTTATAAGAAATCAAGCCATTCTCCAATTGAAAAATGAACAGACAACTTTTAGGTGAAGAAATTAAAACCATTTTTAATCATATTGGCCAGAGAAATGCAAATTAAGACAACTCTGAGATACCACTGCACACCTCTCAGATTGGCTAAAATGATAGAAAAAGATGAGTGTTGGCGGGGATGTGGGAAAACTGGGACACTGATACATTGTTGGTGGAGTTGTGAATGGATCCAGCCATTCCAGAGAACAATTTGGAACTATGTTCAAAAAGTTATCAAACTGTGCATACCCTTTGATCCAGCAGGGTTTCTATTGAGCTTATATCCCAAAGAGATCTTAAAGGAGGGAAAGGGACCCATATGTGCAAAAAATGTTTGTGGCAGCCCTTTTTGTAATGACAAGAAACTGAAAACTGAGTGGATGCCCATCAGCTGGAGAATGGCTGAATAAGTCATGATATACAAATGTTATGGAATATTATTGTTCTATAAGAAATGATCACGAGGATGATTTCAAAGAGGCCTGGAGAGACTTACATGAACTGATGCTAAGTGAAATGAGCAGAACCAGGAAATCATCAAAATTATATGATAATCAATTCCGATAAACGTTCCTCCTTCCAACAACGCGATGATTCATGACAGTTCCAATGATCTTGTGATGAAGAGAGCCATCTACACCCAGAGAGAGGATTATGGGAACTGAATGTGGATTACAACATAACATTCTCATTCTTTTTGTTGTTGTTCGGTTGCATTTTGTTTTCTTACTCATTTACTTTCTTTTTTTGATCTGATTTCTCTTGTGCAGCAAGAGAACTGTATAAATATGTTTATACATATTGGATTTAACAAATATTTTAACATGTTTAACATATATTGAATTGCTTGCCATTTAGGAGAGGGAGTGGGGGAAGGATGAAAAAAATCTGAAACACAAGGCTATGCAAGGGTCAATGTCAAATTATCCATGCATATGTTTTAAAAATAAAAAGCTTTATAAAAATAATTTTTTTAAAAAAAGAAATGAACATTAAAACAATTCTAATGTATCTCACACATTATACCTCTCAGATTCGGCTAACATGACAGAAAAGTAAAATGATAATTGCTGGAGAGGATGTGGAAAAATATTAACACACTATTCATGAAGTTGGGAAACTAGTTGCACCATCCCAGAAATCAATTGGGAACTACCCCAAAAGACCTATAAAACTATACATACTCATTCTATCTAGCAATATCACTTAGGTCTGTACTTTAAAGAGATCAAGGAAAATGGAAAAGGGCCTATCTGCACAGGACTATTTGTAGCACCTATTTTCATGGTGTCACAGAATTAGAAATTGAGGGCAAGTGCTTATCAATTAAGAAATGTTTGAACAAGCTGTGGTACATGACTGTGATAGAATAATATTGTGTTATAAGAAATAATGAGCAACATTTCAGAAAAACTTGGTAAGACTTACATCAACTGATATGAAATAAAAGTAAACAGAATCAGAAAAACACGTACACAATAACAGCAATATCATAATAATGATAAACTCTGCAAGACTGAGCTACTCAGATAAATATGGAGATCTAAGACAATTCCAAAGAACCCATGACAAAAGAAAAAAAAAAAAAAGCTACCTACCTCCTGAGTACAGAGTAAAGCATACTAAAAAAAAAAAAAAAAAAAGAAAGAAAAAAGAAAAAAGAAAGAAAGAAAGAAACTTTCTCTATGCTTCTTTTTTTTCCCCCAACATGACTGATGTGGAAATGTTTTTCATTTCATATGTATAATTGAATATTATATTCCTTGCCTTTCTAATGGGTGAGAGAGGAGCAGAAATAAGGAAAAGAAACTGAAATTTGTGAGGGATAGAAAATCCTATCCAAAAATGACTACTCAGAGATCACTCATAGAAAAGCAGAATTATTTATTAGAATCTCAAGAAGCAGACCCCATCCTGGTCTGTGAGCCAAATTCACAGTAGGAGAGAGCCACTCCCTTAAAATGTTCACAGCTTTTATACATTGGACAAAGAACCTCCAAAATCCCACCCTCCGTGTGTTGTGATTGGTCATACAAGTCTGCACTCCCCTATTTGGTCAGTGGAATGCAGCAGACAAGGCGATTTACAGCCTCTTCGGCCACATATACGTTCCCAATCTCTTCTTTGGACAATGGAATGCAGCCTAGGACTTCACATGATTGGGGCCTATAGGTCTGGTTTACATTAGCTAGCAATCTCTGATCAATATGTGCTTAATCTGTAAGTTCTTCACTGTATCTTACTCCACACAAATTCAAAATTTTAAAAGCTGATTTTTAAAATAAAAGAAATACAGTATTTTATATTGGACCTACCATTTATTAAATCAAAAAGGGAAATTATTTATCAATCTAATTAACACCAAATTCATCAATTATCACAATTCAAAAGGCATCATTAGTAAGAGAAAGAACCACATAATACTAACCAGAAAATGAATTCTTTTAAGGCCAAAGATTTCCTAGGATGACTAACCAAACCTTTGCATAAGAGATATATGTTAAACAAAGTGGGATGGTACATGAAGCAAATATACGATACTACAGAAGATAATATCTTATCTTACAAAACAAAATTCTTCTAATCATTAATAAATGGGAGGGAGATAAAACAGGAAAAAGAGGAAACCTCAATCACTACTTCTGTTATCTTAGTCATCTGTGACTAATAGGATAAACTTTTTATTATCAACCTGAAAGTCTACTCTCAAAATCACTGAATAAGCTCTATTCCTTCTGTCCTAATATTAGGCATTTGCTCCCTGAGTTGCATGATTTTCTATGTTCAAACTAGATTTAAATTTTTCCATCATGTAATCCTTTGAAAGAATTCTGAAATTATACACATTCATGACTAAGAACTTTAAGTGACAGCTTATTACAGTCTGCTGAAAATTATCAGAAAAGTATGCCATTGAAAATATTCCTAAATATCAACTGACATTACTGGAAAATAAACAAAAGTCTGAGCCACTGATTTTATAATTCAATCAACTTAGCATAAATGTGGTTTTGCCAAAGTTTTCTATAAGCACTTACTCAAAAAGTAAATATTCAGCATTGTTTAAGTTATCAAAGAAACACGATAGAAACAAACAAGATGTGAAATGGTGTTACATATTAGTATTTCTAAAATGTAATATTTCTGGATATATCCAGAGAATTTTATTACCAGAGAATTGTCAAAATTAGGAAATTAAGTGGTTGAATATCTACATAGGAATGGAACCTAGATTTCCACAGAATAATTCCTTATTCTTTGTTTTAAAGAGTCTTACATAATTATAAATGACAAAGACATGCATATCAAAAAAGCATGTATTTTCTAAGGAGCCTTTAAAAAAAAAAAGTTACATAATCCATACTGTTTAGCAAAAAACAAAACAAAAACAAAAACAAAACAATGTGCTGTCATTGAAACTCAGTTCAACTATACTTCAAACAATCTAAAAGATACTAGTTGCACACAAAGTATGACTTGAGGTAGGGTTGCTATTGACAATGGCCCAACTCTTCATTAAGAACTACTTCTTTAAAAGTTCCTTCTTTATGTGACAAGGTCCATGAAATAGAGAATTGGCTAGCTCTAAGACATCAAAGGTTATATCCCAAATATGAAAGGTTAAATGTCTTTTAAAAAATTTATCATTTCCTTAAGAGGGTCACCTACAGACATAATTATATTTGCCATTTTAGAACCCGATAGCCTTTTTGACTGAAATGTATGTATTCTATGGAATAGTCATACCTACAATTAAGAATATATTCTTAGGTGTTCCAAAAGGACAAGAAGACCAATTCCAAAGTTAACTTAGAAGAGCTACTAGAATACTTCTGTTTTCAAAGGCCCATGACTTTCTATGGATTGTCTATGAATACATCAGAGAATTTAAAACAATGATAATTAATTTGCATAATCCCCAATTCTCCCCTACTGGAACTAATTCAGGAAGTAAAAAAGAAAACAAGAACCCAAGTCCTAAAAGGAATCAATTCTTAATGCAATCTTCCCTCAAATTTTAACTAAAATCCTAGAAAATTAAATCAAGTTCAAAGGAAATGACACCTGACATAAATAGAATTATTAGGAAGAATTGGTAATGTTTAGTTTAGAAAGGAGAACACAGAATGAAGAAACTTTAAGTATTTGAAGTTTTGTCAAATATTTGTCAAATATTTAAAAAGAGAGACTTCTTTTGCTGGGACAAAGACTGAAGAACTATTAGAAATGAATGGAAGTTGCAAAGGCAGATTCAGATGAAAGGAAGAAAAACTATCTAAAAGCTAAACAAAAAAGGAATTCATTTCTTTAAAAGATATTAATTTCTATCTCATTAGTAGTCTTCAAGTGAAAGTTGGAAAGGGTTTTTTTTAGGGGGATTATAGGGGAATTTCTTTTGGGGATACATTTTTTATTCTAGATCAGAGAATCTTGGGATCTAAGAACTTGTTAAATAGTTTGATAATTATTCCAATGATAGGCTTCCTTTATAATAAGATGTATTTTATTTATTTAAAAAATGATTGAGAAAGGGTACATAATCTAATTAGGATGACAAAAAGGTCCATGACACACAAAAAAGTTAAGAACTTGTATTTAGAAGGTCACTAAGGGCTCTTCTAATGTGACCCTGTAAATTTTCTAAATTTTAGAATAAAGGAACTGAGATGATATGATTCCTTCCAAATTCTAACATTCTATGGTTCTAAGATGAATCAAAATAATTAGTATAGGGAGTAAAAGAAACAAAGAATCACATATTTAGAGCTAGAAGGAACTTCTAAATGTCTCTAATATGCCTCCCAACATTTTATCAATAAGGAAACTGAGGTCCATGATGGTTAAGTGATTTGCTCAAGGTGATACATATAATAAGAATAAAAGACAGAATCTGAACCCAGGTCCTCTGACTTGAGAGCCAGTGATCTATCAACTTTCCAAATCTAACTATGGTACAAGAGACTTTGGATAGGTCCCTCAATCTCTCACCTTAATTCCTCATGTGTATATAATGAGATGCTTGAATTAAATGGCTTTCCAGAGCTAAATCTATAATACACAAGATTTGATGGATTTGTTTCCTCTGGATGTCTTCAAACAGTAGGACAACCAGGGGTTTCTTTTATGACTTGGTCTATGGAGTCACTGATGAAGATAATTTGGGATCAGGCCTGTGATTTTATTCCTGTAAGGAATGAAAAAGAGTGAAGAGCAAGAATGAGGAGCTGAGTACTACTCAGTTAGTTACAGTCCAAAGCAATGCCATCCTCCCAGTTACTCAACTCAGGATGATCAGACCTGGGTGACAGAGAAGATTATAGTGCTCTAGGAACAGAAAAGTTAGGAAGAGAGGAAGGTTTGGGTGAAAGAATGTATTCAGGTTTGTTCTTGTCATGTTTAAGATGTCTACAAGTCAGCCAATATCCAATAAGGTAGTTGGAGCTGTAAGACTGGGGTTACATGTGTGTAATCATTTTATACATACTTCCATTTATCAGTTCTTTCTCTGAATGTGGATAACTCCTTCCTTATTTCATGTGTCTTTTTTATGAATTTAGGTATTCATAAAAGTCAAAAATGACTTATTCAGTACAATGTTCTCTTGTTTCTACTGACTTCCACTTATCATCAGTTTATACAAGTCTTTCCAGACTTTCCAGACTTTTCTGGAAAAAAAAAAAAAAGCAAGCTAATAATAATCATATGAAATATTCTCCAAATCAGTAATAATTTTAGAGAAATGCAAATTAAAATAATTTGGAAAATCCACCTCACACCCATTATTATATCACCCAACTTAACAACAAAATATTAAATAAAAATCGCAGGCAAACAGGCAAATTGATGGCATCAAGTGTTGAAGCATTTTTTTCCCCTCTTCAAATGTTTTAAATACCAAATTTGACACATTTCAAAGCAAAAGAGAGCTGAGGTACCACTATATATTGAAAATAAAATGCTAAATAGAATATGTATTTATATGTACTTCCAGGACACCATTCCCCAATATTATGTCTCCCAATTAGATAATAAAATTCTTGAGGGCAGGAACTATCTGTCTTTTGCATTTATATCCCTAGCACTTAAGTGCATAATTAATAAATAGTCTTTCAAACATTTCTATGAAAATGTTAACAAAATTTATTTTAAAAATTGTCATCTTTAATCTTCATCTCCAAGATAAGCATGTGGGAAGTTTGTTTTTTTTTAAGTGGTTAAGAAATGTAAGAATTTGAATACTCAGAAACTACTGCAATGCCTCAAATGAGTATATTATGAATTCTTTATTCAAAAGAGCTAGAATGAGCACCAAAAAAAAAAAAAAAATCACTATACTATTTCCTATCTTAACAAGAAGGGAACATTAGTTGGTTATAGACAATGGATTCATTTCATAATCAGTTGAATGCTATGACAAAATTGGCATGATTAGGTCAAAGGTCAAGATTAACATCAAATTAGGATGATAAGATGATAATGAAGGCAAGTACAACAGCTCTAATCTGACCTATTTATAACAACCTATGGACTGAAAAAATGAGATAAATGAAAGTAATAACATTAATTTTGATTAGCACTATTTCTTGGAAACATTGCATAAATATAAACATCCATTAAAAAAGGAAAGGGCATTAAGAGCACAGAAACCATCTCAGCCAGCAAAACTTAAATCTCTTTGCCAACCTGATAAACATGGGAGAGAAACACTACTTTAGAGTACAAGTCTCTTTACAAAACATCATAGAGAAAAGATAATTTATGAGCAATAATATTGTCTCACAAAACTATGAAAAGCAGAAGAAGCAAAAACAAGTGAACAGAAAAACTGGCATTAGAATCAAGCTAAATCACATAAACCTAAAAGAATTCCTTACTAAATTAGAAGGGGGCAACAAAGATGTGAAATGGAATATTATTTGAAGCATCTATAGCAATTTATTTTTAAAATTAATGACAGTAAATTCTAATGCCTAAGATTCTACCAGAGGAATTCTAATACACATTAAGACCTGTTATACTACATAAAGAAATAGAAATGGCAGCCAAAGGGAGGGGGGGGGGGGAAGGAGAACAGATGAATTGGATCATTTTTTTTTTTCCCAACTAGACTGATTTCATGTGTATAGCAAGCTCTCAGGGAGTAAATCAACCAAAATAGATTAGAATCTTTCCTGCAATTTACAGTTTTAGTTGTCCAGAGGCACTGAAGGATTGGACTCAGTATGACAAAGAGATAGTATCTATCAGTCATTAAATGTTCATTGAGCACCTACTATGTGCCAGACACTGTACTTTGAGTTGGAGATAAATAGAAAAGGTTGAAAAATGGTCTTTGTTCTCACAGAGTTCAAAGCCTAATGAGGAAGATAATAAGTAAATAACCATATAAATAACACATACAGGATAAATTGCCAATAGTCTCAGAGATAAAGGATTAGATATAAGGTTTAAAAAAAAAAAAAAAAGATAAGAGTCAGAGATGAGGAAGAAGAAAATTCCAGGCATAGGAGACAGTCAATGAAAATGTGCAGAATTGGAACTAAATGTGCATCAATTTGGAACTAAAATTTGCTCAGGCTACAGCAGCAGTTCAAGTTTACTGATACCTGGAACAGACAGTCAGCAGACCTGGAACAAAAGAGTGAGAAAGAAGCTTGCTGAAGCCATGACAGACAGTACTGAGGCAGCACACTCTCAGGGAATAAGCCTGCTAGGACCACAAGGAACTAGTGCCCAAGTAGATATCAGTCTGTAATGCAAAAAATTTCTGTAAGAAAGCAGAATAAAGGGAAAGGGACAAAACATGTAACTGGGTTTGAAATAAGAGCTCAACACCATGGAACAGCCCCTTTATCTCCTTCCAGAGACTCATACTACAAAAATCAATGCTCTGAACTGCCAGGGTTGGACCAGCGAACTGAGGAACAGAAAGAGAGAAAGGACACTATTATAAGACATCCTATATGGGTGGAGCTGTGCAGTATTCCACTAAGCCAGAAGGAAAGCACATAGCATTCAGCCAAAGCCAGTTCTGTCCACTCAAAAAACAAATGGAGCAGAGATGTAGGCTGTGAGAAAGCTGAGAGGATTTGAAATTCAGCTCACCCTCAGAGGAGAGAGAGTCAAAAAGTGAATAAAAGAGAAAAATAATGGGCTAGGATGTGGGGGTAGAAAATGAAACTACCAAAGATCTCAGGAAGAAGAAAATTCAAAGACCTTAAACATAAGTTAATAAATCAAAAAGAGAAACATTAATAACAAAAGAAAATATTACTTCCAGATCATGTTTATGCAACTACTAATTAAACAAGAAATGAATCAATATCTGATGAGGCAGAGAACCCTGAGAAATGAGATAACATAGGATCAAAATACATAGTTCATAAGTGATTCAAAGGAGTAATAAGAATACTGAGAGTAGAATTATGGTCACAACAAAAATCACAGGCAAGACAGAAAAATATGGAATTCACATTAAAAGTCTTGCTAAAAGAAAAAAACTGGAATTTGCACCAAAGAATCAATAGAGAAAAACTTAGACTGGGAATGCAAATACAGAGATATAAAAGACAATCTAAAAGAAAAGCAAAAAACCTATTACACTAAAAGAAAATACACTCACTATCCCAGAAAAACATAATGATCTGGAAGACACGATGCACAGAGATAACTTAAAGAGCACAGGTCTCCTAAAACAATATGATAGAACAAAAAACCTCAACACCACAATGAAAGAAATAATAGATGAAAACTATCCAGAAATGCTGAATATAGAAAATAAAATACCAATTGAAAAAACTCATAAATTATCTTCAGAAAAAATCCAAAGCTTCAAACTCCAAGGCACATAGTGGTTAAATTCAACAATTTAATTCAGAAACAAGTTCTACAAGCAGTTGGGAGAAACACTTTCAGATATAAAGAAAAGAAAATTCAACTAATGCAAGCCTACTCTTCACCCACCAGAAAATTGAGGAGGGAATGATTTTATGTGTTGGAGCAATGGATCTCAGAATACACCTCAGGGTAAATCTGAACTTAATCATACATTAAAAAAAAAAAGAGAGAGATGTTCAATAATAAAGAGAAAAATGAAACATTCTTTGAAAGAAAATCAGAACAGAAGAGATTATGTAGTCCTTTAAAATGCTGGACAAAAGAAATGCAGGAAAAGTGAATAAAAACAGTAGCCAAGGACAGCAAAAGGAACAGAATAACTGCAGAAAGACCAGTAAAAATGTTTTTTCTAAATGTACCCAAGGAGACAGGGATATAGGATGCTGACAGATGTCTAATAGAAGTCCCAGTGAAAATGCAAACTTAGGCTATAAAGATAGAATTTGGTAACGTTCTGCCTACAAATAAAGAATGTTGGTTTTTGTGGTTTGTTTGGGGTGTCTGTGTGTGTGTGCGCGAGATAGAGAGATAGAGAGATAGAGAGAGAGAGAGAGAGAGAGAGAGAGAGAGAGAGAGAGAGAGAGAGAGAGAGAGAGAGCGCACACGCGTTCGCAACTATACTGCAGATTGGAAGGGTACATGGAAGACTGGGAGGAGAAGAGGACAGAATGGAATGTGAAATATCTGGGTCAAATCCGGGCTACCAATGAAGGGAAGATGACCCTTGGGTATCAGAAAGAGAGGGACCTGCAGGGGAATGGGTGAGGATGAGGGTAAAAAAAGATTAAAAAGAGAATGGAAAAGAAGGACTTGCCCTGATAGGAGGGCTCCACTGATGAATATTCCTAAAGGTGGAAAAGTTTTCTGTGAAAGGAGATGAAGATCTTATACTGGTAATGTTCTAGGGAAGTGGGTACTTGAAAAGACTATTTATCCTATTAGAGGACAGGAAAGGATTGGAACTCTTGGAGGAGGGAACACTGGCATCTGGAGGAATGGGACCATGTGAACATAGAGTGGGTAACTTTTTTTCAGTGATGGACTAAATAATGGCTAGGGGAAGAGATCAAGGAGTAATGCTCTTTCTTACATCTGCAAAAATTGGCACTATTTTGGGAGTGAGACACAACAGAAAATAATTTTTTAAGGCAGTGAAAGAACTGCCTAGAAAGGAGAGGCCAGAAGAGAAACCTAGGAAATTAAGGAATGCAAAGACTAGAGAAACTAGATAATTAGGGAGATCATGAACAGAGAATGAGGGTCTAGAGTCCTCAGAAAGAGAGAGTGGATAATGAAGAAAAGGAGATATCATTTTTGGAAAAGGGCACACACACACAAAAAGAAATTTAAAAAAACCAATGAACAGGATTAGTTGAAGAACAGGAAAGGAAATATATTTGAGTGGGGAAAGGAGAAGAGAAGCATTATATAACCAGATAAAAGCAAGAAAGAAAAAGGAACTAATAACCAAAACCCTAAAGGAAAGGAGCCAGTGGGAATAAAATTATATTTAAAAAGTTTAAACTAAAGAAAAGAAAAATATAGATAATAAAATGCCTACACAAGAAACTGTTAACTGAGTGGATGCCCATCAGTTGGAGAATGGCTGAATAAGTATATGAATATTATGGAAGATTACTGTTCTATAAGAAATGATCAGGAGGATGATTTTAGAAAGGGCTGGAGAGATTGGAACATAATGTTGGAACATGAACTGATGCTAAGTGAAGTGAATAAGAACCAGGAGATCATTATACATGGCAACAGCAATATCATAGGAAGATCAATTCTGATGAACATGACTCTGACAATGAAATGATTGATGCCAGTTCCAATAATCTTGTGATGAAAAGATCCATTTACACACAGAGAGAGGACTGTGGGAAATGAGTATGGATTATAACATAGCATTTTCACTCTTTTTGTTATTGTTTGATTACATTTTGTTTTGTTTCTCATTTTTTTCCTGTTTGATCTGATTTTTCTTGTGCAGCAAGATTACAGTATAAATATGTATACATGTATTGAATTTAACATATTTTAGATTACTTGCTATGTAGGGAAAGGGGTGGGAGGGAAAGAGGGGAAAAGTTGGAACACAAGGGTCAATTTTGAAAAATTATCTGTGTATATGTTTTGAAAACAAAATGCTTTAATAAAAAAAGTGCCTATATAGACAAGAGACTTCAATATCCCTCTATCAGTTTTGGGTAAATCTAAAAGATAAACAAATTGAAGTTTTACTGAGTAAGAAAGGTTAGATGGTCAGACCTGACCTTTAGAAAGAGCGCTCTGACAGATGAAAGATAGACAGGAGTAGGAAAGAGATTTCTTGAAGGGAGGTCAAATAGAAGACTTTTTATATCATCCAAATATAATGGCAGTGTCAGAGGATAGAGTGCAAATGAGAGAGATGTTAGGAAAGCAAAATCTACAGCCTTGGTAATCTAATCAACATGGAAAGTAAGAGAGTCAAAGAAGACATCCATTTTGTCATTTGTGGAGGATAGAGTGGGGATGGAGATAGTGGTACCCTGGATAGTTACAAAGAAGTCTGTAAAGGGGAAGGATCTGGGAAGAAAGAAGCTAAGTTCAGTTTTGGACATGTTGAGCTTAAATTTCTACAGGAAACTTCAAAGTCCAAAAGAAATATGAAAATGTAAGATTGGTGGTCAGCAGGCATGATAAGCAGATAAGTTAAGGATAAATAAATAAACTTGAAAATCATCAGCATAGAGATGATCATTGAATCCAGAGGAGCTGATGATATCACCAAGTAAAATAGTGCAGAAGAAAAGAGGGCATAAGACAGAGTTCTGTAGTACCCTCAAGTTTAGGAACTGGATGTACATCCAGCAAAAGAGACCAAATAAATAGAATAAAAAGAATGACCAAATAAATAGGAGGAAAACTAAGAGAAAAATGTCCAAAACCAAACCAAACCAAAAAAAAAAAAAAAAACCTAGAGAGAAAAGTGTATGCTTGACACTAGTTGTGACATCTAGCAAAAATCACTCACCTTTTTGAATCTCAATTTCACCATTTTCCTCATCTATAAAATTTGTAATATTCATTTAACATGGTTACTAGAAACCTCAAGATGATTCAGTGTAAAAAAAGTTGACAGCTCTTAAATATAAATATCAGCTATTATTATTCTCTTACATATAGTATCATTTCTCTGTCTCTCTTAACAATATCTATTTTTAATCTAGCATTGTCCAAAATCATGTTTGTACCTCCTTTTTTAATCACTGAACTTTTTTGAGGCTTTATTTGCATTTCTTGGAAAGTGACCAATTGTAAGATTTCTTTCTAATTCTTTCTGCCGCCTTCCATTTTATGGCAACTGCTTTTATAATTCAGTCTTCCTTTTAACTAAATTTGTTTCCTTCCAAGTTATTTTGCACATACCAATCTGAATTTGCTCCCACAAATAAACTGCTACCCTCTACAATCAACAACACACACTTAATCTCTACTTCTGGCCTAGATTCTCAAATTCTATTTTCCTAGTTATTTTCCCTCCTTTCCCTACTTCCCTCCTGTAGGAGGTGTTTGGTTCCCAAACCACTCTGCCATCACCCTATCTTTTAGTGGTACCCTTACTTTTCCTCAATCCTTCTTTAATCATTCCCTCTTACACACTATGATCTAATTCCTTCTAATAGTATTTTCATGTTCTGTCTTCAGTCACAATTAACTGTAGAAATGGCTTTTTTCATCTATTAACTCATAAGCTCCTTGGAGGCAAGGTACTTAATCTTTGGACCACTTTAAGAACTTTAATGTAAAAAAAAAAAATTTAAGTGAAGGAATGATATTTTCAAGGCAGAAAGATGTGTGTGTGTATACATACATTTTAACAGTGCTTGTTCCAAGTAGTAATCATATATGCAATTTTATTTCCCTACATTTCCTAGGTCTTTCAGCATTTAGACTTCAGGCACTTTCTCTTACATACACACACACACACACACACACACACACACACACACACACACACACACACACACACACACACTCTCTCTCTCACTCTTTTTTTTAATCATTTCCCCCAATCTATTAGAATTCACACCAAATTTCCCCAAGAATAACACTCCTCTTTTTTTGCAAGTCTTGGGAAAAAAAAGAAAAAAAGCCTAAATAGAACTTAAATGCAAGTAACAAACCTGTCTCAAGAAAAGAGAAAACCCTTAAGGTTTTTTTTTAAAACAAAATCACACAGTAATCACTGCAATAAATCTCAAGTCACTTTAAAATACTCCAAAGTCCCTTTCCAGATCTCTACAACTCTCCATCTGCTTCTTCCTTCTCCTCTAATTATGTCCACTTTTCTTCAAACAGCAGTATTTAAGATGAATGTTGGCATTCAATTTTGGTTTTGTGTTTTAATTACATATTTTGTATCAATAATTATTTCTATTATTTTTGAGGGCAAATGTGTAGTATTTCACTGAAGTCAAGAAATATCTATTTAATGCTTATTATGTACCAAACATCAGAGACCTCTTTGACTATCTCTGTATATAAGAATTAACAATTTCCAGACAACTAATTTTTTAAAAAAAACTCACCATCAAAATTAGTTCATCTTTTTCCTCTTTCCTTCTTTTCTTTCTTTCTTTCTTTTTTTTTTTTTTTTTGGTAGACTATCCCTACATATCTATTTTTTATTGCTTCAAAACAAAAATTAAATGAAAACCAATTTTTTGGTCTGTAAAAGTATTAAATAAACAGTAGCAGTATAAGGGGGAAAAAAAACTAAAATGCTCCTCAAAAGGGTGTACACCTAGTGGCACTATCAGTAGATTTCCTATGAAACCTTCAAGTCAAATTTCCTAAACAAACTATTACCTCACCATAGCATCTCATATCAATTTAAAGTTATAAATAAAAACATGTTTATGAAATACATATAAAAACATTTTTAAAGTAAGAAAGCAATATCTGGCACTAAGTTTTTTTTTTATAATTATTGTAAATAAGCAACTTCAGATATACTTACCTTCCTAATACTATAATCTTATATATCATACACATATCATCACCACCACCATATATAAAGCAAAAATTAAACTACATTACCTCTAAAATCCCATAATTTTAATGTAACTAGAAGCCAAATTGCAAGTTTAAAAAACCAAACAAATTTCTCTATCTGATAAGAAATAATATCTCTTATTTCATAAATTATTAGAACTCCATTTATGTATACTACTTGTGTGCAATACTAGGACATCCTGATTTTCCAAATCATTCAGCAAATTCTAGTGGTTGATATATATTGATTGATATTGGTTGATATATATTAAAAGTTACAGAAAATTCAACTATAATTAGTGGGGAGACAGTTTTTTTTTTGGTTTGTTTTTTTAGGGGAAAAAAAAAGGCTTTTACCCTTTGACACAGCAGTGTTACTAGTGGGCTTATTTCCCAAAGAGATCTTAAAAAAGGGAAAGGGACCTGTATGTGCAAGAATGTTTGTGGCAGCCCTCTTTGTAGCGTCCAGAAACTGGAAACTACATGGATGCCCATCCATTGGAGAATGGCTGAATAAATTGTGGTATATGAATATTATAGAATATTATTGTTCTGTAAGAAATGACCAACAGGATGATTTCAGAAAGGCCTGAAGAGACCTACATGAACTGATGCTAAGTGAAATGAGCAGGACCAGGAGATTGTTGTATACTTCAACAATACTATATGATGAACAATTCTGAGGGATGTGGCCATTTTCAACAATGAGATGAACCAAATCAGTTCCAATAGAGCAGTAATGAACTGAACCAGCTACACCCAGCGAAAGAGCTCTGGGAGATGACTATGAACCACTGCATAGAATTCCCCATCCCTCTAGTTTTGTCTGCCTGCATTTTTGATTTCCTTCACAGGCTAATGGTACACAATTTCAAAGTCCGATTCTTTTTGTACAGCAAAACAACTGTTTGGACGTGTATACATATATTGTATTTAATTTATACTTTAATATATTTAACATGTATTGGTCAACCTGCCATGATGGGGGGGGGGGAAGGAGGGGGAAAATTAGAACAAAAGGTTTGGCAATTGTCAATGTTGTAAAATTACCCATGCATATATCTGGTAAATAAAAACTATAAAAAAAAAAAAATAATAAAATAAAATAAAAAAAAAAGGCTTGGAATGAGACGACCTAGATTCAGCTCTATCATTAGCTATGTGGCTTTCATTCTCAAGTTATCTTTTAGCAGTCTGTCTGATCTTCTCCCTTACATTACACACACACACACACACACACACACTCTCTCTCTCTCTCTCTCTCTCTCTCTCTCTCTCTCTCTCTCTCTCTCTCACACACACACACACGTACTCTATGACTCACCATTAGACTATAAGTTCATTAGTAGGAGGGGCTATCATTTTGCATCTTCATACCAAGACTGAACACAATTCCTTGAGCATATATGTTGTTCAATTGTTTCAGTATATCCATTATTTATGACTTCATTTGGGATTTTCTTGACAAAGATATTGGAATGGTTTGCCATTTATCACTGAGTATATATGCCAGAAATTTAATGCTTCTTAAATTAAATTGTTGAACTGTGAATAAGTAATCATCTCCTATTTTTCACAATATCACCAATAAGTTGAAAAAAAAATACCCTGCACTACCATACTGCAGTGGACATAAACATATCCAAAACCACTCTGAAAAAGTTACTATAAACTTTTTTATTCAATCCAATAAGATATAGTTAAAAGTCTGTGTAATATCCGGGCTAGCTTTCTGGAGGTCCTCTGGATGGGCCTTGGTCTCAGCAGGATAGACACCACAAGAATGGACATGAATAGAGTCCAAAATCTTTATTGTCTCTTACACAGTCTGTGTGTGTCATAGTCTGACCCAGTCTCCTCCAGCAGTTTGACAATCTGATACTCTCAACCAGTCTTCCTGAGTCTAACTTTGTCCCCAGTTTAAATACCCTATTATAATTACATCATTACAGTATACTGAGTATATGTGAAATAGAAAACCATTATATCACCATACTAAGTTCTAAGTATATATGTGAACTAAAGAATCATCATCTCATTAATTCCACTGTTAACACTTTGTTTCAAGTATACTTCTCCAGAGTTCCAGAACTCTACAAGTTTGTTATACTACATATAAGAAGAGAAAGGTATCAGAACAATGGGGGGTAGTGTGAGATGGGAAATAGCCATTACAGAACCCATGCATGTTAAAGAATGAATGAGTGAAAAACAATTAAGTTCCTATTATTTGCAAAAAACTTGTCTAAGAATCTAGGGATACAAATACCCCTCCCCCTAAAAAAAAACTTTGCTCTCAAGGGATTTAATGGGAAAACCTATACATATACACATACACATATATATGTGCATGTACACACACATATGTGTATTTACACACATATTAAGTCACAAGAATTTCTAGCAGAGCCAGAAGGTCAGTCAGTCAGTATTTATTAAATACCTGTTATAAGCTTGGGAGGAGGGGGGGAAAGGGTAATAAAGAAAGGGCAAAAGACAGTCCCTGCCCTCAAAGAATTCTAAATCTAAAGGCAAGCAAATAAGTACAATTAATTACCAGAGGGGAAGCATAAGAATTAAGAGGTGTTGAGAAGGACTTCTTGTGTAAGGTGAGATTTTTGTTGGAACTTAAAAGAAGTTAAAGAATCAAAAAAGTCAAGAGATGAAGATGAGAAGGGAAAGTCTTCTAGATATGAGGGACAGCAAACAAAATGCCTGGAGACTTTCAAGTAATAATGTTAATAACTGGGAGGGGAAGTCAGAAAGAAAAGAAAGTTGTAGAGCAAATGTCAATATGCCAAAGAAGATCTAGGTTTACTGAATGAGTAGAAGGGATGCAAAGCACGGCTTGGAGACAGCTTGATATAAATTAGATGAGTTTGCACTCAACAATAAAGACAATTCAACCACAAAGTAGAATTCTAAGTCTCAATGAATCAATTGGAGGATGAGGTAAGAATAATCTAAAGACCACTGCTCTATGTGTGGAAAAGAGATGAAAATGATCAAGAAATTAGCACTGATGAAGTTTCTCATTCTCAATAAATCCCTCCTCTGTGTTAATCTGTCATTCTATATTTCTTGAGGTTCATAATGAGTTTTTCTAAACTTATTTTAACTACTTTAAACTGTCTAAACATGTAGCATGCTTAATTTACACATACAGATAATATAGAACACTGCTATAATGGCAAATTATAAAGGTCAAGATTGCTCAGATCTTTTCCCTAAGTATTTGAAATAGCATGACATAAAGAGATACCTCCCAGCTAGAAGAAATTGAAATGCAGTATCTATATATGATGATCAAATTAAAGTGAAATCAACAAACAAGTCTCTAGCAAATAGTAAGAAGTAATGTTTATTGATTATGTGTAAGCCTTAAAAGGCTCTCTCAGGCATTTACCTCATAGAGTTGCTATAAGGATCAAATGAGAAAACACTTATGTAATGCTTTACAAATCTTGAAGAATAACATTAATATTAGTTCTTACTAGTATTATGTTGTTATTATTATCTTATTTTGTAACTGAATTAGAACATAACCTCCTAGCACATTGAAATATTTTTTTTGCTTTTTCATTGTGTGTGAAGTAAGATATGGTGAAGAACTTACAGATTAAGCACATATTGATCAGAGACTGCTAGCTAACGTAAAATCAGGCCTATAGGCCCCAGTGACGTAAAGGCCTAGGCTGCATTCCATTGTCCAAAGAAGAGGAGGCTGTAAATCACCTTTGTCAGGTTGCATTCCACTGACCAAATAGGGGAGGGCAGACTCGTATGACCAATCACAACACATGGAGGGTGGGATTTTGGAGGTTCTTTGTCTGAAATCTATAAAAGTTGTGAACATTTTCAAGGGAGTGGCTCTCCTGCTCTGAATTGGGCTCACAGACCAGGATGGGGCTCACTTCTTGAGATTCTAATAAACAATTCTGCTTTTCTTTTCTTTTTTTTTAAATTAATTTTATAATTATAAATTTTTTTTCACAGTACATATGCATGAGTAATTTTTTTAAATTACATTATCCCTTGTATTCATTTTTCCAAATTTTCCTCTCCCTCCCCTAGATGAATGGCAATCCCATATATATTACATGTGTTATAGTATAACCTAGATACAATATATGTGTGTAAATCCAATTTTCTTGTTGCACATTAAGAATTGGATTCCGAAGGTATAAGTAACCTGGGTAGAAAGATAGTAGTGCTAACAGTTTACATTCAATTCCCAGTGTTCCTTCTTTGGGTGTAGTTGTTTCTGTCCATCATTGATCAACTGGAAGTGAGTTGGATCTTCTTTATGTTGAAGATATCCACTTCCATCAGAATATATCTTCATACAGTATTGTTGTTGAAGTGTATAGTGATCTTCTGGTTCTGCTCATTTCACTCAGCATCAGTTCATGTAAGTCTCTCCAACCCTCTCTGTATTCATCCTGCTGGTCATTTCTTACAGAGCAGTAATATTACATAACATTCATATACCATAATTTACCCAACCATTCTCCAATTGATGGATATCCATTCATTTTCCAGTTTCTAGCCACTATGTAAAGAGCTGCTACAAACATTTTGGCACACACAGGTCCCTTTCCCTTCTTTAGTATTTCTTTGGGATATAAGCCCAATAGTATGCACAGTTTGATAACTTTTGGGGCATAATTCCAGCTTGCTCTCCAGAATGGTTGGATTCTTTCACAACTCCACCAACAATGTATTAGTGTCCCAGTTTTCCCCATCCCCTCCAACATTCATCATTATTTGTTCCTGTCATCTTAGCCAATCTGACAGATGTGTCAGAGTTGTCTTAATTTGCATTTCTCTGATCAGTAGTGATTTGGAACACTCTTTCATATGAGTAGATATAGTTTCAATTTCATCATCTGAGAATGGTCTGTTCATATCCTTTGATCATTTATCAATTGGAGAATGGTTTGATTTCTTATAAATTTTAAATTATAAATAATTCTCTATATATTTTGGAAATGAAGACTTTATCAGAACCTTTAAGAGTAAAAATATTTTCCCAATTTGTTACTTCTCTTCTAACCTTGTTTGCATTAGTTTTGTTTGTACAGAAACTTTTTAGTCTGATGTAATCAAAATCTTCTATTTTGTGATCAATAATGATCTCTAGTTCTCCTCTGGTCATAAATTCCTTACTCCTCCACAAGTCTGAGAGGTAGACTATTCTCTGTTCCTCTAATCTATTTATTATCTCCCTCTTTATGCCTAAATCATGGACCCATTTTGATCTTATCTTGGTATATGGTGTTAAGTGTGGATCCATATCTAATTTCTGCCATACTAATTTCCAGTTTTCCCAACAGTTTTTTTTCAAATAATGAATTTTTATCCCAAATGTTGGTATCTTTGGGTTTGTCAAACACTAGATTGCTATAGTTGTACCCCTTTTTGTCCTTTGTACCTAATCTGTTCCACTAATCAACTGGTCTATTTCTTAGCCAATACCAAATGGTTTGGGTGACTGCTGCTATATAATGTAGCTTTAGATCAGGTACACCTAGACGACCTTCATCTGACTTTTTTTTTCATTAATTCCCTTGAAATTCTCAACCTTTTATTCTTCCATATGAATTTTGTTGTTATTTTTTCTAGGTCATTAAAATAGTTTCTTGGGAGTCTGATTGGTATAGCACCAAATAAATAGATTAGTTTGGGGAGTATTGTCATCTTTATTATATTTGCTTGGCCTATACCTGAGCACTGAATGTCTTTCCAATTATGTAAATCTGACTTTATTTTTGTGGCAAGTGTTTTGTAATTTTGCTCATATAATTCCTGACTTTTCTTTAGTAAATGGATTCCCAAATATTTTATACTCTCAACATTTGTTTTGAATAGAATTTCTCTTTATATCTCTTGCTGTTGCATTTTGTTGGTGATGTATAAAAATGCTGAGGATTTATTTTTTACCCAGCAACTTTGCTAAAGTTGTGAATTATTTCTAGTAACTTTTTATTAGAATCTCTGGGATTCTCTAAGTATACCATCATATCATTTGCAAAGAGTGCAATTCTGCTTTTCTATGAGTGATCTCTGAGTAGTCATTTTTGAATAGGATTTTCTATCCCTCACAGTTTCATTCCCGGAGCTTACTATAGCACAAAGTACATGATTAATAAATGCTTATAAATTGATCTCTGGATAAGCTTTTTAGAAAGATGAACCATAAAAGGCCTTCAAACTGAATCCAACTGGTCACAGTGAGATTAGATTATTGGTAGGCTGCACTTACATTGTCGAGATAGCCTTACCTAGAACAAGTAGCTCAGAAGTATCAATTGTCTATGGTCTATTTCCATTCCCACTGGCACTAGAGGAATCTAACAAAGATTACACCTCTTATTGGTAAGAAATGTCTTCTTTTTATTTACCTTGCTACTCTGATTAAATAAATGCCTTTTGCTTTGAATTTATGTATGGTGTAGCTTAGTTTGGTTTAAGGAGACACACAGAGGAAAAATTCTAAGAACTATGGTTTTGAAAAAACAATTGTCCCAACCAGTAACACAAAGAGTTATTAGAAGACTACAGGAAGGGAATCTGTAAACTACACTGTCATTTGCTTTGGTTAAAAAAAAAAAAAATGCTTAGATAAATGCTTTAGATCATATTAAAGAAATTAGAGGTAGTATGGTACAGTTTAAAAAAGAAAAAAAAAAAAAAAAAAAAACAATGAATTTAGATCTTTTTCCCTCTGACTCAGGTGTGTTATATGACCTCCCTAAATAAAGTAAGTCTCAGATCTCTGCCAGCCTGTTTCCTTCACCAGGAAATGAGGAAAGTAAATTCAATGCTCTCTGTGATCTCTTTTATGTGTAAATCTATTATACCATGAACCTAAATTTATGAAATTAGAAATGAACATTGTGAAAGGCTGAAACTCTTGAGTCAATGCACTAGGGTTGGACAATCAAGCATTTGAGGCTAATTACTGATTGAACAATACTCTATTAGCTTATGCTTGGAAAATGGTCCTTCCCACTATCCTGTGCTAGCCCAATCATTTGGTGTATACATAGAATTGTGGGAGGGACTACGAGGTGCAGTGATGGTCCACTTTCTTCAATTCTATTGCAAAAGACCTAGAATAAAGACTTTTGCTTATCCTGACTCCGGCTGATTCTAAGGCATCCAGGGTCCCAACGTGGTCGCCAATGTTGTCCTTGCTAACTCCTCAAAGGATTTGCCTGTTTAAATATATGTGTAGAAATATTAAATGATTCTTTGTCATGTTCTGTGGCGACCACATTACCAACATTGAAATAAAGGAATTTGATTAGATTTTAAATTAAAATATAGACTATTAAAACAAAGTTCTGGTAGCTTACCTAAGGGGGAGTCACCTGTTTGTATCCCCTAATTAGATGAAGTATGTTGCTTTCTAAAATGTATATTGGATAATTTGTTGTTTTTTTTTTTTTTTCTTCCCCAGGTTCCTTATTTTTTTTAATTCATTTTTCCAAATTATCCCCTCCCTCCCTCCACTCCCTCCCCCCAATGGCAGGTAATCTCATACATTTTACATGTGTTACAATATAACCTAGATACAATATATGTGTGTAAATACCATTTTCTTGTTGCACATTAATTATTAGCTTCCGAAGGTATAAGTAACCTGGGTAGATAGACAGTAGTGCTAACGATTTACATTCACTTCCCAGTGTTCCTTCTCTGGGTATAGTTATTTCTGTCCATCATTGATCAACTGGAAGTGAGTTGGATCTTCTTTATGTTGAAGATTTCCACTTCCATCAGAATACATCCTCATACAGTATTGTTGTTGAAGTGTACAGTGATCTTCTGGTTCTGCTCATTTCACTCAGCAACAGTTGATTTAAGTCTCTCCAACCCTCTCTGTATTCCTCCTGCTGGTCATTTCTTACAGAGCAATAATATTCCATAACCTTCATATACCATAATTTACCCAACCATTCTCCAATTGATGGGCATCCATTCAACTTCCAGTTTCTAGCTACAACAAAAAGAGCTGCCACAAACATTTTGGCACATACAGGTCCCTTTCACTCTTTAGTATTTCTTTGGGATATAATCCCAATAACAGCAATGCTGGGTCAAAGGGTATGCACAGTTTGACAACTTTTTGGGCATAGTTCCAAATTGCTCTCCAGAATGGCTGGATTCTTTCACAACTCCACCAACAATGCATTAGTGTCCCAGTTTTCCCACATCCCCTCCAACATTCATCATTATTTGTTCCTGTCATCTTAGCCAATCTGACAGGTGTATAGTGGTATCTCAGAGTTGTCTTAATTTGCATTTCTCTGATCAGTAGTGATTTGGAACACTCTTTCATATGAGTGGAAATAGTTTCAATTTCATCATCTGAGAATTGTCTGTTCATATGGATAATTTGTAAAAAATTATGAGCTATGTTTTAAAATTTTGTCCGCTTTGTTGGACATATGTACAAGTTTTATGAAATTTGGTCCAAAGTTACTTAGCTATATTGTGAATCTTAAAGTTTAGGAGGGGGGTAAAGGTGATTTTAAAGACAAGAGACAAGAAAGACTGATTTAAGAAAGCAACTAACAATTTAAATGGAACATCTAGTTAGAATACCACAAGGTAAAGTATTGATTTTTAAAATTACTTTTTAATTGGTGTGTGCGTTAAAATTGTAAATGACTATAAATTACATGAAATTCCTATCCATTTTTATGATAGCCTATGTTATGTTTGTTTAGCTATCACTTATGAAAATTGTGAAATTGCTAATTAAATTATGCTAAAATTGCTAGGTATTATGTGGGTTATGTAGACACCATGTGATAATTGGCACCAAAGTTGAGGTTCAGTAATGTGGGGAATTCACACTGGCCACTATCTTTAGCAAAAGATAGATTTATTATGGAAAGGGGCAAACTCTTAGTAGAACTTGACATTTGTGAGGGGAAAGGAGACACTCCATAAGGCTGGGGCATGTCCTTACCTGGCAGGCTAAATCCTGTGGGGAACTTGGCACCCTAAAAGAGTTAGCTAAAAGGGATTGGGAAGTATGGTGGGTTTCTGAGAGACACCACATAAAGATTTTACCCTCAACAACTCACCTCCCTCACTTCATGTGGAGGAAACCTTTGTTCCTTTGAACATGTTTCTGTATAGACAATATGCAATTTAGAATTTTTTCTACATATTGAGCATTTTAAAAGCAAAATGATTTGTGTAATGTTGAACTTAAAAGCATCTACTTAGATATGAAAGATAAGCTGTGAACTTATCAATCTAAGGTCATAGCCAGTACCTATTTAGGATATGCGATCCTTAAGAACTAGATTCATCTGAAGCTTTGATTAATGAGATTAGCTATTGGAGATAAAATCTCCTGGGATAGTAGTGATATCATTTGGAGTTTTAAATTCAGATATGACTGTCTGAAAGAAATATGCCACAAACTATTCAAAAGAATGTTATCTTGAATTGTTACAGGTGAAAGTTAGTACCTGATTAAGAATCTGAGGATAACTTTGGCCTCTGTTGAGGTGGGATCCTTCTGACTCAGTTTTTCAGTAGTGTTCTTTTGAATAAGAAACTACCTGATTATTCCTGAGTCTGGCTTAAGGTGAAATTGTTACTACATGGTTAATTGAAAACTGGGACATTACCTGAAGTAAAAGTGAGTTAAGGATGCTTTATCCTGTATCATGTATGTGCTCTCAAGTTCAACAAGTTTTGATCCTATTTAAATCATGTCTCTGCTTTTTCTTCTTATAGCAAATTTCTGTAATCAGAGCAAATGGTCAGTGGAAGATATGAGGCACAAAGTCTGAAGCCCAGCCCTGGAGGCTTCTCTAGTTGCTGCTATAAAACCTTTAACTCTCTTGCTTCTTGGGGCAAGAGTTTCTTTGTCTGAAGGCCTACTTTGCCTAAGTATCTAGGGCCATCTCCCACCTTTCCTTTTGTTCACTGGGAGAGGAAGCAATTTTAGCATGCCCTGATTAGGCCAAGGCTTTTCGGACCCTAAAAGCTAAACTAGTCTCTTGCATGGGCCTAGAGCCTTTTACACTGTACATTGATAGAAGGCAGGGCTAGTGCTAGGGATCTCCACTTAGTCTCTGGAGCCCTGATCCTGGCTTGCTTCTCAAAGAAACTTGGAGTTTTGCGGGCAACTCTCCTGCCTTAAAGCTAGCTGCCACAGCCCTTCTAATTGAGGAAACTCCTAAACTCATTCTGGGCTAATCATTGGAAATTTTGGGCTCCTGCCCCCCACACCCAACTCTAAAACTTTAATATAGGCAAAAATGTTCCAAAGCATTGGGGGTGGGGGATTCACTTCAGGTCAAGGAAAACAGACTTTCAGATTGAGCTGCCTGTTTGCCCCTGACCATGGCACCTTTAATTCCTCAATTCCTGACTCCTGCATTCTCTCATATAAGCTGCCAGGCAAATAAATTCTGAAAGGACTATTAAAAAAAAAAGCCTGCATAGGTGTCCCTAGGGAGCTTCAAACTGCTTTAGGTTTTGTTAACACCTGTACTAACTGGGTAGAAGCTTTCCCTTGTAAGACTGAAAAGGGTTCAAGGGTTTTTGCTAAAGGAGATCATACTTACTAAAGGCCACACACCCATTGCCCCTACTCCTTTGAGGAAACAAAAGCAGGAATTTGGAGAAAACATTCTTTGGTATTTATGCTAGGAAAAGCTGTCTAGATGAGAGGCATTCATGATAGCTTTATCTCCCCTCTCAGTTTTCTTCTGAGTGGGGTTCCTGGTTACTATTCCCAGTAGCCTCCATATTAACTCCTTTTGTTTATTCTTTTGCTTCTTCTAGAATCCAAGTCATGAAATTACAACCACTTGGCCAACCTAAAAATCACCTGAGACCTGATTCTGACACTCAGGACCAGACGCTGCTGCTACTGCTGCTGGCACTGCTGCTGCCACCTACAAGTCACTTGTTTCCCCTCCTCAGTGTGGACTCCACTGGGCAAGGACATCTCTTCTCCCCTTGTCAGCCTGAAGCAGCTCCAGAAAATGAGACCTTCATCCTTTTCTTCCAAACGAATCTGGACTGCTTCAAGTGGGGATGATGTGACAATGGCCCTTAGGCCCCCCCAGCCTCCTCAGTGCTGTATAACATGGGCTGCCAGATGCCAATCTGTTGGTCTGGGATGATTGGGTTCCCAAGACATAGTAGGAGTTGGTGGAAGTGGGGTCTCAACTCCTGCTCATTGCTTTAAGCAACAATATCTTGTCACCTGCTTGCTTATGCACTTAATCACTAGAATAGTTCAAGATTTCTTAACTAAAGTGGTTCCTGAAAGCTTCCATTGAGATTTGAGTGTGTTGGTTCGAAATGGTAGAAATCGGGTTAAAGTTAGTACTGAAGAAAGAGATAAGTCTGAAGGCCTAGATAACAAGGATGTTCTAGTGGAAGAATATATCAGGATCGGGATGAGAAATCTTCAAATGTATGAAAAAGAAGGGGGACTGAGTGAGGTCAGGTGAAGAATTCTCAAAAAGTCTGAGATGGAATGGGTCAGACCTCTATTCTCAGAGCTCTGTAGGGCAGGGAAGGTGAGACCCTAGGTCTAAGCTTCAGGAAGTGACAGAAAGTGACCCACAGGAAGCAGACAACATTGCTGACAATGAGTCAATAATGGTTACTTCCTTTCAATCCATCCAATAAAATCTTTTGCTATTTAACCAGATTTACTATTTCTGGCTTACTAGGCCAGGAACAATGCTGAAAGATGGGAGCTGAGAGGTTCTACTTAGATGTTCTTGGGCTTCTCCTTGCAAGAACTGAATAAATGCTTCTTTTCTTTGTATCTGAAGATGTCTCTGAGAAGTCAATTTGGGTCCAGCACCTGTCCCACACACTAGGTATATGGTAAAGAGACAGGATTTGAACCAAGTTGAGGGACTGACTATATGTGGAGTTCAAGAACATGTACACTTGGATATAGAGAGTAAATGATTTTTTAATTTAAAAAATTGTTTTAATTAAGAAAAAAATTATTTCTGTTAATAATTACAGAAGCAAAAAACTAGAAATAAAGTTGCTGATCAGCAAGAGGAAAATTGCTAAACAAAATGAATATAACAGAAAATTATTGTAGTATATAAAATACTGAAGTACAAAGGGGAATCAGCTGGAAAGACATGAACTGAAGCAAAGTAAATTAAGCAGAATTTTATTTTTAATGTATCTGACAACAATTATAAGATAAGCAGAAAGAATAACAATCTAAAATGAAAGGCTCTGAAAGTATCTGCCTAAGTATCTGGGGCCACCTCACATCTTCCCTTTTGCTCATTGATAAAGGAAGCAGACAATTTTAGCATGTCCTGATCAGACCAAGGCTTTTAGGAGCTTGAAGACTCTGGGCCTTGGATGGAAGGCGGGGCTAGGTCAGGTTTGGTCTCAAACACACATAAGAGGACTGAACTCTCCTTTCCTTTTTTTGCAAAGGTGGGGGAGTTTAGGTGTGGAATTATACATGTCAGAGTTTTTCAATTTGTTGGACTTGGAAAAAAAAATTTCTTTGGAAAAAAAAAAGAATACTTTTCTGGGGAAGGAAAAGGAAAAATAACATTAGGAAATGATAGAAAAATAAAACCTATTAAATAAAAATGTGAATTGAGAACAATGTTACATAAAGAGTTCTATATTTATGAATTCAAAAATATGTATACTGACCACAGGCCTATAAAAAGATTTCTATTTTTATTCTTTTGATAAAAGGTGATATAAGGGTGTAGTGAATTGTTATATATGAATAAATAGGGATGAGTCTAGCAATTTGATAGCTACTTTTCTCTTGAATGCATTTTATAGAGTACTCAGCAGTTTGAATCTAAATAAATTGACTAATGAGCTATTAAGCTCATTTCTTTTTGATAGTTACATAAAGCATATTCTTAGCTAGTCCCGGAAGGAGCACTGAAAACAAAACCATTTCCATTAAAACTGTGATCACTGAAAAATATCAAGCTTTAACTTGTTTTATTTATTTGAGTGAAAACTGATTTCTGGCTAAATTCCTCTACCTAGAAAATGTTAATACTTCTTAAATTCAAAGAAAATCTTTCACAATCTAAAGAGATTTCTTCCTGTGCTTCCTTTTCTCTATTTTTTTCATCTTTTATCTTTAATGAATAAACATAACACTGACACCCATTTAGCCACCTGCCAATAACAGGACATAAAGCTGTCTGAAGTCCCATAACTATCACACAGAAGCCACAGAGTAGCTAGAATTCAGCAGAAATACAGAGTGCAGAGGTAAAAGAGACATTCAGATTGTCCAGGATGTTTTCTTTTTTTGTTTTTCCCCCTCTAAAATCCCTACTTTACTCATCTGGAAAATGAAGAGGATGGGACTAGATAGTGGTATCAAACTCAAATAGAAATGAGGGGCTGTACAAAAGGATCCCTGTGGGTGTATGTACTGACTTTATTGATTTTAAAATCACATGCTAACATTATTTATGTTCAACTATGCATTTATTTACTTTGTTAATATCTCCAAATTACGTCTTAATCTGGTATAGACTAAAACTCAGGAGGATCAGACAAGTCTGTATTAAATGACATCAAAGGCACATTTCTAATTCTACATCTATGATCCAATAGTATACGTAGATGCAATTCAATCTTTATTTAAAAAAAAAAACTAGAGGAAAATATTTTTAAATGCTTATACTTAAAAGCAGAGATTTTTCTCTTTAAAGAAAACTAAGGTTGGAGTTTGATAATCTTCCTCATGAAATAACAGCTTTTCCAAAAGTTAACAAAAAGTTTTAAATTGACTTCTGAGCAATAAATTTAAAAGTGCATTTTATAATTTAATCAAGTTTTTAATTCTGCAAACACTTTCAGATAGGAGTAGCAACTGGACCGTGTGGACAAAAGTTGTAATAATAGTGAAATCTGCACACAGTTTTTTTAAAGACCACATTGAAAACATCAGAGATCAGTAATGGCATCTATAGTGTAGTAAAATTAATTGTAAGATATATTTCTTACCAATCTCTTCAGACTCTCATTTTGATATTTTATGTTGTTTTTCTGTTTTGTTTTTTTACACCACAAGGTATTACATACTTTTTCATAGTTTTAGAACATTAGTAAATACAGGATTTTATCAGGATTCCCAACACTACAATAACAAAGAAACATGATAGAAAAGCCAATTCGAAGGAGTGTCAGTTTTACTTGCTTCAGTTACTGTCATAAGGTATTTCACACAACATAAGAGAAACCTCCTTCCAGGTATTATTATACCTATTAATGACTTACTCTTTGGATCTCATCTTTCAACCTGTGTTATTCACCCTGTGTAATTCAAATGCACCTTCTTCATATTATCCACAGTTATACAAATACCCCATCAAATAGATGTCTTGCTAAATCTAGTAATTTGTAGGTAACATTCCTTTCATCTACCTAGGAGAGAAGAGAAATAAAGTTTATCTGGCATGAGTTGTTCTTCATGAAACAATACTGACTCTTGTGAATCATTGCTTCCCTTTCTTAAATGTTGGCAAAACCATCTTTTAAAAAAAACTTTTCAAAAATTTTCCTGGAATCAAAGTCAAACTCACTAGTTTGAAAGATCCACTTAAACCCATACAGATAGATCTGAGTTTGCCCTTTCAACTCATAATTGAGACAGGCCTTAAGCAAGAAGCCAGGATTCCTGTACCTTACCACTTCTGAGTTACCTTTCTTCAAACAAGCAAAATTTTAAAACATACATACCTCAACCATGTTTCCATTCCATTTCCAAAAGAAACCAGTTCCAATCACAGCCTTTACTGAATCTGCTTTGCTAAGATTTGTGAATAAATAACTCATAAATCATATTCAATTTGGTTACAGATCTAGCCTTCTTACAAAAGCAAATTATAACCTCTATCCTGGCCAGGGTGGAAGAAGAACAAATAGAATGAACACAATGTTGCATGCTCTCTTTTTAAAAAGCAGCTACAGAGGCAACAAAGACAAAAAAAGAGATTCAATCTTCCAAAGACCAGCCAGAATAAGTGAGCTTAAGACATTAAGAACCACTTGAGGGCACTCGGTACTCAAAGTAGGAAAAAAAAAAAAAACAAAACTGTATCTGTCTTTTCAATGCCTAGGGAAAGAGGATATCTAAGAGTACCAATAAGTTGAATGAAGTAGAATTTTATAACTTAATAACAAGTTATATTTTTCTAACTCCCTTAAATTGTTGTTTTTAGACAAAATATAACAAAATATGTTGTATTTTAAAACTATTTAAGTAGTACATACATTTTTCCATAAGTCCCTGTTTCTGTTATTCATGTATAAATTAATTTAAATGCTCTGTACTCATTACCCTCAACAAGTTCAGCTTTTCTTTTAGTAGCAGCTACCATATATATAAAGCCATAATGACTAGAAAGAATTAAAAAGCTTTTCAAGGATATATACACTGCGAACTCAAATAACTTAACTCTTATTTCTTGTCTCAAATAGATCTTGAAAATCCAATACTTTACCAGTCCCTAATACAGGGACTTGTTTAAGAGAGAAGAGTTCTGCTTTTAGCCCAGTAATATAAACCAGTTTGAGGTTGAGAGTGGAAAGGAAAGTCCAGCTATTTCAAGCAGACAGCTAGTTGTGGATAAGATAAGTTAAGAAAAGATAAGCAGATAAGAGTGCTAGCCATGGAGTCAAGAAGAACTGAGTTCAAATATGACCTTGTCCAACTAATAGTTAATAGTTCTAAAAGTCTTGGGCATCAATATTGATATACCTCAGTTTTCTAATTGTAAAATGGAAATAATGATAACAGCACAAATGAGATAATCTTTGTAAAGTGTTTTCCAAACTAAAAGGAATCAAATATAAAATTCTTTATTTGGAATTCAAAACCCTTCATGATAATATAACAAGCCCCCTTCTCCAACTCCCATACCACCTTTATGAACTTCTTATACTTTACTCTCCAACAAATATTATGCAATCTAATGTCACAATCTAACTGTCCCTCCAACAATACATTCCATCCCCAGACTTGCCATTATACTGCATATATATATATATATATATATATATATATATATATATATATATATATATATATATATATATATATATATATATATAGCACTTTCCTACTTCACCTCACCTTCCAGTTTTCCTGGTTTCCTTCGAAAGACATGTAAAGTCCTACTTTCTATAGGAAATCTTTCCTGATCCCTTTTAATTTGAGTCCTTCCTTCATTATTTCTTCTTTATCCTATGTAAAGCTTATTTAAAGGGCCATCTCCAGTCATCTTGACCTATATCTTGCCACTGGACTCTGACGACTGAAGAAAAGTTAAGTAAGGCTGATGACAACGACTCTATACATCTCTGCTTCCCTTAGATCCAATTCACTTGCCAGTAAAGAGATCACCTTCCTGGACCTCCCTCTTTGAAAATGATGGACAAATAACAAACAAGCTTATTTGAACATAGTTATTTGCATGCTGTCTCCTCCATTTTATAAAGAAGTGTGTGGACATTACTTATTTGAATTCCATAATCACTTTTGTTCTCCAAAATCACTACTTTCTTATAACCCACTCCAACAGTTGACCCCTTAAAAGATTTCCAATCTGCTTCTTTCAAACACAAAACCTTCTTTTTTTGATACAATGGTCTTATAGCAAGAGAACTGGAATGATGATAGGATATATAAATATTATTGTGGACTTCACTATCCCATTTAAATATAACATATTACAAGTCCCTTAAAATAGCAAACGAGGATAATCACTCTTTTATATGCCCTTCTTTTTAAAAACAATTTGGCTTGTGGGTAAACATTAAATTTAGGAGTTAGAAGACTCAATGAATGAATGAAGCACTTAATAAATGCTAACTACAGACAGAGCACTGTTGTTAAATACTGGGGGACACAAATAGAAAACAGTCAAATCACTGGCTCTGAATCCCAGGCTCCACTTCTGTCCTTGAGCAAATTACCAAGCCTCAGTTTCCTCAATTATGAAACAAAGGAGAAGACTAGATGATTTCCAAAGTCTCTTCTAACTACATATCCTATGGCTGTAGGATTGGCATCTTCACAATCTCTTATTTCACAAAAATCTTATGAGGCATATCATAGTAATTGAATATATAATGTTCTATGAATGAGAAAAATCAAAGATAGTAAATGACTGAGTGTTGCACTATGACAAGGCCAGGACTTGATTCCAAGCCTTATAATCTCAAAGACAATGCTTTGTATCATACAAACTGCCATCATTTGATTCAAGGAATTGTTATAATAATTAAATTTTAGTTAGCTGCCAACATTTAAAAAAATTTTTTCAAAGTGCTTCAGATAACATGTGATTAGCACTAAATGACACATAGTTATTACTTGCATCATGACCCTATGTCCTTGGATGGCAAGTATTCTGTGTTAGGCCATTTTCAATTCCTGGAAAAGAATAGGTATCCATTCAATTCAAATACTTAAAAAAAAAAAAAAAAAAAGATAAAGATATAGCATATATAAAGATATAGCATAAATGCTTTGGAAGAGTACTCTTTATCTACTGAGAAGTGCCCCCATATTATGAAAGCCTTGAAAATGGCTTGATACCCACACATCTGGAAAGATTAATCATATACAACTAGTTGCTTCTTTGGCAGAGGCATTCAATAACCAATCACTGTTAGCAGCCAAAGGAAGAGAAGAGATAGCAAAGTATTTGTTTTGGCTCCACATAATATCTTAAGCTGGACTTAAGCTAGACAAAAACATAAGACCAAGGTAACAGAGATGATTTATTTATTTACTCTAATTCCTAGAGCTCTAACTAGTTGAAACCTTCCAAATACCATTTGCCTCTCTTCCCTATTTCAAGGGTAATAAAATCAAAGTGGGTGACTATAAGGAGAGGAACAACAAACCAATACAATAATATGCCGGTTTTAAAAAGTTCAAATAGAATTATGGGACGTTAGAGCTGGAAAGAATTTTAGATACCAGTACAATCATTTTACAAAAAAGGAAAATGAGGATCAGAAAAATGACTAACCATAATTCTTCTGAGATAGAAAACTTGATGGTCATTACAGGATAAAAGAAGAAAAAACACAAGATCTTTAGTGTAGATGTTGTCAGCATCAGCAAAGTGAAATACCACTAAATTTTTATATCTAGTCAGGAATATTCTCATTGCTAATATCAATTTCTTTTTAAATGAGTGCTTTTTTTTGGTCACTTATTTTGTTTGTGTAGCCACATTCTTAGAATTAAATAAAAAGAAAAAACCCAGATACTATAAAATTTATAGGAGGGAGGGAGGAAGGGAGGAAGGGAGGAAGGGAGGAAGGGAGGAAGGGAGGAAGGGAGGAAGGGAGGAAGGGAGGAAGGGAGGAAGGGAGGAAGGGAGGAAGGGAGGAAGGGAGGAAGGGAGGAAGGGAGGAAGGGAGGAAGGGAGGAAGGGAGGAAGGGAGGAAGGGAGGAAGGAAGGAAGGAAGGAAGGAAGGAAGGAAGGAAGGAAGGAAGGAAGGAAGGAAGGAAGGAAGGAAGGAAGGAAGGAAGGAAGGAAGGAAGGAAAAAAACTTGCCCAGGATAATACAATAATTGCTATAAGAAACAAATCCTCCATCATTCAAATGAACTTTCCATAGTATATGCCATAATAGCTTCCCACTATAATTATTTACAAGAAAATATTGCATATTCACATAATACTGCCTTCTCTCAAGCTCACATCTGCCTATGAAGCACCATGTGAGAGTAGTGTTTAGAATCAATTAGGATAGATTTTCTCTGCTTCTCACACCTTATTCTAGAAATAAATGGTGTGAGAAAAATAATATATAATCATATTAAACTACAACTCAAATGCTTCCAATCTCAAATTGACTCACTATCCTCTCCCCCACTTAAAAAAAATTTTTTTATTGTAGCTTTTTATATGCAAAACATATGCATGGATAATTTTTCAATACTGACCCTTGCAAAAACTTCTTTCAACTTTTTCCCTCTTCCCCTCTATCCCCTCCCCTAGATGGCAAGTAGTCCCATACATGTTAAATTTGTTTAAAATATATGTTAAACACTACATATATATATATATATATATATGTATACATGCACATATTTATACAGTTATCTTGCTGAACAAGAAAAATCGGATTTAGAAAGAAGGTAAAAAATAGCCTAAGAAAAAACAAAAATGCAAGCAAACAATAACAAAGAGTAGAAATGTTATGTCCCCACTTTTTTTTTTTTTTTAAAGCTAATACTATACTTATGATTTCACTTCTGATGCCCTCACCTCAGGGCAGCAAATTCTCAAAGTTATAAGATCCTGGGAGTACCAAGACCCTTTGAGGAGGTCTCAGACCAAAACTATTTTCACAATAATACTAAGAGATGTTTTATAAATATTAATGGATATATCCAAAGTAGAAACCTTTTAGGGGCAGGGTGCTCCCAAAATAATTTTAAAGAATATAATGAGTTCATATCAAAAAAATTGAGAACCACTGGTTCTCTTTGAAGAGCTGAAACTCAGTCTTTTGGAATTAACTGGGGCACTGAAAGATTAAATGCCTTGGCCCAACTGATAAAATTTATGTGTTTTGGAGGTATGTCATAAACCCCAAGTTTTCCAAAGTCATCTCCCTATAAGGATCTTAACCTGTTTTGTCATGGATCCTTTTGGCAATCTGGTGAGGCCCAGAGATCTCGTCTCAAAATCTTTTCAAATTGCATAAAATAAATACAGTGGACTGGAAAAGAAACCAATTATTTTGAAATACAATTCTAAGGATTTTTTTTTAAAACAAGTTCATAGACCCCAGATTAAGAACCCATACACTGCACCATACTGATTCTTCTTCATCTATATTATACCATTCTACAAAACTACTTCAACTGACAGTTTGCTGCTATGATGAAATCCTGTGCAACTTATCTCAATTCACCATATTCCAAACTCATTTCTCATGCCTCCAATCTCAGTCTTTCCTTCCCCACACTCAGCATTATCCCTTGTCCCACACATTTATCCATTTTCCCAACTTCATATTTCTGTTCCTTTTTTAAACCTCTAATACAGGCAAATTTTACTAGTCCAATCAAAAAGCCCATTTAAAGATAGATGGGCTCCTAGGATGGAGCAGATGGAAGAGTGATGATTGGTATGAGGAAGAGCCCTGAATTCCAAACCTGTCTCAAAATCTTTGTCATGGGATCCTACTGTATAATGTTACTTATCAAAATCTTTTTTGCAACACTTTCACACAACCTCCTATAATTCGGGATAATATTTTACTATTTCCTATATGTCAATTTCCTTAAAAAGTATGGATTCCAGTTTTACTAATCCTTCATTTACCCCCTCTCTTCAACCTATTCCTTATTAGTAATTGTCTATAAATGCAATGTTTTAATAACCTTCTTTTAATTCTTCCCCCACCCCAGGCAATTGGGATTGAGTGACTTGGGCAGGGTCACACAGCTAGGAAGTGTTAAGTGTCTGAGATCAGACTTGCACTTGGGTCCTCCTGACTTCAGGGCTGGTGCTCTATCCACTGCACCACCTAGCTGCCCCCTTCTTACAATTCTTAAGGATTATTGTTCCTTTATATAGGCCACAATAATTTTCCAATGCATAGATTTGCTCGGGTCACTCCATATTATTACAATGACAACAAAACTGTTTCAATGCTAAGACATACTTAAGTACATATATTTTACAAGAGATCCACAAAGGAAATCCAATAGTATGTTAAGATATTGGAACAAAAATATGTACTGAAAACAGCAACCTCTGGGGAAAAGAAGCCAGTTATCTCTATCACCATCATCAAATGCCAATCAACTACCATCAATGAAACAGCCTAACTCAAAGATTAAGACAGCCTTATGGAAAGAGAAGAGGCAACATATTCCAGGGAGTTCAAAAGTCACTGCCATCACCTCAACAACTATCTTTATTCAAACCCTAATAGCGACAACCTAACACTCTGGGCCTAAGAGAAATAGGAATAATAGTGCCTCCAAGTCAGCCTAGCTTCTAGCCAGGTCTCCTCTATCACAATTGAGGGAAAAAACCTTTCTGGAAAAGGAATCTGCATTTTTGTCACCACTAATACTAACACTCAGACTAATGAGCCTTTAGCCCAAGAGTCAAGAAGAGCAGATTAATCGGTCTCCTTCTAACCTAGCTCCTGGAAGCCATTATCCAAGGGAACAAATCCTAGTGCACGATGCAATTTGGGGACAACCTCAGCAAGATCTGTAATTCCTGCCTTCTCAAAGCCATAGCTACTGGACAGCATCAAGTTTTTGGCATCAAAGAACTCGGTTGTTACTATCAAATGGTTCAACATCAGTTGCAGATATGGTCTTACTAATGAAAGTAATATTACCAAGTCATGACACTTTTACTCTAGTTTCTCCTCTTGTTCTTCCATCTGAAACTACCCCATTCCCACCACTGGGCTAACTGGTGAGCTTTTACCTTATCTGATTCCCCACCCACCAATGGACATCTCCCAAGTATGAAGCCTGGGATCTTCCAGAAGAACTAGGACTCCTCCCCAGAAGTGTTGTATTTTTCTTTTAAAAATAAGTTCTTTGATGATGGGAATTGTTTAACTTGCTTACATTTGAACACTGTTTAGCACATTTAATGTTTTTATTTCATTAAAGATGAACTGCTATCGCCATTACTACTTATTTCACCATAAGAAAATCTTCATCAGACTCACATCAAAAAACACCTCCTCTGTATATTGTTTCCTTTAACTAGAAAGAACTCCTGCCCTAATATTAGGGCACTTCAATTCAGATGCTGCTGTTCCCTCAAGTGCATTTTCTTCCTACACTTTCCTTCACTCCACCTTAGCCAAACACAGAGATTGTGAGATAGTATATATCTGATATTACTAACATAAAAAAAGTTTCATCTCTATAATTCCCTGCCTGAAATTTCTCTGACCATTGTCTCTTGTTTTTCCACAGTTATCCCTGTACCTCAGTTCTCATAAACATTCTCTACAATTACTCCACTTTTTACGTCTTCTAGTCTAGCTTCACTTTTCTCCATTCAAAATTACTTCAACTTCACATGGCTCCCATTAGGTTTCTAGTGTATCCTCTCTAAGCCCCAAGCTTCAATTATACCCACCATCACCTTTCTCATTACTTTGCAACTGAATATAGTTGGAATATGTCACACAATTGTTCCATTTATATTATCTAATATCAAAACTGGGAATCCACACTGCTGTACATAGTTTTTATTCTTGCATCATCTGCCCTTTATTACTAGCCCCAGTACTACAACTCTGGCACCTCAAACCACCCTTAGCACTCTTTTCTTCCTTCTCAGAAGGACTATATCTGATACAAAATGGAAAACAAAACAAAACAAAAATCTGAGGCCATTTATCAAAAACTCCCTCTATCCCTCAATTCCCCATTTCAAATCACCTCTGATTCTTCAATCTCACCTCCTTTGCTAATCTCTGAAGAAGTGGTACTCTCTCCTTGCTATTACCAGATCCCCATATCATCACAGCTCTGCCTAGAGTCTACCACTTCCCTCATCTCTCTTCTCTCCCTAATTTTCAACTTTTCCAGATCCACAAGCTCCTTGAATTCCCTTTTCAAAACTTGCTTAGCATTCAGAACCATCTCCAGTTGTCCTAATCTATATCTAGCCTCTGGAGGAGAAAATGAGGCTGATGACTTGGCCCAGCTCATCCTTACTTAAATCCAACTCACTGGCATGTCATGGCATCACCTTCCTGCAGTCAAGAAGAAAGGACAAACAACCACCCTCACCACAACAGACCATCAACAAAAGTAGAGATGACCAACAACGTGAAAAAGTAAACACTTCCCCTAATTAACTCTAAAAAAGCAACAAAAATAATTTAAAAATTAAAAAAGAGGCGGAATTATAGATTAAAATGTTTCAAGAGAGAAATAAGAATCTTGAGAGAAATTAGATTGGAACAAATGGCAGTATATTATCTTATAATAACTATATTACAGAAAAAAATAATTACCAGAATAGAAAAGCTTACATTCCAGTAGCAACATTCTCCAAAGAAACTAAAAGAGAGAACAACAAACAGATTGGGAATACAAATATATTGAAGTGAAGAATACTCTGGAAGAGATGCAAAAAGCCGTAACATTAAAAGAATACATAATCTTTTTGCAAACACACATACTAGAATCAAACAAGATACCATATAGAGAGACAATTTTAAGGACTACATACCTGCCAAATGAATATAATAAGTGAAAGGAAATCTAGCCCCATAATCTAAGAAATAAGACAAGAAAATTTCCCTAACCTTCTGAATACAGAAAATAAATCACCAGTAAAAAGCCCCAAAGATGTGCTATTTAGTGTCTAATTCTTTATTTCTATCTTTGATCCCAATGGTAGCAAAAAGGCAATAAAACAGTATGATATAACATATAAACAGTTCAATATATAAAAATAATAAAAATAACAGTATGTTTATTATAAACACTAAGAGAAAAGCTTCAAAACACTCTTCCCTGATTCTCAGTGCGCGCTCTCTCTCTCTCTCTCTCTCTCTCTCTCTCTCTCTCTCTCTCTCTCTCTATATATATATATATATATATATATATATATGTATATATATATATATATATATTTATATATATAAAGAATGCTTTCTATGATTAATCTTTTCAAGTTATAATATGTGCAGGGCATGTAATGAGAAAACATCTTCACTTATCAAACTGGCAATTTGAATTCTTCTGTAACAGTTTAATTTATATAAAATAACAATTATAGAAAATCTTTATTGAAAATACTTCCTTATGAATGTTACAGATAAAAAGTTAATTCAAAGAACCAGCAACTGATTTAAAGAAATACTGCCATCTTATTTGAACAAATAACTTAGTAAAACTCTTAAGACCTAAGAAAAGTATTGACAACAATTCTCTGGCATTAATTAAAAGTATTTGCTTGAAAACAAATAGCTCAATACCAGTTGAGCAGAACTTGTACGCATTACAGCACAAATTGTACTACTGTCTGGGGTCATCATAAGAAAAGATACAATATATTGGGAAATCATTTGGGGTAGATACTTTACATTTCAATATGATCACTCACATATTCAACTGAATTAACTAATCCAGGGTTGGATGGTATCCAGCAATTTCATTATAGTACCTAACAATCTTACTACCCAAAAAAAAAAAAAAAAAAAAAAAAAAAAAAAAAAAAAAGTACTTCACTCTCACTAGATAAAAATTTACAAGAAAGACACCTAAAGTACTAGTCAACTCATGAATATGTTCCAACACCATAGGTGTATTAGGGAGTAATATGAACATCAGACAAAACTTTCATTGCCACATACCTATTATATATTTGTACTTAAATGTCAAACATCCTACAAGTTCAATAAGAAACAAAGTAACAGCAAACTGTTTTTAAATAACAAAATCAGAAATACACTTATATTTACCATAATGGTGTCTTCATGGATATGAAACTCACCTGTTTCCTTAAAGTTTCTACCATTATTCAGTAGAAAACAACTCCCAATCTCTCAAATTCCCAGCCTAGGAATTATGCTCAGTGCTTCATTGTCTCTTATACCCCTTAGCTAATCTGTCCCTTAGATCTGCTGATTTTATCTCAGTCACATCTCTCATCATCTGCCCCCTTCTCTTTCTGACACTGCCACCACTCTAGGGCAGGCTCTCATCACTTCACACCTAGACTATTAAACAACTTGTTGAAGGGGTCCACTTGTGCCAAGTCCCCTCAACACTCCAGTCCTTCCTCCATTAAGCCACTAAAATGATTTAATTAAAAGCACAGATCCAACCATATCATTCTCCTACTCACTAAACTTCAGTGGCTCTCTGTCATCTCAAGGATCAAATACAAAAATCCTGTATTTAATGTTTAAAGGCCTATATAACCAAACCTGCTCCTACCTTTCCAATCTTATATTTTACTCCCCAACCAAGCACTTTTTCGGGATCCAATGACAATGATCCCCTTGCTGTTCCAGGAATAAAACACTCCATCTCTTAGCTCTGGGCATTTTCTCTGCCTATTCCCCATACCTGGAATGCTTTCCCTCTAGATCTTTGTCCACTGCTTTCCTTATCTTCCTTTGAGTCCCAATTAATCTTATCTTTCACAGGAAATTTTTCCCAACTCCTCTTAATTCAAGAGTCTTTCTTCCATTAATTATTACCTATGTATGCTGTCTCTAACTTGTTTGTATATATTTATTGTCTCCATTAGTTTTGAAGGCAGGGGACTGTCTTCTGCCTCTTTTTGTATCTTCAGTCCTTAGTACAGGAACATAAGTAGGTGCTAAATAAATGTTTATTGCTTGATAGATAATCCACTGATCTCAAATTTCTTGTTTCCCAAGTCCTATCACATAGCCCTTGGCATAAAGATGACTGAATTATATAAGTTCCTTGATTAGAAGTAAGTCTCACAATAGTGTGTACTGGGTTCCAGTAAATTTATCTAATCACAAATGGGCCCACATAAAAACAAAGAAAGTCTTTTAAATCTTCCCTACAAGATCCTTCAAAATATCCAACAAAGGCAATTCCAAACCTCTTTTCTCCTTAGAATTCTCAAAATATCTTTCCCCTTACCCCCTCAGGAGGACCTTTTTTTCATTGCAGAGCAAAACAAGATGATGTGCCATAAGATCTACACTCACTAAGTCCTACACTTCACCCAAATTATCTACTCTTCTATTCTCTAAAGAAGAGGTAAATGGACCTTTCGTGGCAAAAACCAACCCCTCTATATGTGCAGACTCTACTAGAATTCCTAGAAGAGAAGAAGCAAGAGTGTTTTTTTATAAAAAGAGCTAATGTTTCTATAAATGGAATGAAAGCACTTAAGGGAAAAAAACTGAAAGAGAAATGAGCACTACTTCTTGAAAATTAGAATGGACTAAACAGAAACCAATGACTTCATAAGGCAATAGGAAATCTTTTTTTTTTATTATTTTATATATATATATATATATATATATATATATATGTATATATATATATATATATATTTTATAATATTATCCCTTGTATTCATTTTTCCAAATTACCCCCCCTCCCTCTATTCCCTCCCGCCGATGACAGGCAATCCCATACATTTTACATGTGTTACAATATAGTCTAGGTACAATACATGTGTGTGAATATCATTTTCTTGTTGCACAATAAACATTAGAATCCGAAGGTACATGCAACCTGGGCAGACAGATATTAGTGCTAACAATTTTCATTCCCCTCCCAGTGTTTCTTCTCTGGGTGTAGCTACCTCTGTCCATCATTGATCAACTGGAAGTGAGTTGGATCTTCTTTATGTTGAAGATTTCCACTTCCATCAGAATACATCCTCATACAGTATTGTTGTTGAAGTGTACAGTGATCTTCTGGTTCTGCTCATTTCACTCAGCATCAGTTGATTTAAGTCTCTCCAGGCCTCTCTATATTCCTCCTGCTGGTCATTTCTTACCGAGCAATAATATTCCATAACCTTCATATACCACAATTTACCCAACCATTCTCCAACTGATGGACATCCATTCATCTTCCAGTTTCTAGCTACAACAAAAAGAGCTGCCACAAACATTTTGGCACATATATGTTTCTTTCCGCTCTTTAGTATTTCTTTGGGATATAATCCCAGTAGTAGCGCTGCTGGGTCAAAGGGTATGCACAGTTTGATAACTTTTTGGGCATAATTCCAGATTGCTCTCCAGAATGGCTGGATTCTTTCACAACTCCACCAGCAATGTATCAGTGTCCCAATTTCCCCACATCCCCTCCAACATTTGTCATTATTTGTTCCTGTCATCTTAGCCAATCTGACAGGTGTGTAGTGGTATCTCAGAGTGGTCTTAATTTGCATTTCTCTGATCAGTAGTGATTTGGAACACTCTTTCATGTGAGTGGATATAGTTTCAATTTCTTCCTCTGAGAATTGTCTGTTCATATCCTTTGACCATTTATCAATTGGAGAATGGTTCGGTTTCTTATAAATTATGGTCAGTTCTCTATATATTTTGGAAATGAGACCTTTGTCAGAACCTTTGTTTTTAAAAATATTTTCCCAATTTGTTACTTCCCTTCTAATCTTGTTTGCATTAGTATTATTTGTACAGAAACTTTTTAGTTTGATGTAATCAAAATCTTCTATTTTGTGATCAATAATGATCTCTAGTTCTCCTCTGGTCATAAATTCCTTCCTCCTCCACAAGTCTGAGAGGTAGATTATCCTCTGTTCCTCTAATCTATTTATTATCTCCCTCTTTATGCCTAAATCATGGACCCATTTTGATCTTATCTTGGTATATGGTGTTAAGTGTGGATCCATATCTAATTTCTGCCATACTAATTTCCAGTTTTCCCAACAGTTTTTTCCGAATAATGAATTTTTATCCCTAATGTTGGAATCTTTGGGTTTGTCAAAGATTAGATTGCTATAGATGTACCCTTTTTTGTCCTTTGTATCTAATCTGTTCCACTGATCTACCGGTCTATTTCTTAGCCAATACCAAATGGTTTTGGTGACTGCTGCTATATAATATAGCTTTAGATCAGGTACACTTAGACCACCTTCCTCTGAGTTTTTTTTCATTACTTCCCTTGGAATTCTTGACCTTTTATTCTTCCATATGAATTTTGTTGTTATTTTTTCTAGGTCATTAAAATAGTTTCTTGGGAGTCTGATTGGTATAGCACTAAATAAATAGATTAGTTTGGGGAGTATTGTCATCTTTATTATATTCGCTCGGCCTATCCAAGAGCACTGAATGTCTTTCCAATTATTTAAATCTGATTTTATTTTTGTGGCAAGTGTTTTGTAATTTTTCTCATATAATTCCTGACTTTTCTTTGGTAGATGGATTCCCAAATATTTTATACTCTCAACATTTGTTTGGAATGGAATTTCTCTTTGTATCTCTTGCTGTTGCATTTTGTTAGTGATATATAAAAATGCCGAGGATTTATGTGGATTTATTTTGTATCCTGCCACTTTGCTGAAATTTTGAATTATTTCTAGTAGCTTTTTAGCAGAGTCTTTGGGGTTCTCTAAGTATACCATCATGTCATCTGCAAAAAGTGATAGTTTAATTTCCTCATTTCCTACTTTAATTCCTTGAATCTCTTTCTCGGCTCTTATTGCCGAGGCTAGCGTTTCTAGTACTATATTGAATAGTAATGGTGATAGTGGGCAACCTTGTTTCACTCCTGATCTTACTGGGAAAGGTTGCAGTTTATTTCTATAGGCAATAGGAAATCTTAAAACAAAGTGAAAAGGCTGAAAAAATGGAAGAAAATACCAAGATTCTCATAGCAAAAACTGATTTCAAAAACAGATCAAGAAGAAAAAAAAATGTTTGATCCACTGGATTATGTGAATGCCATGTCCAAAAAACAAAACAAAACAAACAAACAAACAAAACAACAACAACAACAACAACAACAACAAAAAACTGCCAAGATCTCTCAAAATCTCAGAGAGCAATGTGGAAATAGAAAGAATCTACTGGCAAATTCCTGAAAGAAACCCCAAAATGAAAACTCCCAGGAACAAAATCCTAAGGTTCTAGCTCAAAGAAAAAATATCCCAAGGAGGCAGAAAGAAAAGAATCCAAGTATCAAGGAGACGCAATCAGGATCAGACATGACACCACTATAAAACAGCAGAAAACTTCCAAGATTTCTGTTTGTCCAGAAGACCAAAAATATGGACTTAACAGCCAAAAACAACTTACCCAGCAAAATAGTATAATATTACAAGTGGAGAAAAAAAAAATGGCCCTTTAATGAAATAGAGAACTTCAATTGCTCCTAAGGAAAAGACCAGAGCTGCAGACAAAAGTGAAGTTCAAGCACAGTAGTAATTAGAAACTTAAAAAGGTAAACCATGAAGGAACAATGACAAAACAAGAATAAAATGCTTACGTTCAAATATTGGGAGATGATGATACATGTGTCTCCTCTGAACCCTATCATCATCAGAGTTCAAAGAGGAAATCCAGTTAGACAAGGCCTGGAATTTATTCTGTTATGTTTTCATAATCTTAAGAAAAGACCAAAAAGAAAAGGGAAAATGAATGCAGTAGGGTCTAAGGGGAAAAAAGTTACCTGAAAATCATCTCTCATAATCAGGAATTCCAAGTAGCTATCTATACGGGGGTGGGTAAGTATTTGACGCCTGAACTTCATTCTCATATGTCTACATAGCTCCAATTCTGTATCACCAACAATCTACTGGATGCTCTAAATTCAATATTCCATAGGCTTCTCAAGCTCAATGTATACAAAATAGAAAAAATGCCCCAAATCACTAATAGTTAGAGAAGTGAAAATTAAAGCAACTCCCAGATTCTATCTCACCTCCATTATTAGGTTGACAAAATGGACAAAAAAGGGAAAACGACAAAATATTCTAAGATCTGTGGGAAAACAAATACGTATTTATGTACTGATGGTTGTTATGGAAAGATCCAGCTTTTCTGGAAAGCAAATTGAAACAATGCCCCAAAAGTTATTAAAATTTGCATACTATTCAACCCAGTGATACCACTAGTAGATATAGAATCCAAAAAGGTTAAAGAGTAAAAAATTATGTACAAAAATATTTAGAGATACTCTTATTGTAGCAGCAAAAATGGGATCAAATAATTAGGTGGTGAACTGGATAAAGGATTGGACTAATAGTCATGCAGAGTCATCTTCCTGAGTTCATCTGGCCTCAGATACAAGCTGTGTGACTCTGGATAAGTCACTTAACCTTGTTTGCCTCAGTTTCCTCATATGTGAAATATGCTGGAGAAGGAGATGGCAAACTACTCTGATCTCTTTGTCAAGAAAACCCTAACCCTAAATTAAATAACAAAGAGCTAGATAAGACTGAAAATTGACTGAACAGCATAAAACTATGGAATATTACTGCACCATAAGAAATGAAAAAGAAGTTTTCAGAAAAACCTGGGGAAAATGGTATGAAATGATACAAGATGAAGTAAGCAGAAAAAAAAAAAAAAAACTTAATAAAAACAATGAAAAGACAATTTCAAAATATTGAGAATTCTTTTCAAGACAATGACCGTTTCAGAAGACTAATGAAGAATATAATCTATATCCTGACCAAAAAAAGCAACTGATTCAAAATGCAAAAGAAGATAACCATTTCTGGCCAATGCGGGGAAATTGTATATTGTTACTAGGATTTGGCTTTTCTTTTCTTTCCTTCCTTCCTCCCTCTCTTCCTTTCTTTCTTTTAATAAGGGGGAAAAGGTTGAAAGGAGATAAAAAAAAAAAAACCTCATTATTTGAAGAAAAAAAAAAATATATATATATATATTTTTTTTTTAAATTTAAGAAACAGTCTAAATCCAGAGATACCTAAGGAAACAAACCCAGAAAAAGGAAAAAAAAAAAAAAAAACTACAAGCATAACGTTATAGAAAAATATAGTTTGGCCATAGGAACAAGGAAGGAAGGAAGGGTAAAATAAAGTCCCGAACAAAAGAACTGGAAGGAAAATTAATAGTTCAAAGGAAATGTCAAATAATGGATCTCATGATATTAGAAGGGACCTAAAAATATGCACATCAATGACTCCATAAAGGGAAGAAAATGTAAAAACAAAAATCAAAGGATTAAAAAATTAGAGGAAAAATGTAATGTATCTACTATCAAAAACAAATGAACTAAAAAAGAGATTAAGGAGAAATAATTTAAGAAATATCTAACTCCCTAGGAGCAAAACAACAAAAAAAGCATGAATATTATATTTCAAGAAATCATGAATTATTTGTTTTTCAATAGAAGGCAAATTAAAATAAATAATTGAAAAAATAATTATTATTCATGATTGAACCATGCCAATATAATTAAAATAGCAATACTAAATTTATTTAATCTTTTCCATAGTCTAAAAATTTCATTCCACAATTCAATTAGTAAAGATGTTCATTTTCCTAATATATAAAACTAGCATTACCACATATAGAAAGATGTCGAAATAACCTAATATTCCCATTAGGATGTTATTAGAAGCCCGGTTTTTCCAGGCAAGATGAAAAAATCTAAATTATTTAAGATAATTATTAAAATTGAATTTTTCTCAGTATGAATGATCTATTACAGCAGTTTCACAAAGTGTGGTCCAGGGAACCCCCAAATCAGGAGGTTCACAAAGTCAAAAACTTTTCAAAATAAGGCATAACTAGTTCTAATATGGTAAATATTGACAAACATAACCCATCTAAACAAAAGATCTTTGGGATAACCTCAAAATTTTTAAGTGTGTAAAGTGTTTCTAAGACAAAAAAGAATCATTGAACTAGTAAATATAGTGATTTTATTTAAGTATACTGCTACATTATATTACTAGAATTTCAAGCAGGGAATTTCAAATGCATAAAGTAACTTCACCCTACTCCTCTAAATGGACTGCACTACAAGAAATCAACATTAAACTAATGAAATAATTCATATTAAATTAAGTAAGATGGGTACTATTATTTTTTCCATTTTACTTAAAAGGAAACTAAGATTTAAAAAGGGATTAGTGACTTGTGCAATAGCAAAGCTAGTTTCTAAAGCAGAATTTCAGCTCAGGTCTTCCTTGTCCGTATATAGAGTCCTATCTACGAAACTGCCTCTTTTCTGATCTCCAGCTCTCTGTGAACATCCATTTGAATGACCTATAAACATCTTAAATTCATTATATCTAAAACACAACTTATCTTTCCCCAAAAATTCTTCCTGAATCTTCTGTTACTTAATCCACTAACTAATGTCTTCTAATTATTGAGAGCCCTATCATCTTCCCAATCATCCCAGCTGACAACTCATCTTTGGCTCTTCCTTCTCAGTTCCCTAAACAATCTGTTAAGTCCTGTCATTTCTAACTCATGTGTTTCCTCTGCTCTCCTCTGACACAGGCACTAACCTGGTACAAGCCCTCATCACTTCACACTTAGACTATATTGCAAGAGACAACTAATTGATCTCCTTTCCTCAAGTCTCTTCCCACTCCAGTTCATTCCTTTACTCATCTACCAAAATAATCTCAAAAGCATACATTTGAACATGGTATTTCTTATTCAACAAGTTCCAGTGGTTCCCTATTACCTCCAGAATCAAATAAAAAAGTCTATTTGGCTTTTAAAACCTTTCCCCATTTGGATTCTTTGTATTGTATTCTAGGATCCAGAACACCAGCCTAACTGGCAGTTCCTGAAATATGATACTCCATCTCCAGACTCCAAGCTTTCTCACTGGTTTACTCTCCCCCAAGGCTGAAATGTTGTTCTCCTTTTTCTCATCTCTGCCTTCTGGCTTCTTCCAACATTCTTCTCAAAAATCACCTTACATAAAAGTCCTTTTTTTTTTCTCCCTTGTTCATTACCCCAATATGTAACGCCAGTGCCTTTCCCTCTGAGATTACTTCCAATTTACCCCATCTACCTCTTAAGTGTGTGTGATGGTTTTCACATGCTCTTTCTCCATTACAATATATGTTCCCTGAGGGGAGAATTGGTTTTGCCTGTCTTTGAACCCCTAGAGTTTAACAGAGGCCTGGTTATCATCATCCAGGCAAGACTGGATTTTACACAGAAAATAAAATTTCTGTCTTGTACCTACAATTAAGAAAGCAATTCAGTATCTACAATAAGAAAATATTTTTAGCTTTCAGAAAGCAACTCCCCCAAATAAGAAGTATTACATATGCAAATTAAAGCTTTTTAAAATATTATCTGCCTTAACAATAATAGCTTTGTTGTTATAACTTTATTGTTAACTTTGGTCTTGCTCTGAATCCTGTCAAGAGGGGGAGGGGAGAAAGAGGATGCTGATAAGAGGTGAAACAAGTCTTTATATTTATTAACTTATTTTCAATAACATCACAAAATGTGATGGTAGATATGCATTATGAGCATTTTGTTGTTTCCCTTTCCTCAAAACAGCTATCAATAAGGTAGTTTATGCCTTCATTCCAACAACCACCTCAAGTTTCTTTTTTGAAAAATAGTATCCATCTATTAATGTTACATATGCATCAAGTACAATAAAAATATGTAAAATTTTCAAATATCTTCAATTTTTATCTCCTGACCTTACCAGCAATTACTATATCTTCCCAGCCAGGAAGCCTGTATTTAGTCAAGACCCATATCATTATAATCAAATTTTTGGCCCTTTAAAAATATTCGCTGATAAAACATAACATTGGGGTCTTAAAATTTGGAGAAATATTTCCAATTCTAAATAACCCATAGGAAAACAGAGGCATTTTCAAATAATATCCTGACTTAAGCAAGTATTTATCTCAAATTAATTACTCAAAATAACTATAAAGGTAAAAAATATTTATCTGAGAAAATTTTCTCCAGTCCATTCCTATTCAAAAGTTATTGAAAAAATTTGCAAGTTAACTTTCCTAGAAACTATGAAAGGATATTCTCAAGAGAAAAAACTCAAACCTCCCAAAACATGCTCAAAGTGTATCAGAATATATATCTTTCTTACTGTACCTAACACTGTGGTATTGCACAAAATTCAATAAATACTTGTTAAACAAGTGAATAAACATAAGTTTGTGGACCTGATGAAGAGACTTGCTTAAGACAGCTAGCTATATGTCATAACTCTCCAAACAACTTATGAGTAGTTTGATAGAAACGAAAATTATATACTATATTAGAACCTAGATATCAATATTGGTATGCTTTCAGCCCCCTCTCTGTGAGTTTCTTCAAGATTTTGTTTTGAATCAATAGTTCAACACAAACCAGGAAAAAAGTATGTGTTGTCAAGTGTCTAAAGACAATTCCTAAGTCAGTTTCAATACATGTTGCAAAGATTTACTTAAACCCTCTCAAACCTTCCAAAGGTCAAGAATTACCACCATTACATTCTTTCTTCTTGAATTCCCTAAACGAATCAAAGAAAATAAATGGCACTCTTCCAATACAAAGTTCAGATGAGATTTTTGTCTTCCATGGATTTCAATGAGATTTGATTCTTCTTCAGAGATTGATTCAGATTCTACAGATAGTAGATTCAATAAATATATCACTTCAGAACTAGCTTTTCCTCTCAGGCAACTCTAAAATTAACTGATTAGTTTGTTGAACAGTTCTCAAACTTTCTTTGGGCTTGGGAGGGTTGGGAGAAGGAGCAAAAATAATGAGAATACTGTGTGTCAAAAATAACTCCATTTTAAATAGGCCCTAACCTTGTTGAGTACCATCGATGAGTATAGATTGTCAGTTGAAAACTATCTTCTAGTCCATATCTCATCTTATAGATGAGGAAACTGAGGCTCAAAGAGAGAAGTGAAGTAGACTTGCCTAAGGTCAAGCCAGATTTAGTCATATATATAAAGTGTTATACAAAATTCACCACTATGTCTTTACTTTTCTGCATATATCTAAAATACTTTCATTTTATTCTTCTAATAAGACACTATTTTCTGAAACCTCTAAACCTTCAAATAATTATAACGCCACCACTTTTGGAGAATATTAGGATATACAACTAGTTGGTTAAACAAAAACATGTAGGCATATTACTGTGTAAAGTGTGTAAGCTGTACTCCCAATTTCATCATCTAGGGTTAAAGTATGGCAATATACTTTACCACCTAAAGTAATAAGCATCTTCAGTACCTTCATTTTTCATACACAAGAATTAATGAAACAGATAAAATACATCACTGCAAACCTGTAACAAACCAAAACAACTTCAAGCACTTTGTAAAGAAGGTATAGGGTATATAGCAGGGGTAGAGTGAGGAGGCTAATGCCCCAAGTATCTGCCAGGGTCAAGAAATTTAGAGATTAGGAAAAAGCAAGTTCCCTCCCCCTAATATTCTTTTTGATACTCTTGGAGGTAGTACCAGAGGATCAGAGATCTAGAGCTGTCCACCTCAGAGGACATCTAGGGCCCAATCCTCTTTTTCACGCATGAAGAAACTGAGGTCCACAGAATTTAAGTGATTTGTCCAAGGTAAAACAGATAGTAAGCATCACAAGCAGGATTTTAATCCACATCTATAGAATGTAGTGAGTGCTCTTTCCCGAAAAACTTCCGGTTAAAGCTTCTCTAATAGATCTCAGACTTCATTAGCAGTTCTAGATCCTAAAAGAAATAAAGCATTCTCCCCCCAAAATCAATGTCAAATTTTTTTGAGAGAAAACAGTTTCACATCTTGCCATCCAAACTTCTCAATGTCCGTGAAAATTATATGCAGAACTAAAATAAAATCAACCTCAAATCTACATTTCATCCATAAATTCATTAAACAGAATTATGCATTTGAACTAGTATATAAGGAGAACTATTAAAATGAATTTAAAGGATGAGGGGGAAACGAGTTACTACAAATTTAATATTTAATCAGCTCTGGTATTAATCTGATTGCTTTTTCCTAGTGTAATTACACAACCAAGATAAAAAGGATGAGAACTTTGCCTGTCACTGTCATATACTTCACCGAACAAGTGACTCAAATAAGATCTTTCCCAAGCTAAAAAATAAATAAATAAATAACTATTTCAACTTCAGTTTGATCCAAGCAATGAACATTTGTCTGAATAATTGTTGCATAACAAGCTATTAAAAACTCGAATTCAGTGTCCCTTTAACCTTAATCTAGGCGGGCTAGGGGATCTGCAGAACCTGAAGGAAATCAGGCTTAAACAATCACCTCCAATAAGGTCCTGGGGTGATCACAAAGGCATATATCTAACCCAGTCGATACATCCCATAAATCAAAAAACAGCAAAGTTCGCTTCCCCGCCGCCGCCGCCGCCGCCCCCCACCCCGACCCATTCAATAATTAACAAAAATGCAAGCTTATCATCTGGGCTTCGGGTGTTACCCATAACCAAAACCGCTCCCAGGGAGCGACTATCAAGTCAGTTCCGCCAAGGCCATGTGCAGCCGTCAGATATAATGTAAACAGCAGATTTCACTTCGGACCTAAATCACACGAGTGGGGGGGAGGGTGGCGGGAGAAATGAAATAATCGGATCATTCCGGCCCCTTTTCCCTACCCCCTTCCCCCAAGACATCACAGGAGGGAGGGGGAAAGAGGTGGGAGGGGATGCGAAGCTAACCTCCAAGGTTCAGGTACCGGTCTATAAATACTCCAGTACGGGAATTACCAAAGGAGGCGGCAGGCAGGGAGTGAACGCCAGTGGAGAAAGCAGGGCGGACTAGGGATCCTGGAAATGCATTTTTTCACATGCACGCTCCCCCTCACCCCCCTCCCAAAGGTAGGGGAGGACTTACTTGCCGATCACCTCGCACAGCTCGTACACATCCTCAAACAGCACGTCGTCGTCGGCCATGGTCCAGAGGGGAAATCAAACAGAGAGGGTGAAGGGGGGGAGGGTGTCCAAAAAAGAGTCACCACCAAAAACAATGTTTTTTTGCTTTTTTGTTGTTGTTGCTGTTGTTTTTTGTTTTGAAACACTACCCTCTGTGGGGCTCTTTTCTTCACCCTCTCGGGCCAGGAAGGTTCGGTCCAGCACGATATTAAATCCAGAACCTGCGGCGACGACGGCAAAGGAGGATTCTTGGTGAAATTGCAGCAAGACTCCTCCTCCCTCCTCCTCCTCGTCTCCCGGCCGGGGGATCACCGGGAAGGATCCTCCCGGGAGGCGAGCGGCGGCAGAGCCCGGGCCGCGGGGCCGCCGCCTCCTTCCGGTCTCCCCGGACCGACCGCCGCGGCAGCCCCTCTTCTCGTCCGCCTCTGCCCAGCCGCACCTTTCCCTGCAGCGTTCGCGGGCGGCGGCGCCTCCCAGCCCGCCCGCCCGCCCCGCTCTCTCCACCGCCCGGCGGCGGCGGCTCCTTGGGCTAGCGGGGGGGCCGGGGAAGGACCATGAAGGACTCTCACGGCGGGAGGGGGGGGGGGGGCGGCGATCACGGTAGGAGGCGGGGGCAAAGACGCCGCTCCCCCCCCCTCGTTCTCCTCTTCCTCCTCCTTCTCCTCCTCCTCCTCGCGCCGCCGCGCCCGGGGTGTGTGAGCGAGCGAGCGCGCGCCGTGGACGAGGGGAGGGGGCCGACCAGAGGTGGGGTGTGGATGGGAAGGCGGCGGCCAGCGATCGCTCTCCCTTCTTCAGTCCCGGATCCCGGCGAGGAGCCGCCGCCGCCGCCGCCACACGACTCCTCCTCCTCCGAGCTCCTCCGCGGCTCCTCGCGAGTGACTCCCCCACATACACACACTTCACCGCCTACTCGTATTCCTTCCTTCCCCCACAACCCCAGCCTCCCTCTCCTTTTCTTTCTCTCTCTCTCCCCTGTGTCTCTCTCTCTCTCTCTCTCTCTCTCTCCCCCTCTCGGGCCGCTGCAGCGGCAACAGCGGCCGCGGCTTCCAGAACCACTGGCCCCGCCCCCTTTTTCCTCCCTACCCCCCACCTCTCCAGGAGGCGGCGGCGGGAGAGTAAAGGGGAGTGGGAGGAATACAAAGCGCATGCGCGCGCCGGGGAAACGTCACGGCGAACGGAATGAGGGAGAATGAGGCGGAGATGGGATAGAAAGGGATGGGGAGAAAGGGGGAGAAAGAGCGGTGGAGAAGGGGGAAGGGTGCATTTGCCTGGGAGGGGCGCTCCTGCAACGATGCCGGGGGCAATGGGAGGGAGGGAGCGTCCGTAGGTACGAGTGCGAGTCGGGAGGAAGGAAGCTTCCCTGCGTGTCCTGCCAGAGGTGGCAGTGGAGTGGAGACGGGCTTGTGTGCCTTACAGCCGCGTGAAGTGGGAGAGCTTCGGCTGCAGAAGAGCTGCGTTCCCTCTTCTCCTCACTGGGGAGTAGGACCGCGACAAGGAACGGATCTTCCCGCCACGTTCTTAGTGAATGGGAAAAGAAGAGGGGTGGGGGAGGCCGTCACGGGGGGTCTTCTGGGGCGGCGTCAGCGCTATCCCGTCATTCTTTAGCTAAGGGAAGGGGATGGGGAAGATGCTGGAATTATTTGCAACCCTAGGAAGGACGACGCTAGAAGGCTAGTTCATAAGTGTAGACAAAGCTAAGAAACACATATTCTCAGCCATCCGACTCCTTTCGGCCAATCCAATTTTGTTAGTAATTTAAAGGGGAGAAGGGGGAATAGTTTAGATTTGTTCATTTCCATAGTTTTTTGGGCATGTTAGTGTAGTTTTTCGAAGACACCCTTAAGTGAGCTGACAAAAATTGTAGCCGTACTCCGCGGTTGCTCCACACTCCTTCTCAAAGGTAAAAGCAGCGAAGTGTGGGAATTTCTCCCCTCCCCCACATTTTCTGGTCCACCTTCCAGCCCTAACAAGCTATCCCTACGCGGCTACCACGAACCATGAGGAAAATGCTGCCTAAAGGATGGCAGGCAAGGTCCAGTTACTCTCTGGAGTTGAGGGTGTTGTTCTTGAGCTATTAGTACTAGGCAACCTGGAACTTCGGCTTCACTGAGCACGTGCAGAACATCCAGAACATCCTTCAAGGAGACCTCCACAGAAGCACATCTCTTCCCCGTTCCGTTCAGCCTTTAAAGGAAAAAGTACCCAAGCAGTTCATAAGTCACAAGCACCAAAATGTATCTAGTAAAATTGTGTACTGTAATGCAGAAACGGCTACAGTATTCACTACAGAGGAATACATGAGTTTTTTTTTTTCTTATGTTTGTGCATGTTCAAGGAGCAGAACTCTCCCTCCTCTTTTCTCCCCTAACCCCCTCCTGTTAGGAATATAGATCTTAAATTCATCTTCTTCATCTCAGAATAGGCAACTTGTATGAGAAAGGGCAACCTTCTCCTAAAGGAGTTTTGATTCAATTCAAAGTCCAGCAGGACCTGATAAAACAATCTAAAGTTGCCTAATGAATGATGTTCTATTTTATTGCTGTGATTTCCAAAGCAGGAAGAGGTAGAATGACTCCAAGAACACCTCCCATGGTTAGCTATAGACTTTTTTCCCAACACGATTGATTCAATCCATTCAACATTTCTCTTCTTCCCCAAACCCAATTCTCACCTTTGATCTCCAAGAGACTACTCTTGGACCCTACAAGGTAATCAAGGGACAAAGCATTCAGGCAAAACTTCTGTCCCATTGAAGGGGTTGAGTATGTGCTCCAGGCAAATGAAGACACCCTAGTTTTCATTTTTCAGGAAATGAGAGGGAGTAGCAAAGAACAGTCAAGGGTAGGTTGTGTTTACCTTGCCTTTCCCCAAACATCTACCCTCCTTCCAAATGCCTGTTTTTTTGTGAATGATACCATCATCATTTCAGACTACCAGGGCTTTAGCTACTCATTATCCCTGCCTACTCTCAACTAAATTGCTCTTTTTAAAGTTATCTACAATCTCCTCAAACAAAAAAATCTTATGGCTGTCTTTATATAAATACATCTCAAAGATTCTGTCAGGCAGAATTAGAAGAAATGTAGTGTTGTGCAATTACCCATGACAAAGCAAAATACTTAAATTAATTGACATAAAACAAGGCTTACAACTTTTTACATCTTAAAAAAATTTTATGCAACGTAAAGAGAAATACTAGTTTCTTTTCAAGTATTTGTATACATACTTGAACTCTCAAAAAACTGAGCTCTCCCTCCCCCCCCCCCAAATCCCTTACTGTTAGCAATGTGCCTATTTATCTTAAGCATCTCAGAAGAGTCTAATTGTGTAAGTGCAGCCTTCACCCTTTGTGGAACGGCAATACAATTCCTTACTCAAAATGATTATTCAGAAATTTCTCAAAGACCAGAAAATTTATTAGATTCTCTGAAGAGAAGTGGGCAGTCTGCTCACTGGAGTCTCAGAGAAAGGAAGGCTGATTTTACAAAGGCCAAGAAATGATTTAAATAGTCAAAAACCACAGGAACCCGTGACCCCTTCCCCTCATCTGGTTAATTTTCACTGCCTACTCAGATGGAAGTAGCAAAGGTTTGCTAAATTCTAGTCAAGCCAAATATAGGTAACTTATTGCAAATATTTTTGTAACAAGCTGACCACAGTAAACTTAGGCAATGTTTGCAAATGCTTGCTTGAGCTGATATGAGCACTCTATTGTAATTTTTGAACAAAGAATTTCATTTTCCCCAAATCCATCAGACTTTCATAAACTAAAATTAGGTTATAAATTCAGTCTACCTTAGTTAATGATTTTATGAGAAACCACATAATCCCTCGAAATAAGATTTATTTAGAAGTAAGTAATTGATTAAGCCAGAGGGGTAAAAGGTTTCTAAAATAACTGAGACTTGATTTTACCTTTGGCTTTCTCAATCAACAAATACAGATAGCTAGTTTGGAGAGTTCTTGAATATCCCCAGGCCATTAAATTGTTGTCAGGTTCTTCTGTAAGCAGTTGAGTAAAGATAAAGGGGTTATCTCTTAGATGTTTTCTACTGAAAGAGCAAGAGCCTTAAAGATTAACAGATCCTTTGTGCTAAATCCTGAATTACTCAAAATTATTATTCTGAGAAGTCCTCAGTTTCCCATTTCACTAAACCCCTTTCAACATTTTTCCATCCCTTCCCCAACACTCACTCCAGTGTGTCAACTTCAAGCTTAGGCTCTTTAAATAGTGGACAAGGCAACCTACACAGAATCCAAGGAAAACTATGCTCTGTCCCATTCCATCCTTGAAGGGCTGCAACCATATGCAACTTGTATCTATATAGTTATTGATATTTTGTTCCTGTTGAAGAACAGGGGCAATTATTTGCCTATGTATAAAGAGTGTGACACTCGTATGTATGACTGCATGGAGTATCTAAATGAGACTCACAGAGGCATTAAAAAGTATCTCTGGAGTCAAACATCCATCTGAAAGAGAAACTGAAATTTCCTGTCTTGCAGGTAGCAGGAGAAAGCCAAGAGTACTGCTCTGTACACGATTTTCTGAGAAGGGTACTGGCCTAAAATTAAATCTTCCCTCCAAAGGAGCATTGTTCTACAGGCATGGTTTTTAATGTAAAAAACAAACAAACAAACAAACAAACAAACAAACAAAAACCATAACAAAAATAATAATTTTATAGTATTCTCCTCATTTTTGTTATTAATTTCCCCCTATTTTTTCAAGATTTCTTCTTTTTTGTGTTTGAGTTTTGTCAATTTGTTAATTTTCCAGTTCAAATTGCATGCTCAGTTCATTAATTCTTTTTCTACTTTTTAAATGTTTTCAGAGATGTAACTTTCCCCTGAAGACTGATTTAACTACATCTTAAAAACTATCAAATGATCTCTTTTACATAGTTATTGTTTCCCCTCTGGCATACTCATTACTCATATTATTGTTACTTTGTAGTTATTGTTACTTTATTTCCATTTAGATTGTAATTTTTTATTGTGTTACCTTAACAAAATATTTGTAAAAATTTTATTTTATTTTTATTTTATTAATTTTGCCTCAACATTTATTTATGATTTTTCAGTGCACTATAATATATAATATAATATAATAACTTTTATAGAAGCTCTATTGATACTGAGAAACATATATATGCTTTAAAGTCCTGAATAGGAAGATGCCATAAAAGTAATCTTTCCTGTGAGTCATTTAAGTCTATGTTTTCCTTTAAAAAATCTATTAGATGTATCCAGCTCTGAGAATGGAAGATTGCAGCTTTCTCTAATTATTATTTTACTATAACTTTTTGCAATTTGGCTAAAATTTCCTTTATGAGTTTGGATGCTATGTCATTTGGTAAATAAATCATTTAAATAATATCACTAACTAATGATATTTTTTCATCATCCATAATCATCTATATGTAGTCTTTCCTGATCATCCTGACTGCTAGTGTTTTCCCTCTCAAACTACCATATTGCTTTTATTTATTGTGTTTATATTTATTTTATATGTACAAATCTAGAAACTTATTTCTCCCATTAGGAAACAGCCTCCTTCAGAGTAGGGATTTTCTCATTGTTTATTTGTGTACACATAGGAACTTCACACATAGTTTTCACTTAATTAATGTTGTTTGTTATCTTTCTTGACAATGGAATTGTTTTTGTTTGCCTTTTCTGAAATCAAAGTAGAAATTCCTGGTATTTTTTTGGAAATGCCCATCATAAGGAAGTAAGGAAAGATGGTAAGTAAAGGTATAGAAGAATCAGAATGCCAAAAAATATAAACCTTGAGAATTGCTGAGGAACTTAGTGTTATTTCATTTTATAAAGAGAAAAATAAAGACCTCCCTCATTCATTCATATCACCAATGTAGTTACTGAGAAACTTCTCTGAGCAATTCAATTCAACAAATAGTCATTAAGCATCTGTTTTTTACAAGATGGTTGTTATATTGTGCTGAGAACTAAAAACAGACAAAAACTGAAAGTCTCCACCTTTCAGGAGCTTATATTCCACTGGGAGTAGGAAAATTGTGGTGGGGGGAGGCATTGCAAATATACCAAAAAAAAATACATTGTTTTATTGTATTTCACTCTGTTGAACTTTGCAGATATTGCAGGATTTCATTTTTTGGTTCTGTTGATGTGTGTGTGTGTGTGTGTGTGTGTGTGTGTGTGTGTTTCCCACAAGGCCACCCTGTATCAAGTAAATGTAGAAGCACCATTTTTCCCCAATAACATGTGTTCATATTGTAAATCTCTTCACATTTTGAGAATTCTCAAAATATTTCATACTTTTTCATTGTTATTACATCTGTTATGGTGTTATCAACCATTTTTAATGTTACAATTAAAAAACTTTGGGACTTGTGCAGTGCGCAATAAAAGATGGCCAGCTTAATTGATCAATGTTGTATATATTTGGATTGCTCCACTGAACAGTCTTTCCCCCTTCTCTCTTTCTCTTCAGGCTACCCTATTTCCTGAGACACAACAATTTTGAAGAATATTACATAAATTTAGTTTATGAACCAGTAGCAGGATTTCAGAGGATTGATTCCAATTTTGAAAGTTCTGCTGTGGGTAAAATGCTGTCATATGCTAGAGAGAAATCTTTCATGAAGGAAATCAACAGGTGAAGGAAACTCCATGTTGTATTTTTTAGAAATTACCGCAGCTACCCCAGCCTTCAGCAGCCACCTCCCCATCAGTCAGCAGTCATCAACTCTGAGATAAGACCCTCCTTCACAAAAGATTATAACTCAATTGAAGGTTCAGATGATGGTTAGCATTTTTTAGTAATAAAATATTTTGAAATTAAGGTATGTACATTGTGGTTTTTTGGACCTAATAACTATGTCACATTTAATAGACTACAATATAGTATAAATGTAACTTTTATATGAACGAGAAACAAAAAAAATTATGTGATTTGCTTTATTGCAATGTTTACTTTACTATGGTGGTCTAAAATTGAACCCTTAATATCTCCAAGATATGCTTATAATACAAATAAATTCAGAAGGGTAGCACACTAACAACTATTAAAGGCTTCTCACAGATGAGACCAGATGTTTCTGAGCAAGGAGGAAGACGGGGAGACATGATCAGACCCCTGTTTTAGAAAGACTATTTTAGTATGAAGGATACATTAGAGAAGAGAACAACTCTAAGACAATAGCTAATTGGAAGATTATTAGAGTAGACTAAGTAAGTGATACCAAGGGAAGAGAAAGGAATATGTGCTGAAGATATTATACAGGTAGAATCAATGAGAAGTGGCAAGGGACAAGTATGGAAAATGAGGGAAAGGGAAAATTCAAGATTATGAACCTCAATATCTGGGAAGAGAAAATAAGACTCAGTAGAAATGGCTAAATTTGGAGGAGAATCAGGTTTAGGAGGAGGAAAATGTTACATTCTATTATGTGTTTATTAAGTTTGAGACATTTATGTGATATCCAGGGAATGTCCAAGAGTTGGTTAGCTATATGCAATTGGAGTTCAGAAACAAGATTAGGTTTGGATATATAGAGAACATGAAATGTTAGAAATAAGAGGGATGTTAGAGCACAAAATAGAAGGGACTAGATGTTAAAACACAGAGTCTTTAAAATATCAAATGTAAAAGTTGAGAGGAACCTTAGGACATAGAACATGAATGTCAAAATAAGAATTTTTGTTAGTCTCTCTGGAGGATGCAAACCTGTAAACCATAGTTTCCTGGTTTCTACTCTCTATGAACTAATAATCTAGTAAGAGGAAAAAGATACTTACATAACCACAAAATAAGTTGGCAAATAATGTTAATTCTTATTATAGTGTTATAATAAGAGCTAGGATAGTCCAAAAGAAGGACAGGTCACTTCTACCTAGAGAAGAAAAGTAGTCCTTAAGCTAGGCCTTAAAGAATAGGTGGGATTTTGATGGGTAAAAGCATTTTAGTTGAAAACAGCATCATAAGTAAAGAAACTGAAGTGAAAAGAATCAAGACTGATTATTCCATTTTAGTTAGAGTTGAATATTTGTGAAGAAAAATGATTGAAAATAAGGTATAAAAATAAATTGTGAAATAAACCAAAATTTCAGAGAGAATGAAGTTAGCTATTGTTAGTCATTTATTAATGAAATGAGAAATTATCTTAAACTGAAAGATCATAAGATACTTTAGATTATTGGAAAAGACTACTGAATTTTCTTAAAAGTATTAAAAAATACTTCCCAAGGTTGAATCTGATTATACATTATCTATAAGAAACACACTGGAAATATAAAGATTCATGTAAAGTTAAGATGAAGGACTTGAATAGAATTTATTGTGCTTCTCATGAAACATAGTAAGAAAAAAAAATAGTTAAAAAAAGGCAGTGATAATTGTAATTTCACATAAGACAATACTATTAAAGTAGATATGGTTAAAAGAGAAAAATAGGGAAATCATATTATGCTTAAGAGTATCACAGACAGTTAAGTAGTCAAAATGCTTAAAATATGTACATCGAAAGACATAAAATCTTAAAGAAATTTAAAGAAAAAGTTAATCAAATAACAGAGAAATAGAGAGCAAAATATCATAGTAAGAACCCTCAAATGTATACCATTCAGATCTGAATACATCTAGCAATGAAATAAACAGGAAAGTTAAGGACCTAAAGAGAACTTTAGAAAATGTGTATATGGACTTCTGGCCAAGATGGCGGCGTGGAGGCAGACAGCTGCTTGTTTTCTCTCAGGACTTACTTCATGACAAGCCTAAGAGTTAATGCTTGACCAGAAAGGAAACCCACAAATAACCAAGAGAAGACATCCTTGAAATTCGCCAGAAAAGGTCTGTGTTTGCTCAGAGGAGGGTCGAACAGACTGGGCACAGACTGAGGACAGGCAAGCCAGAAGTAGAGAGACAGCTCACACAGCTCACACCAGAGAGGGGAGAGGTAGGATCTCTGCTGTTCCTGCGAAAAGGCTTTTACCCCAGTGTGAATATTCCTTCTTGGCAGCAAGCCAGGAGCAGCAGAGAGGGTGTAAACACCGGTGGTGAAGATTAAAACCCCGGAAAGCTAGCTAGCTTCTTTTAGAACTGGTCACCCCCACCCCTACCTGGAGTGACTACGAGTTCTCAGAGCCTCAGAGTGCAAACTCAGCGCAGCCATCGCTGTCCTGTTAGTGGCTCTCTGCTGCCCTACCCCCAGTCTGTAGAGGAAGCCCATTAACACCATCCAGCCCCATCCCCCCAAAACAGACCAATTGTTTCTCTTGTCAATTTGTTTTCTTCCATTCCGCTCTTGACAAAATGAACAAAAAATTCAAAAGGGCTCTAACCATTGACAGCTTCTGTAGGGAGAGAGAACAGACTTCAAATACTGAGGAGACTAAAAACAGACTGTCCCCAGAGGAATCCCCTAAGGGGGATATGATCTGTTCCTCAATACAAAAGAATTTCATAGAGGAAATCAAAAAGGCTCTCACAAGAGAGCTAGAAGAGAAATGGGAAAAGAAAAGGGAAGCTTGGAAAGAGAGCCTGGAGAAGTCATCCAGAGTGGATAAAGAGATCAAATCATTGAGAAACAAAATTAGTGAATTAGAAAAGGCAAACAACTCCAAGGAAAACAGGATTAGTGAGCTGGATAAAGAAATCAGCTCTCTAAAAAATAAAATGGAAAAAATGGAAAAAAATTCCACAGAAGATAAAAACACAATTGGACAATTACAAAAAGATATAAAAAAGTGAGTGAAGAAAATACATCATTGAAAATTAGACTCGAACAAGTAGAAATGAATGACTCAAGGAGAAACCAAGAGGTAGTCAAGCAAAACCAGAGAAATGAAACAATTGAAAAGAATGTCAAGTACCTTATTAGAAAGACAACAGACCTGGAAAACAGATCCAGGAGAGACAATTTGAGAATAATCGGACTCCCTGAAAAATGTGAGGAAAAAAAGAGCTTGGACAATATTTTCCAGGAAATTATCAAAGAGAACTGCCCAGACGTTCTGGAAACAGAGGGTAAAATAGACATTGAAAAAATTCATCGATCACCTACTGAAAGGGACCCTAAAATCAAAACGCCAAGAAATATAGTGACCAAGTTCAAGAACCATCAGACAAAGGAAAAGATATTGGAAGCTGCTAGAAAAAAGCAATTCAAATATGGAGGATTCACAATAAGGATAACCCAGGATCTAGCAGTGTCCACATTAAAAGAACGAAGGGCCTGGAACATGATATTCCAAAAGGCTAAGGTATGCAGCCAAGAATAACTTACCCAGCAAAAATGAGCATCATTTTCCAGGGAAGAAGATGGACATTTAATGAAATAAATGAATTCCATCTATTTTTGATGAAAAAACCAGACCTACATAAAAGGTTTGATCTTCAAATACAGAACTCAAGAGATTTCTAAAAAAGTAAAAAGAAATCTTGAGAACGATATTTCTACCATCAAAATATGTAAAGAACACATGTATAATTTGTCCTAGAAACTAGATGTGGAAAGGAAATTATGTCATAAAAAAAGGGTAAAGTGGTGGTACTACATCTCAGGAAGAGTCAAAGGTAATCTATTATATCTGAGAGAAAGAAAGGAGGGGGATGAACTTAGTGTGTATCAATAGACATATTCGATTTATGGTGAAACTTCTTCCACTTCATTTAAAAGTGAGAGGGAAGGAGTAAGCTAAGGGGAAGGGAATACAGAAATTGTGAGGAAAACGGGCAAAATAAGGGGAGAAACTTTAAGGTGGGGGAGGGATACTAAAAAGGGAGGGCTGTGAAAAGCAAGTGGTGTTCACAAGTTTAATACTGGGTAGGGGGGTAAGAGGGAAGGAAAGGGGAAAAGCATAAGCAGGGGTTAATAGGATGGCAAGCTATATAGAATTAGTCATTTTAACCATAAATGTGAATGGGGCAAACTGCCTCATAAAGAGGAAGCAGTTAGCAGACTGGATTAAAAGTCAGAATCCTACTATATGTTGTTTACAGGAAACACACCTGAAACAGGGTGATACATTCAAACTAAAATTAAAAGGGTGGAGCAGAATCTACTATACTTCAGGCAAAGCCAAAAAAAGCAGGGGTAGCCATCCTCATCTCAGATCAAGCAAAAACAAAAATTGATCTAATTAAAAGAGATAAGGAAGGGCATTATATCTTGCTAAAGGGTAGCATCAATAATGAAGCAGTATCAATATTAAACATATATGCACCAAGTGGTGCAGCATCTAAATTCTTAAAAGAGAAATTAAGAGAGTTGCAAGAAGAAATAGACAGCAAAACTATAATAGTGGGAGATCTCAACCTTGCACTCTCAGAATTAGATAAATCAAACCACAAAATAAGAAAGAAGTCAAAGAGGTAAATAGAATACTAGAAAAGTTTGATATGATAGATCTTTGGCGAAAGCTAAATGGAGACAGAAAGGAGTATACTTTCTTCTCAGCAGTTCATGGAACCTACACAAAAATTGATCATATACTAGGGCATAAAAACCTCAAAATCAAATGCAGTAAGGCAGAAATAGTAAATGCATCCTTTTCAGACCACAATGCAATCAAAATTACATTTAACAAAAAGCAGGGGAAAATAGACCAAAAAATAATTGGAAACTAAATCTTATACTAAAGAATAATTGGGTAAAACAGCAAATCATACACATAATTAATAACTTCACCCAAGAAAATGACAATAATGAGACATCATACCAAAATGTGTGGGATACAGCCAAAGCAGTAATAAGGGGTAGTTTTATATCTCTACAGGCCTACTTGCATAAAATAGAGAAAGAGAGGGCCAATGAATTGGGCTTACAACTAAAATTACTAGAAAAGGAACAAATTAAAAACTCCCAGACAAACACAAAACTTGAAATTCAAAAAATAAAAGGTGAGATTAATAAAATTGAAAGTAAAAAAACTATTGAATTAATTAATAAAACTAAGAGTTGGTTCTATGAAAAAACCAACAAAATAGACAAACCCTTAGTAAAACTGATTAAAAAAAGGAAAGAGAAAAAGCAAATTGTTAGTCTTGTAAATGAAAAGGGAGAACTCATCACTAATGAAGAGGAAATTAGAACAATAGTTAGGAGCTACTTTGCTCAACTTTATGCCAATCAATTCGATAACTTAAATGAAATGGAAGAATACCTTCAAAAATATAGCTTGCCCAGATTAACAGAGGAAGAAGTAAGTAGTCTAAATAGTCCCATTTCAGAAAAAGAAATAGAACAAGCTATTAACCAACTTCCTAAGAAAAAATCCCCAGGACCAGATGGATTTACATGTGAATTCTACCAAACATTTAAAGAACAACTAACTCCAATGCTATATAAACTATTTGAAAAAATAGGGATTGAAGGAGTCTTACCAAATTCCTTTTATGACACAGACATGGTACTGATACCTAAACCAGGTAGATTGAAAACTGAGAAAGAAAACTATAGACCAATTTCCTTACTGAACATTGATGCTAAAATCTTAAATAAGATATTAGCAAAAAGACTTCAGAAAATCATCCCCAGGATAATACACTATGATCAAGTAGGATTTATATCAGGAATGCAGGGCTGGTTTAATATTAGGAAAACTATTAGTATAATTGACCATATTAATAATCAAAATAATAAAAACCATATGATCATCTCAATAGATGCAGAAAAAGCATTTGATAAAATCCAACACCCATTCCTACAAAAACGGTTGAGAGTATAGGAATAAATGGACTATTCCTTAAAATAATAAGGAACATACATTTAAAACCTTCAGTAAACATCATATGTAATGATGATAAACTAGAACCTTTCCCAGTAAGATCAGGTGTGAAACAAGGTTGCCCACTATCACCATTACTGTTCAATATAGTACTAGAAACTCTAGCCTCGGCAATAAGAGCCGAGAAAGACATTCAAGGAATTAGAGTAGGAAAAGAGGAAATCAAATTATCACTCTTTGCAGATGACATGATGGTATACTTAGAGAACCCCAAAGACTCTGCCAAAAAGCTATTAGAAATAATTCAGAGTTTTAGCAAAGTTGCAGGATACAAAATAAATCCACATAAATCCTCAGCATTTTTATACATCACCAACAAAATCCAACAGCAAGAGAAACAAAGAGAAATTCCATTCAAAATAACGGTCCATAGTATAAAATATTTGGGAATATATCTACTAAAGGAGAGTCAGGAATTATATGAGCAAAATTACGAAACACTTGCCACAAAAATAAAGCCAGATTTAAATAATTGGAAAGAAATTCAGTGCTCCTGGATAGGCCGAGCGAATATAATTAAGATGACAATACTCCCTAAACTAATCTATCTATTGAGTGCTATACCAATCAGACTCCCAAGAAACTATTTTAATGACCTAGAAAAAATAACAACACAATTCATATGGAAGAACAATAGGTCAAGAATTTCAAGAGGAGTAATGAAAAAAAAATTAAATGAAGGTGGTCTAGCTGTACCTGACCTAGAACTGTATTATAAAGCAACAGTCACCAAAACCATTTGGTATTGGCTAAGAAATAGACTAGTTGATCAGTGGCATAGGTTAGGTTCACAGGGCAAGATAGTGAATAAAAATAGCAATCTAGTGTTTGATAAACCCAAAGATCCCAAATCTTGGAATAAGAATTCATTATTTGACAAAAACTGCTGGGAAAACTGGAAATTAGTATGGCAGAAACTAGGCATGGACCCACATTTAACACCACATACTAAGATAAGATCAAAATGGGTCCAAGATTTAGGCATAAAGAATGAAATCATAAATAAATGGAGGAACATGGGATGGTTTACCTCTCAGACTTGTGGAGGAGGAAGGAGTTTGTGTCCAAGGGAGAACTAAGACCATTATTGATCACAAAATAGAAAATTTTGATTATGCCAAATTAAAAAGTTTCTGCACAAACAAAACTAATGCAAACAAGATTAGAAGGGAAGTAACAAATTGGGAAAACATTTTTACAGTTAAAGGTTCTGATAAAGGCCTCGTCTCCAAAATATACAGAGAATTGACTTTAATTCATAAGAAATCAAGCCATTCTCCAATTGATAAATGGTCAAAGGATATGAACAAACAATTTTCAGATAATGAAATTAAAACTATTTCCACTCATATGAAAGAGTGTTCCAAATCACTATTGATCAGAGAAATGCAAATTAAGACAACTATTACACACCTGTCAGATTGGCTAAGATGACAGGAACAAATAACAATGAATGTTAGAGGGACTGTGGGAAAACTGGGACACTGATGCATTGTTGGTGGAGTTGTGAAAGAATCCAACCATTCTGGAGAGCAAACTGGAATTATGCCCCAAAAGTTATCAAAATGTGCATACCTTTTGACCCAGCAGTGCTACTACTGGGCTTATACCCCAAGGAAATACTAAAGAAGGGAAAGGGATCTGTATGTGCCTTTTTCATAGTGGCTAGAAACTGGAAAATGAATGGATGCCCATCAATTGGAGAATGGTTGTGTAAATTATGGTATATGAATGTTATGGAATATTATTGTTCAGTAAGAAATGACCAGCAGGAGGAATACAGAGAGGCTTGGAGAGACTTACATCAACTGATGCTGAGTGAAACGAGCAGAACTAGGGGATCATTATACACTTCAACAATGATACTGTATGAGGAGGTATCCTGATGGAAGTGGATATCTTCAACATAGAGAAGAGCTAATCCAATTCCAATTGAACAATGATGGATAGAATCAGCTACACCCAGAAAAGGGACACTGGGAAATGAGTATAAACTGAGAGCATTGGGGTTTTTTTTGTTTGTTTATTTTGCTTTGTTTCTCTTCCCAGATTATTTTTACCTTGTGAATACAATCCTTCCTTTGCAACAACAACAACAAAATTTGGTTCTGCACATATATATTGTACCTAAGATATACTGTAAGATATTTAATATGTATGGGAATGCCTGCCATCTAGGGAAGGGGGTGGAGGGAAGGAGGGGAAAAACTCAGAACAGAAGGGAGTACAAGGGATAATGTTGTAAAAAAAAACAAAAAAAACTACCTATACATATGTACTGTCAAAGAAAATGTTATAATTATAAAAATTAATAAAAAATGTTAAAAAAAAAAGAAAATGTGTATATGATAGATCTTTAGAGATTATATAATGGGAATAGAAAGGATTATAAGCCAAAAAAGGGTTAACAAAATATAATACCTTATTTCTTTAAGAACAACATTAAAACATTAAAAACTTAGAACAACATTAAAAGCTTAGAAATAAATACATCTTTCCTTAATATAGTAAATAACTAAAAATCAAGATACGCCATCTTATGTAATAGAAAAACTCTAGAGGAATTTCCAGCACAATAAGGGGTAAAGCAAAGATGTCGTTTATCACTGGTTCAATTTGATGTGGGTTAATCATCATCACTATACATATGATTCTCAGATCTATTTATCTAACCCTGCAAGAAAATGGGATTCTGCTGAGAGGGAGTTCCAAGGCCACCTCAACCCTTGATGCACAATAAGTTTTCTTCCACATTGTAGAAACGCCCTTGGTGAGCAAGGAGCATTGATTTGTGATCATGGGAACAGTGTAAGCTGAGGGTCACAGCCAGTGGCTATGTGAACAGGGATACCTGAATAGAGCCTCTCGCCTGTGAGCAAACTGCTGAATTGCTGGATTGGCTCTCCCCCCATTGGCAGATACCATGCATATACAATGCCCATGAGCTGCTTCTCTGAATGGTGATTGGGATTGCCTACTGTCCATATGCTGATCATGTTTGCAAAAATGCAAAAGGCTATATGGCATAATAAGCTGGAGTTCTTTTCCCACTCTATAAATCTCCGACCTCATTCATCTCACCTCTGAGATCAAAGAGCTCATATGGCCCTTAAAAACTGGCCAAAACAACTGGCTCCCATGAGCAAAGATGGACAGGAATCTAGATGGGTGCCAGAGTGACTACTTCCTGGCCAAGCACTGCTATATGGTGAAGACAACCTCTATGAGTACTTCAAAGGGAGAGCCCGCTGAACTGCGCTGTTTCCAGACCACGCAGAGTGTGGTGGAGAGCAGTTAAATAACCTAATGGGGCAGAAAATAAACACCCTACTCCCTTCAGACAGGGAAGCATAAGTCAGTACTATATATAAATGTATAATAGAACAAAGGTGCACAGTTCAATTAGGAGACATTAGGAAATTCTTGGACATGGTTTACAAAGTTTCTCCATGATTACCTGAGGAGGACTGTTATAATTGTGATAGATGGATTGTTTTTGGTAAATAGCTCACCACCTTTGATAAACAATGCTCAGGAAAAATACAAAATAATCTCATTAAACAAAGTATGAAATCAGAACCAGAAAAAGAGGTCAGAAAATTTACAATTGGAGCACAGACAGGCCCATCTCTTAGCAGTAGATGTACCTTTCCTGAGCCTGAGAAGGATGATAATGAACGGCCTCCCTCCCCCTCCACCACCTTCAGCCCTATTTTATTTTTGTGTCTTATCCAGACCTACAGCCTTTCAAAGGCACTCCTAATGTAAAAAATGAAATAAGAGCTGAGAAAAAGCAGAATCAGAAATATGAAACAAAGACCACAGTGACACTTTGCTGACAAAAAGCAAAAGGTAATAAGTTATATTCTTTACCTTCATTTCAAAAAGTTTTGTAGCTGGCTTGAGATAAGGAAAAGACATAGAGGGGTAGGAAAAATTATAACCTGGGAGGAGGATGACCCTTTTAACCCAGGACAGAGAAGATGCAGACATAAACCACTTCTCTTTTAAAGTTCAAACCCAGCTTAAGGACTCAGTTCATAAATATGGCCCATAGCACCTTTTGATATGTTACAACTTGAAACAATGTCATGGGAAATTTTGTACCCCAATGATTGGAAAGCACTCACACAGGCTGTGTTGACTCCAGGCCAGGCAGTGTTTTGGATGACAAAAATTTTAAAACAGACTTGGTTGACTGCCACTCAAGTAGCTCTAGGAACAAATATGGAGTTATATTTTGAGCAACTTAGCAGCACTGGGGCCCCGAAACCAACCTGGGGAATGACAGCTCAAGTAGGGACAGATATAAATCAGGAATGGAGGAATAGGTATAATATTCTCTCTAAAATGTAATGTTCTCTGTTGAGGTTTTCTTGGAGTCTCTGGGAGCAGCCTTCGTTTCAATTCAGTAATTACCACATGAGTAGCCAGGGGTTAAAGTCCAAATCCTTTATTGTCTCCTTCAAAGTCCTATCTCCTTCACTTCAAGCTCGGCTAGTTTTTTGGATGTCTTCCGGATCTTGGTTTCAGTGGAGAAGTGAAATCTCTTAGGGTCTGATTAGTACGTTCTACAATGGCCTGTCCTGTAGGGTTGTAAAGAATCCCAAAAAGGGACCTGAAGAATGGGAGGGATGTGGAGACCAGGATATGCTTGATTCTCCACAGGAGAAAACCTTTAGCAATAGATTCCCACTAGACATCTCAAAGTTATCCATAGAACTGAAGAGGAAAAGAAGAGGCAACCGTCTAACAGGAGAAGTACCACCAAGACCACTAGCAAGATGCTTTCTGTATATATGTGTTTGTGTTACACACAGTCAGGATTGGCAACAATGGCCAAAAGGTGGGCTGGACCCACCATGGTCTAGGATTGTCTCATGACAGGCATGAGGTATTATGTGACATCCATGCTGGGCATACAGGGGATGCCCTATCAAAGCAACACCCTCATTAGCCGGGGGATTACAGCGGTGTGTCTATAAAATGGCTCATCAGGTTGACCCCTCACAAGCCTCCATGGCACACATTCTTGTCACTCAAGAACTGGGCCAGCAGTTTGACACATGGAAAACATCTTGGGCCCAGGTTCTTGGACAAATGGCACAAGAATTGAATAACAGTTTTATACTAAAACTGTCTAGGAGGGAAATATGCATTTATGTAAGGAGACTCCGTAACTGTTACCAAAGAAATATTAGATTTTTACAATTTTACTTGTTGGAATTGTATACTGAAATTGAAAATCAGACTGTATTTGTGATCACAAGAGCTTATGTATCAATACTTCCTGTCAAAAGTGAGAAACAGACCTTAATTCCATTAGAAAAAAGAGAAATACCATTGGAAATAGGAGTACAAATAAAGTTATTGAAACTCCAGGCTCAATTACAATGTGAATCCAGATAAAACTGCTGAAAAAAATCAAACATTGGTTTGATAATACCTCTTTTATGGTGGTTAAAATTAGAATCACGGATTGCCTCATGTGTTGTTATGTTATTACTGCTTTGTTGTTGCCCTGTAATGTTAGGATACTTTTACAGATCTTTCTCCACCATCTTTTCAGAGGTTGCAGCTCAAGAAAGACTTTTTTATCTAAAAGATAAAAAAGGGGAATTGCAAGAATATGGGATTCTGCTGAGAGGGAGTACCAAGGGCACTTCGACCCTTGATGCACAATAAGTTTTCTGCCTCGTTGCAGAAATGCCCTTGATGAGCAAGGATCATTGATTTGTCATTGTGGAACAAGTGTGAACTTAGGGTCATAGCCAGTGGCTACATGAACAAGGACGTCTGAATAGAGCCTCTTGCCTATGAACGAGTTGCTGAATTGCTGAATTGGCTCTCCTACCAGTGGCCAATATCATGCATACACAATGCCCAAGAGGTGCTTCTCTGAATGGTGATTGGGGATTGCCTACTGTCCACACACTGATCATGCTTGCAAAAATGTATGTCAACAAGGCTGTATGGCATAATAAACTGGAGCTCTTTTTCCCACCCTATGAGTCTCCTGCCCCATTCATCTAATCTCTGAGATCAAAAAGCTCATATGTCATGAGCTCTTAAAAGCCAGCTGCAACATAACCCTATTTTTTCTCCTGAGCCCTAGTCCCACAAATCAGTTGCCTGTTGAACATATCAAACTAATGTCCCTTGGGCAACGCAAACTCAATAGCTACAAAAGAATATACATTATCTTATCCCTAAAACCTTCCCCTCTCCTGAACTTTCTTATTACTATCAAGATCTAACCATATTTCCAATCACCTCAATTTGCAATCTATGTATTGTATTTAACTCTGCACTCTCCTTCTGCACTCATATTCAGTTATCAAATCTTGCCTTTTCTAACTTCATAAAGCCTCTTAGATATGTCTTCTTCTCTTTACTCACACATCTCCCATGCTAGCTCTTCTAATTGGTCTCTTTCTGCCTCAAGTTTTTTGTTGTTCCAAATCATTCTCCATTCAGTTGTCAAAATGATTTTCCTAAACATAGGTCTGACTATATCAAGCCCATCCCCCTTACTCAATAATGCCCAATAGCTCTCTAGTACCTTTAGCACAAAATACAAATTGCTCAGTATGGCCTTTCCTACCTTTCTGATCTTACATTTTATTTTCCTCTGCAATATACAACTTAGCTACAGTAAAGGGCTAGAACTAAGCAGATGCATTTAATCTAGCACTTAAGGTTAATTTCCCATTGGACAATTCTCTATTAACATATGCTTGGAGAATGACCCTCGCCAACTATTCTGTGCTGGCTAGATCAGTGGGTGTGGACTAAGAAGGAAAAGAGAGAGATGAGAGGGCAGGATCATTCTTTTGGTGGTGGAGAGAATCCCCAGAAAGCAATCCCAAAAGACCAAGAATAAAGACTTTTGCTTATCCTGACTCCGGCTGATTCTAAGATACCCAGGGTCACAATAGCTACACTGGACTATTTGCTTTTCCTTACTACATCTCCATTCTCCTATAACTGGGATATCCTTCCTCTCAGGCTGAATGTCTTAGTAGCCCTGGCTTCTATCAAGATAATTCAAATGCCACATAATCTGTAGGAGGCTTTTATCAGGCTCCCACATTGCTAATCTGTTTGATCTAAGATTATCTTTCTTCTATTTGTACTTATTTTGTTTTGTAGCTATTTATTTTCATGCTGTCTCCTCCACTGAAATCCTTAAGGACTGGAACTATTTTTGCCTTTCTTTATATTCTCAGCCCTTAGCACAATGACTGGTACATAGTAATCATTAAAATCTTTATTGATCACCTGATATAATTCTAGAAGTACTTGCTAAAGCAATTAGACAAGAAAAATAAATTAAGGGAATAAATATAGGCCAAAAAGTAAAATTAATTGTTTTTTGCAGGTGATATGTTGTTCTATGTAAAGAAAGTTAGAGATTCAACTAAAATTTTAATTGAAACAAATAATAACTTAAACAAACTGGCAGAAAAAAATAACCAATACAAATTATCAATCTTTCTACATACTAACAAAACCTAGCAGGAAGAGATAGAATATTTAATTCTATTCAAAATAACTTTAGTACATGTAAAATAGTTGGAATTTTACCTTCAAACACAAGACATATGCAGAAATTATATGAATCCAAATACAAAGTATTTTTTGCAGGAATAAAGACTAGCCAAAATTAGAAAGGTATTAATTGATCATGATTGCTATGTGCCAATATAATAAAAAAAAAGGCAAAATTACCTAAATCAATTTACTTATTCAGTGTCATGCAATCAGGCTACTAAAAGGTTCTTATGAATTCGGGAAGAAATGATATTCATCTAAAGGAACAAAAGATCCAAGAATTTCAAAAAAAGAAATGAACAAAAGTTAGAAGGGAAGGAGCTTAGCAATGCTACTACTTCTATATAATTTCTTATTTATAATATTTCAGCCTGCTCATGATCACCATGGATCTGCCCATTAACCTCTGGGGGAGGGATGCTCAACTTTTGATCTTCAGAAATTGCAATGTTTATCACTGTTGTTGTTATTATTCATCCTTTATTTTGGAAGAGGACCAATGACTTCAGGAGGATGATATCTTAAGTCTCAGGTAAATTGGATTTAAGAAAGACAAAGTTGCACAAAGTTATCAACCTTCCTCTCTTTTCTAGACTCATTGAAGTCCAGTGATAGGACAAAAGTCAGGACAGTTGGCAATGGTCTAGGATGCAAGGAATGACCTTGATGTCTAATAATTAAACTCTACAATCCTTGCTTCATTTATCTTTGTGACTGTTGGAACAAATTGTGGTCATCTGCCCATTTGCCACGTCTTGGGATAGATAACCCCTGACTCACCCATGAGTTTGAGGCTGGTCAGTTACCCTCAACCTGGTTTAGCCCACCAGCTGAGACAATTTACCAAGGTGTGACCACTGTTCATGCTACAGTTTTTTTGAAGCCCCAGGTAAGAATTGGGTGCTGTGGACACCAGAAGTAGATGAGTAGTCCTAAAAAAGGCTTAGCAAACCCTTACACCAGATATTCTAGACTTCCCGGAACACTCAATATATCCCAGGGACAGTTAGTAACACAGCTGATAGAATGCTGATAGACTCATCTTCCTGAATTCATTTTTGGCCCTTGATACTTATTAGCTCTGGACTCTGGGCAAGGCTTACAACTGTACATCTCTGGAAGATTACTGGTTTTGAAAAAATATATGTCTGTGCTTTTTTGGGGAAAGTTGAATCATTTGAAGAAGTTTGCAATTTTCTAGAGGCAATCCAGCCTTTTTTTTTTTTTCCTTTTGAATTTTGAGCCCACCTCATCATATGCACAAGATATATACAGTGATGAATAAACTCTATAGGTTGTCCATTCTTCAATATATCACTGAATGGACAATAGATATTTTAATCTATTTGCTTTCTTCTTTGTTGATAATCCAAACTCTTTAACTCTTTGGAGGGATCATGGATCTCATTAGGGTCTGAGTAGTGTTCCAAGATTTGACACAATCACCATGATCTTAATTACAAATAGAAGGATCTAAATAACTTCATTATGAATAAAAATTCAAATTCTTCTTCCACTTTGGATTCTTCACTGGATCTCCATGATAATGGCAGACACCTTTCACCTTTTATATTCTCAGTATCTCTCAGTTAGTTGTATACCAGTAAAGGTCCTATATAGAATATTGTTTCTGATATCCTGCCTCATCAAGGAAGGCCTCAAGGTGTATATAGATTATTCTTATAGCAATGTTCTAATAAGCAGAGCAGACATATGAGTCAAGGATTATTGATGCTTTTTTGAAGATTTGTTTTGTAGATAGTTTAAATTTTCTCCCCACATCTTTGGTATTTTCTATATCTTTAGATATCTTGGGAATATATTTCCTAATACTATTGAAAGTGTTTCACCTTCAATATAGATTTTTCCTGTGTATACTTGATTTAGTCCATTTTTAAAAAACATTTTTGTTTTCTTCAATGTTATTTCCACAACCTATAAAAGCATATCTGGGATTTTATTGGTAAAGTCCAAATGTGATAGCTTCAGTGTTCTTGGTGTTGGCAATGGCTTGACACAAATTTGGTAAATCTTATTATTATTTTTTTGTTTTTCTCTCTTTAGTTTCGTTCTTAAATACATTAGGGACACTTTTGTTGAATTAGATCTATTCCAAGCTTACTTTAACCTTGTTTTTCCTTTAATTCATTATTATTATTTTATGGGGCAATATTGCTTATAATCTTCCCCCATCCTTTTCTATATGACTTTACAAAAATATATAATATAAATGAATTTTGCCTTTGTTAGCTATATCTTCCCCTCCTAGCAAGCTAGTCATATGTTTCCTAAGGTGCTTTTAGGTTCTTTGGGTTTCCTTGCTAAATAAATTTATTTATATTACTTAAACTTTTGTACAAAATTGCTATAATCTGTCTTTATGTCTTTTCCTTCCCTCATTTTCCATTATTGATAGGAATTAAAGTTGCAATGAAAGGGCAATGAAAACCTTGTGGTAGGTATGAGCACACAAAAACATACTAACAAGAAAATTCATGGGATTAGAAATATAAAGGTTATCAGCAGAAGATCATATGACTAGAAAATGATGTGGGCTTGTTATATAACAAGGTCAAGGGATCACTAGTAGGCAATCTTTGGTATCCATGTAATGTCAAGATATCTAGAAAAAGGTCCCCTTACTTACACCCTGTGAGTGAACCCCCTTGTGGATGTTCTTTAAGACAAGGACAAGATATATACAAGACGAGAAGGTATGGATGTATGTGTATTTTGTCTTTACCACTGGATACAAAACCTACACTGATAAGACTATACATCTATCAAAGAATTTCCTTTCATTAAAAGCAGCATAATTATTAAAATGAAAAGAAATTAATTTAATCAACTTTATTAGTCCTGTTATTTTCATTGCCAAAAGGGTTTCTCAAGAATAATACTCTAGATTATGATAAGATTGCTCTTGACAATAGTGATTCTGTGTTGAATTTGTGATAAATATGTATACTCCAAACAAAAAGATATAAGTATCTGAGTCTGATAACCAAATGATTGTGATGTGCATGTTTGTTACTTTGATCAAATGAGTACTGTTCAAGATGGCCAAATCTGTTTATCATGAATCATCCTATAACATCAATATATTTATATTATTGACAAAATTTTGGCTACTAATTACATTATTAAAAATCTGATGGTCAATTCCTCTTAAAAGTGGGCCATACAACCTAAGTAGTCATCCCCAAACATGATAAAATAAACAAGTGCTTGTGTAGAGACTAAATCTTAACCAAAATGAAGGGGCACAAGGAAAGTCCACATTGATAACGACTTGTTACTTGACACAAAATCATATTGTTGAGCCTCCAGTTCTCTGGAACCGAGGTCTAACTGACTGAAGCTTCAGCTAGAACAGTTGCAGTCTAATTCCCAGATAGCATTCACTATTCATATTACCAGTTCTGTCTGAATGGATTCTGCTACTGTCACACTTTACCCTTATGTCTCCAATGTACCCTCATCTTTTGATCTTGGGGATAGTATGACTATTCAGAATAGGTTGAATGTGCAGTTAGGCTGGATATTTCTTATTGTTCATCTTATGGGATATAGAAATTTCTCCTCTATGACGTATGAATTAGAATAGGGACTATTCTCCCGCCTATTAAGTGGGCAATGACATAAATTGAATAAAGGAACCAAGTTTATATTGACTAAAGAATAAACAAATTGATTAATCAAATTCCTGGAGTTTGTTGTCTTTCTTTGGATAATATATCCTTAGCTTTCGTGGATCTTTTTTATATAATGACTTATGTACTGGTTAAGTTGATAAAAGAACCCTAGTAAATCTCAATGCAGATAGAGGTATAATTTAATTGAGCAATTCAGTGTCATGACTAGGTCTGTGGCAGGATAGAATTCCTGCATTTCTCAAGCCTAACCTGCAGTCACTACTTAACACTATCAAAACAATACTGCTTAGCTTCTAGGTACTTGGCCTATGCTTAATTTCATATTTTATACTTCTGTGCACCTCTTGCATAATTATAGGACAGCATAGACTTTCTTTGACCATCCAAAGGGGAAGAAAGTGAAGTTGGCCTAGCTTCTTGGAAGTGAATGACCTTTCCCCCCCTATATGCCCTAAACTTTTTGCATTCTGAATCTCTCAAATTGACCACTGTATCCTCTGCCTCTGAGAAGAAAATCAAGAAAATTAAATGTTAATGTTTTTTGAGCTGTTTCATATCTTACATGATGCTATAGTATAAATACAATTATTGTGGCTTTAACAGCCAAATACAACAAATAAAATGTTTTTGTTCTCATCCCTTAATGAGTATGACAAACAATGGCATAAGATTAAGCTTTCAGTCAAAGAAAGAGTAGTCAGTTATAGTTCTACTAAGGGTTTGAGATGACATTAGTCATAGTTAAAATATTTTAAATAAGTGCATATATCTTTATGTTAGAAATACTTTCATTCTTTAATAAGATGATATATGGTAATATAAACATGTATTTAAATACAGAAAAAAAATAAGAATAATTGCTACTAGGAAAGGAGATTTCTATAATTCTGTAATAAAATGGAATGGTGTGCTTAAGTTAATTATCTAATGAGAAAAAGACTGCAAGTTCATTAACTAAAAATAAATTATAATAACATTTTCCATAATAACTTGGGAAGATAAAATAAAATGAATGTACATTTTTATACATATACATGTATACACATATGTGCATATAGCAGTAAGTCAAGTGACTGAGGTGGTCTTCACGTAAGTAAAGTCATCAGATTCCAGACTCTGTAACAATCTTGTTCTACATGAAGACTAGAGGCATTCAATCAAGCACATCTCCATTTCTTCATTCTCTACTATCTTACTTTATTTGTCATTTCTCCTACTTTTGTCATGTAGCTCTCTTTTTTCTATCTGAGAAATTGTTTCCATTTTAGAAAACAGTAAGATAGAAAACAGACACATAATTATGAATGGCCGTGTCATAATATGGCTAAATCATAATATCCTTTAAAAATTGCCTTCTGGAAATATATACTAATAATGATTATAATTATAATACTAATATTTATTCAGTACTTGTGTTTCAGATATTATGCTAAGCACTTTACAATTATTATCTCATTTAATCCTCATAACAACCTAGGAAGATAGGTGATATTATTATCCCCATATTACAGATGAGGAAACTGGGTCAAATAGAGTTAGGTGACTTTTCCAGGGTCACATATATATAGTAAGTGTCTGAGGCTCAATTTAAAGTCAGGTGTTCCTGATTCCAGTCTGTCATTCCATACATTGGGCCATCTAGATGTCCCAATTATGAAAATTTAGAAAATTTCATTTAGGAAAAATCATTATAGCAAATTTCTCTGAAAGGGATCTAATATGCAAAATATGTCAAGAACTGATACAAATATATAACAAGATCCACTCTCCAATGGAAAAGTGATCAAAATATATAAATAGGCAGTTCTCAAAAGAAGAAGTACAAGTCAATCACTATATGAAAATATACTCCAATTTTAAAAAAAAGAATAAGAAAAATTCTGTAGCATGAGTATTTCACTCACTTGCAGATCACCCAACCCCAGTCAACCACTTGATTTGTTCCTATTGTTCCTATTATTTATTTAATTTTTTATTATTTAATTTTATCTTCCTGATCTCTATAGGAAGCTAGGAGTATGCTGGGTTGGGGTTATTTCTTATTAACAAACTTACAGTCTTTCCCCCAAAATGCAAAGGTAAGTACCTAAGAGATATCATTTGAACAATATAATTTTGCTACTTTATTTTATTTATTTTAATTTATTTATTATATTTATTTTAACAAAATAGTTAGTTTTTACTACTTAAAACATAGAACCAAAGTGAACCCTCCTATAAATACCTCTAGTACTCCAGGATCACACCGAAAAATATATCCTTTTTGTGCCTCAGATGGATTCATGCTGCTTGCCTGGAGCTAGCTTTCTTCTTCCCCTCACTCACAGAGATCACCCTGTTCAGAGTTATCCCCTGTTTCAACTACTCCCTAGAAAGTGTTTTGCTTTTTGAAAGTCTACCAGGAACATGGCTCATTCTTGTCTAGCTGCCCTCTTTTTGCAATAAGTTTGACTTAAGAGCTTATTCATCTTCTGTAAAAGTGTAAAACTATGGTCACTTCTAACCACTTCATGGCTGATACCAGACTGGGCTGGAGGAAAACATTTGAACAAAGTTCTACTGGCAAAACCATCCTCTCAAATTCTCAAATTATCTTTGCTACTTACTCATTTTATTTCCACTCTCTATGACCAGATTGACGGTAATGAACCTGCTGTTTCTACATACTGCTATTTCCTGATGAAAAATAATAATTCCATTTAATTATCAGAATCTTTCCAAATATTCTAGATATTTGGTTTCATTCACTAAATGCTGAGCTCACAAACTTTCATTTGAATGAATATAGATACAAATCTAATTTGGTCTATGTATGCTCTACCAACCTCTAAATGCAACTAAGCTTTTTTTTATTTAAAGGAAAAACAAATTTAAGATTAGGAATATGTTTTAGAAATTGGTCCCTTGTTCCCAGGACTATTACAGTTTCTTCTTGGCTCTATCATCTAAATGGCCTTAAATATCCTATAGAAGAAAACTCATTGACATTTTATGAATTTCAAAGAAAAGAAGTGTTAAGAGAATTTAATCAATGCTTTGAAATCATTAGGGAAGCTCCAAACATGCAAGTTGTAGTTTAAATAATATTTGCTATATACCCCTCCCCATATCTTCCACATAGAAAAAAAATCAGTTCAATAAAATTCATTGTGAAGTTGTTACATCTGACATAAAATAATTAATAAAGTAGTACTGAAATATCTTTTTCCCCACTTTCATAGTTATTCTCTTGAAATATCTTTAAACAAATTCACCTAATATAATTTCTAAATTTTATCTTCTTAATTTTTAACATTTTAAATTTTAATCATTTAATATGAGAGTTTGATGCAGTAACATATTTAGCAAGGATTTTTTTTTTTACATATTATCAGAGTAATACTTTTATTTAAACCCAGAGAAAATGTTCATTTATTGGAAGAATTGAAGATGGTCTGCAAAGTAAATAATGTTTATTCTGAATATGATAAGGACTTTGGAAGGGATTCTTCTTTTAAAATCACTTTGCTTCTTCTTTTGTTTAAAATATCTCTTCAGCCATCTAAGGGAGAGGGTGGGGGGAAAGAGGGGAAAAGTTGGAACAGAAGGCTTTGAAAGGGTCAGTGCTGAAAAATTACCCATGCATATGTCTTGTAATTAAAAAGCTATAATAAAAAAAGAGAAAAAAATATCTCTTCAGATGAGAAGCCAAATAAAGGAAAATATGGAAGGATCACAAAATCATCCAGTTGGAAGGGACATCAGAGAACAATTTTTCTATGTTGTGACCATTTTGTATCCACTTTTAACATTCAATGTATGATATGTATTTCTCAATTTATAGTTTCTAATAAATTTAATAGATACACTATTTTGTTGATTAGTTGTTATCATGTCTGACTCTTGGTGAGCCTATTTGGGGTTTTCCTGGCAAAGATGCTAGAGTGGTTTGTCATTTTCTTCTCCAGCTTATTTTACAGATGAGAAAATTCTGGCAAAGTTAAATGACTTGCCAAGTGTCATACAGCTAGTAAGTGTCTGAGGTCACATTTGAACTCAGGTCTTCAAGACTCCAGATCCTGTGATCTATCTATTGTACCACCTAGCTGATCTGGGAGATACACAATGGCTTCATTTAAGTCAATGACAAACTTTTTGAGGAGAAAAGATTTGAGGATAGAACACTTCATGATTTCACTAAAGAGCTCTTTCTTAAACTGACTTTGATCCATTAGTCAATGACAATCTGTCCAATTCATTTTGAACTTCCCAACATATTATTATCTATTCCACATTATTCATAAATATATCATAAGAAAAATTGTCAAATTCCTTGTTTAAATTTATGTATGCTATATCATATCCTTTCCATTGCTTACTTGGTAATCCTGTCAAAAATGGAAATGAAATTAATTCAATTTATACTTAATGAATCCATTCTGGTTAGAAATGTTCATCCCCCTTCCCTTTATAAATGTTTACAAATCATCACTTTAACAGTCCATTCTAAAATGTTGCTAGTAATCAACATTGACCATCTTTGTCTCCTTTTTAAAAAATTGGGTTAAAGAAGTATTTTTCTTTTGTATGTCACTTAATATTACTAAGTCAGGGCAATAAAGCAAAAATCCTATTTATCTGTCTCCTGTAATACAAAAGTAACAACATTTGCTATTTAAGGAGATTTCTTACATCTCATTTCCAAATCTATTTAGTTTTTAATTAGTAACTAAGATAGTTTTTCTGTTTTATTTTTTGATTCTTATTGGACCTTATTTTTTTGGATCTTACATAGTGCCTTTTCAACATTCCAAATACATGTAGCAGGTAATGTTACATATTAGAGTCATCTGTATTTGTATTTTATTCTTCTACTAGAATGTTAGCTCCACAAAGGCAGAGACTTTGTCCCATCTAAACATTAATGTATCTTCCTACATTAGCATAGTGCTCTGCACTTGTAAGATTTGGAACTGGAAAGAACTTTAGAAACTACTTATAAGAAATATTAATAAATCAAAACTACAAGATTCTTTCTCATGTAGCTCAAGCCCTCAGCCAGAAAAAAGCCTGTCTTTTTTTTTTCTTTCATTCTTTAGAGAGGAGTGAGGGTCTTTTCTTTAACCTGTACAGCAAACATTGTTCATACTTCTTGTATTTCCCATTTTCAAATAAGGAAATACACAGCCCCAGAACAGATAAGATAGACCCTTATCCCAAATGGATTGGCTTTTACACAAAATAAAACAGCCAATAAATTTTAATAACAGAACGTTCTAGATTGAAATACCTCTTGAATGGAAAGAGAGAGGGAAAATCAGACATTTTGCTGACTATATGACATTTCTTTCAAAGGAAGCAGATCAATCCTGATCATATATATCTCTTGCTCTGGCCTTTTAGGCAAAGATGGCACAGCAATATTGAAATCTGGACATTCAACAGCACTCACATCAGACATTTCCTCTCCTCTCGCCTCTACCTCTCATCACTCTTGATCACAATACCATTCACTTCTTAGCTTGGAATCTCTCCTCCAAGTAGCAAAAACTCCACAAAATGCCCTATCTAGAATTTTATCTCCCAGAAACTCATGGCCCTAAGAATACATGCCAAAGCCTGCTATAAAAACAAGCCCTACTTGGGTGTTATTTATTTCTGTGACCAATCTGTGTATCTAAATTGTAGTAACTAATTTATCAATTCTCTCCTTAAGTGCTATACAGTGGGAAGGCTGGTTACATGTTTCTAGGAATACCCCTGAAGGATCAAAGGAATGATTTTCTTTATTGTCATTACCTTGAGTCATCACTGATGAAGTATTCACCTGCCTCCTCCCCTTTTACGCCTTGTGCCCCCCAAGATTTTCAGTTGAGAGAATCATTTAATCATTTAGGCTACAGAAGCTTTTACAAAAGGGCATTTACTAAGGTGGTATAATAAAAACTGTGCAAAATATCCTCCTCCTCCCAGAGTCAATGACAGTCTTCCACAAGTACATAGAGTCCAAGGGAAAGTGATATCAAATTTAGGAAGCACACATGGGAAAATGCTAACTACGCAGCTCCTGGGTGTTGGGAGTTCTTTTCTCCCATTTTTGAGGGGCTCAAAAAGTTTCTTCTTGGGATCAATATTCTTTCTTTGTTGGGCTCCTTATAGAGTTCTCAGTCCAATCTGTTCTTCACTCCCAATGCAGATGCTGCCACCAGTTATTCTGAGGACACTAATGGAAGACAGGAAGTCCAACATTTTCAGCTTATAAAATCATCCCTCAGTTGTGTGTGTGTGTGTGTATGTGTGAGAGAGAGAGAGAGAGAGAGAGAGAGAGAGAGAGAGAGAGAGAGAGAGAGAGAGAGAGAGAGAAGTCACAGAGAGAGAGAGAGAGAGAGAGAGAGAGAGAGAGAGAGAGAGAGAGAGAGAGAGAGAGTGTCTGTGTATATGTGTGCATGTGTGCACATATGATGGAAACCTGACCATGGTTTCTTTTTTTTTCCTAGGCTATTCCATTTCAAGACAATTTGGCTAAATCTCCCCATTTATTTCAATTTCTGGAATTCAATCCCTTCCCAACTGATTGATAACTTTTAGATAATCTCTGAAGTCTGGCCTTTTTTTTAAGTCATCTGTCTAAGGCATAGATTCTTTTTTTATTATAGTTTTTTATTTACAAGATATATGCATGGGTAATTTTTCAGCATTGACAATTGCAAAATCTTTTGTTCCACTTTTTCCCCTCCTTCCCTCCACCCCTTCCCCCAGATGGCAGGTAGACCAATACATGTTAAATATGTTAAAGTATATGTTAAATACAATATATGTATACATGTCCAAATAGTTATTTTGCTGCATAAGAAGAATAAGGCATAGATTATTACCTTAAAATCCAACAGACCTCTCCTTTCCACAGCAGGTTAGTAGGTAGATTTCAGGAGATCCAGTTTTTTAAAATACTTTAATAACTATATCTAATACAATTGTTTTCTTTTGTAATCAATCTTGTACCTTTTATTTTATGCATTTAAAAACATTATCCTGAGAAAGAGTCCACAGACTTAACAAAACTGCCAAAAAACTTTCATAACACACAAAAAATTAAGAATCCTTTCTCTAAGGCTGATGAATGATTCTCAATCAATACTAATGGGTGTTCTTAGTTTCATCCTTATTCAGGTTAAATATACAATTTGCCATCTTTGAACATACTGTTTTTGTATTTTTCCATTTTTGTTATAGTTAATCTAATAAAACATACCTTCTTCTTAGCACTTGAATCTGCTATAAGAAAGACAATTACAACATCTAATATGTATACAATGCTTTAAGGTCTACTAAACACTTTGCATGTTACTTTATTGAATCCTCACAACAATCCTGGCTTCAGGTGCTATTATTATTCTCACCCCCATTTTACATGTGAGGACAAATAGGCTGAGAAAAGTTAAATAATTTGCCAAAGGCCAAGCAGCCAAGTTTCAGATTCAGGACTTTCTGGATTTGAATTCAGGTCCTATACTCTGTCTATTATACTGGCAGTTATCTAAATATTGTCCAAGGACCTATGCGGACTCCATGTCTTTCTGGTGATCTTTGATGTCAAAACTATTTTTTACAATTATACTAAGATGTTTTAGTTTCTAACATAGTGAATAAATAAATATGACCCACATAAACAAGAACTTTTAGAGGGTTCCTCAATCATCTTTAAGTGTGTAAAGTTGTCCAGAAACCAAAAAGTTTGGAAACAACTGCCTTATACCAACTAGATGCTTTAATCTCTCTACCTCCTTGATTCTTTTGTATCTACCATTTAAAAACTTGGTGCTCACTGTCTTAAAAAAAGAAATTTTTCTTTTTCTTGAGCCAGTTTGATCCATTTGTGATGAAATTAACTGAATTATATCTTTTATGGCAAAGTTTAAGTTAAAATGGAACTAACCTAATTTTGTTAAGTTTCATTCTATTACTGAGAAATAATATAATTCCTTTTCAACTAAGGATTAGACTCTTCCAATATTCTTATTTAGTTATCTTGTTTTATTATCCTTCCATTTTGCACGTCTTTAGTTAATTTTCAATCTCTGGTGACAATAATTATCCATTCTGAGAGGAGCAGTCATAGATTTTTCTAAAGAGACAGACTAGATTTCTTCTAATATCTGGATTGTCCACAAGAACAAAATTATGAATCAGAAGAGCATGTAGGAGCTTAATTTGAAAGTTTATGAGGGGTAGAAGACAAGCTATTGCATAGTAACAATTATCTGAGAGATAAAACTGATGGCTCTTATAAATGATGACAGTGATGTGTTTTAAGTATACTACTAAGATTAAAAATACATTCAGGGCTTTTCTTTTGGATTATTAAAACTTGAAATTCTTATACTAGCCAAGAAAAAAAATATTGGTAGTAAAAAAATTATCATTCTTTAAATATTTATGTTGATTAAGACAAACTATTAAACATATCTTTTAAAAACTGATTTTCATAATTTTCAATAAAATTTCATGCTTAAGAAAAAGTTGTGTAGCTATAAATTCATGGTATAACATAAGATACTAAGATCATAGTACAATTTAAGTTGCTTGAGTGACTAAAGAAGAGTTTGGTATACTTATGTACAATTCTCAAATACACATCAAAAAAAGAAAAAAAACAGATTATGCTGACACTTTGTTTCTGATATTAATGGCTTAATTTAAGGAGGAGTGATTATTTAGTAGGATATCAAATCTATCAAATGTTAAATTATACTGCTTATGTTTATTTTTTTAATCCTCAAAGATTGTTTTATTTTAGGTAAACTTGTGATGTGCTAAGTATCTTTAAACAGGTCTTTGAAGAATCCACTAGGTTGATAACATATTGTAAGCATCAACACAGATACAATTTATTAATTGGTGGGTAATTTATTTATTTGTTTGCTTGTTTACTGTAGTTGATTGATTTTAGCTGAAACAAAAAATGTTCACCATTTTTGAAGCTAAAATTAAGAGATAGCTATTACCCAATTATTTCTCCTAATACTTCTTTTTTTTTAATTAAAGCTTTTTATTTACAAAGTATATGCATGGGTCATTTTTCCACCATTGACCCTTGCAAAACCTTTTGTTCCAATTTTTTCCCCTCCTTCTCCCCAACCCCTCCCTTAGCTGGCAGGTAGTCCAATACATGCTAAATATGTTGAAATATATGTTAGATCCAAAATAGGTATACATATTTATACAGTTATCTTGCTGCACAAGAAAAATCAGATCAAGAAGGAAGAAAAAGAAAAACTGAGAAAGAAAACACAATGCAAACAAATAACAACAGAGAGAGTGAGAATGCTATGTTCTGGTCCACATTCAGTTCTCGCAGTCCTCTCTCTGGGTGTAGATGGCTCTTTTCATCACTGCACAAGTGGAACTGGTTTCAATTATCTCAATATTGAAGAGAGCCACTTCCAACAGAATTGATCTTCATTTAGTCTTCTTGTTGTCATGTATAATGATCTCCTGGTTCTACTCATTTCACTTAGCATCACTTCATGTAAGTCTCTCCAAGGCTCTCTGAAATCATCCTTCTAGTTGTTTCTTACAGAACAATAGTATTCCATAGGATTTATATAGCATAATTTATTCAGCCATTTCCCAATTGATGGGCATCCACTCAGTTTCCAGTTTCTTGCTGCTACAAAAAGGGCTGCCACAAACATTTTTGCACATGTAGGTCCCTTTCCTTCCTTTAAGATCTCTTAGGAATATAATCCTAGTAGAAGCACTGCAGGATTAAAAGGGTATACACAGTTTGATAACTTTTTGAGCATAGTTCCAAATTGCTCTCTAGAATGGTTGGATCTGTTCACAGTTCTACCAACAATGTATCAGTGTCCCAATTTTCCCACACCCTCTCCAATATTTGTCATTATTTTTTCCTGTCATCTTAGCTAATCTGAGAGGTGTGTAGTGGTATCTCAGAGTTGTCTTAATTTGCATTTCTCTGATCAATAGTGATTTGGAGCATCTTTTTATGTGGCTATAAAGTAGTTTTAATTCCTTCATCTGAAAATTATCTGTTCATATCCTTTGACCATTTATCAATTGGAGAATGGCTTGAACAATTATAAATTTCAATCAATTCTCTATGTATTTTGAAAATGAGACCTTTATCAGATCCTTTGGGTGTAAAAATGTCTCCCCAGTTTATTGCTTCCCTTCTAATCTTGTCTGCATTAGTTTTGTTTGTATAAAACTTTTTAAATTTAATATAATCAAAATTTTCTATTTTGTGGTCAGTAATGATTTCTAGTTCTTTGGTCACAAATTCCTTCCTCTACAAATCCAGCAGTGCTTCTACTAGGATTATATCCCTATGTTCTTCTAGTTTGTTCATAATATCATTTTTTATGTCTAGATCATGAACTCATTTCTACCTTATCTTGGTATACGGTGTTAAGTGTGGGGTCTACGCCTACTTTCTGCCATACTAGTTTCCAATTTTCCCAGCAGTTTTTGTCAAATAGTAAATTCTTATCCCAAAAGTAGGGTCTTTGACTTTGTCAAATACTAGATTGTTATAGTCATTGACTATTTTGTCCTGTGAACCTAACCTATTCCACTGATCAACTAGTCTATTTCTTAGCCAATACCAAATGGTTTAGGTGACCACTGTTTGTAATATAGTTTTAGATCAGGTATAGCTAGGCTGCCTTCATTTTTTTTTCCATTCGTTCCCTTTAAATTCTTGACCTTTTGTTCTTCCATATAAATTTTTGTTGTTATTTTTCTAGGTCATTTTCTAGTTTATTGGAAGTCTGATTGGTATAGCACTAAATAAATAGATTAATTTAAGTAGTATTGTTATCTTTATTATATTCACTCGGCCTATCCAAGAGCACTTAATATTTTTCCAATTGTTTAGATCTGACTTTATTTGTGTGGAAAATGTTTTGTAATTTTGCTCATACTTTCCTTTGGCAGATAGATTCCCAAATATTTTATGCTATCAACAAATATTTTAAATGAAATTTCTCTTTGTATCTCTTGCTGTTGGATCTTATTGGAATGTATAAGAATGCTGATGATTTTTGTAAATTTATTTTATATCCTGCAACTTTGCTAAAGTTGTGGATTATTTATAATAGCTTTTTAGTTGATTCTCAGGGGTTCTCTAAGTATACCATTATATCATCTGCAAAGAGTAGTAATTTGGTTTCCTCATGACCTACTTTAATTCCTTTAATCTCTTTTGCTCCTCTTATTGCCAAAGCTAGCATTTCTAATACAGTATTGACTAGTAATGGTGATAGTGAGCAACCTTGTTTCATGCCTGATATTACTGGGAATGGTTCTAGTTTATCCTCATTACGTATGATGCTTGCTGATGGTTTTAAATAGATGCTACTGACTGTTTTAATTTATTCCTGCAGTCTTTAGTGTTTTTATTAGGAATGAATATTTAATTTTATCAAATGCTTTTTTGCATCAATTGAGATAATTATATGGTTTTTGTTAATTTGGTTATTAATATAGTCAGTTATGCTAATAGTTTATCTAATATTGAACCAGCCCTGCATTCCTGGTATAAATCCTACTTGGTCGTGGTATATTATCTTGGGGATGATTTTCTGTAATCTCTTTGCTAATGTTTTATTTAAGTTTTTTGCATTAATATTTATTAGAGTGATTGGTCTATAATTTTCTTTCTCTGTTTTCATCCTACCTGGTTTAGGTATCAGTATCTGTGTCATAAAAGGAATTTTACAGGAGTCCTTCATTCCCTATTTTTTCAAATAGTTTATATAGTATTGGAGTTAATTATTTTTTAAATGTTTGGTAGAATTCACATGTAAATGTATCTGGTCCTGGGGATTTTTCCCTAGGGAGTTGATTAATAGCTTGTTCTATTTCTCTTTTCTAAAATAGGACTATTTAAGTAATTTATTTCCTCTTTTGTTAATCTGGGCAATCTTCCTCCATTTCACTTAGGTTGTCAAATTTATTGGCATAAAGTTGGGCAAAGTAACTCCTAATAATTCTTCCAATTTCCTCTTCATTGGTGGATAGTTCTCCCTTTTCATTTTTGAAACTAACAATTTGATTTTGCTCTTTCCTTTTTCTAATCAAATTAACTAAAGGTTTATCTATTTTGTTTGTTTTTTCATAAAACCAACTCTTAGTTTTATTTATAAATTCAATAATTTTTTAATTTCAATTTTATTAATCTCTCCTTTTATTTTTATTATTTCAAGTTTGGTATTTGATTGGGGGGTTTTGTTCTTTTTCTAGCTTTTTTAGTTGTAAGCCTAATTTATTGATCTTCTCTTTTTCTATTTTATGCAAGTAAGCATTTAGAGATATAAAATTTCCCTTTGTTATTGCTTTAGTTGCATCCCACAAATTTTGGTATGTTGTCTCATTATTGTCATTCTCTTGGATGAAATTATTGATTGTGTCCATCATTTGCTGTTTCACCCATTCATTCTTTAGGATGAGATTATTTAGTTTTCAATTTCTTTTTGATTTAATTTCCCCTGGACCTTTATCGAATGTAAATTTTATTGCATTGTGATCTGAAAAAAATTCATTTACTATTTTTGCTTTTCTGCATTTGATTTTGTGGTCTTTATATCCTAATACATTATCAATTTTTGTATAGGTTCCATGAACTGCTGAGAAGAAAATGTACTCCTTTCTGTCTCCATTCAGTTTTCTCCAAAGATCTATTATATCTAGTTTTTCTATTATTCTATTTACCTCTTTAACTTTTTTCTTATTTATTTTGTGATCTTATTTATTTAGTTCTGAGAGAGCAAGGTTGAGATCTCCCACTATCATAGTTTTGCTGTCTATTTCTTCTTGTAACTCTCTTAATTTCTCCTTTAGTAATTTAGATGCTAAGCCATTTGGTACATATATGTTTAATATTGATATTGCTTTATTATCTATGGTACCCTTTAGCAAGATATAGTTTCCTTCCTTATCTCTTTTAATCAGATCAATTTTTGCTTTTGCTTGATCTGAGATCAGGATGGCTCCCCCTGCTTTTTTTACTTCACCTGAAGCATAATATGTTGGAATACACAGGAGAGCTACTGAAATACACAGAAGCCACCTAACAGTGGCTGCTGGAGATCCAACCCAGAATGGATCTCCTCTTGTGAGTGGATGATACAAGGAGACTGAGAGACAGTTGTTCTCTCTGACCTCTCTGACTGAGAGGCCATTGTGTTGTCTGACCTCTCTCCTCTTCCCTCTGCCTTCAATTTATCTTGTTCCCAGTCAGCAAAGGCTGCCTTGCAAACCTTTCTGATATTATGATCCATAGATATGGAGGATCTTGGAGAATTGACGTGTCCCTTAACATAATAGATTCTGTTCCAGCCTTTTACTCTCTATGTATCGCTCTGCTTTAAATGTGTTTCTTGTAAACAATATATTGTAGGATTTTGGCTTTTAATCTGGTCTGCTATCCGCTTATGTTTTATGGGAGAGTTTACTCCATTCATATTTATAGGTAAAACTACTAATTCTGTATTTCCTTCCATCTTATTAACCCCAAATTATACTTTTCTTTTCCTTTTCCCCTTTCCCTCCTTCTCAGTGTTTTACTTATAAGCACTACTTGCCTCAAGCAGTTTTCCCCCTTTAGAAACACTCCCCCTTTCTTATACCTTTCCCCTACTATTTCTCTTTTCCCTTCTATTTGGCCTACCCCTTTCCTTTTCCCTTTTTCCCTCCCACTTTTCTATAAGATGAGAGATATTTCTCAGTGAAATCAAATATATCTAATATTCTTTCTTAGGGCCAAATCTGATGAGAGTAAGGTTCACACAATATTCATCACCTTCCCTTTTCCTCAATTATAATATGTTTTCTTTACTTTTTTCTGAAATGTAATTTCTCTCATTTTACCTCCATTTCCCTTTTTTTACTGCTACAATCCCCTTTCCACCTCTAGTTTCTTTTTTATATTATAACAATAAATCAGACTATACATGCACTCTCTATATATCCATAACAGAAATTAAATTATCAAGTTTTTTTTTCTTTTTACCTTTTTACCTTTTTATTCTTCTCTTGAATTCTATATTTGGAGGTCAAATTTTTTGTTTAGCTCTGGTCTTTTCATCAAAAATTTTCACCAGCTTCATTGAATGTCCATCTTCTGAAAGAAAATGCTCAGTTTAGAAGGGTAGTTTATTCTTGGCTGCATTACAAGTTCCTTCTCCTTTTGGAATATCAGATTCCAGGCCCTTTGTTCCTTTAACATGGAAGTTGCTAGGTCCTGAGTAATCCTTAGTGTGGCTCCTCAGTATTTGAATTGTTTCTTTCTGGCTGCTTGTAATATTTTTTTCTTGGTCCCATAGTTCTCAAATTTAGCCATGATATTCCTTGGGGTTTTAATTTTGGGGTTTCTTTCATGATGTGTTCAGTGAATTCTTTCAATGGTCATTTTACCTTCTGATTCTATGGTATCCAGGAGTTAAGTACAGTGCTGATGAAATTAAAAAGAGGGATAGTACTGACAAAATAGCTGAAAAGCATGAAGAATTAGACAAGGAAGGAGTTAAGTGTAGTGGTACTTCACAGCAGCAGTCATTAAGGCATTCCCCATCTCATCACTCTCACTCCTTAACTTTCCCTTCCTGGGTGGAGGGAGGAGGAAGAGGGGGAGAGACAGTGACACAATCAGCACCATCCATGCAGCAGTTTTGTCCATCCCCTATGACATGATTAGAAAAGGCACTAGTGAAAGCTAAAAAAGAAGGAGAGGATATATCTTCTGCTGATAATTTGTTGCACTTCCAATATTTGTGGGTTCTGCCTGTCCAAAGCTAATTCAGAGGCTGGGGGATTGTAGAGAAGGTCAGAGAGAAATGTGTGTCATTTCTGCCATGTTGGCTCCACCCCTAAAAATCCTTTCCTAATAGCTCTTTAAATTACCTTGTGGACATATGGTATTATCCTCACTTAAGAAATTAAGAAACTGAGCCACAAGAAGGTTAGTAATTTGCTCAATCTGGAAGCAAAAGCCAGGAATAAAACTGGGAATAAAGCTCATATTGTAAAGTCTACTCTAGACTGTGATGCTTTTATCCTTATCATTCTTCTTTAATTTAACTACTTGTGATTATAATCTGTACATTTATTTGTAGGAAACTAGACAAAGTAAGGCCTTCATTTTATAATGACTTAAATTGTCTCAATTGACTTTGTATTTTAAGAACCATATTTCTGTACAGAGCTTTTGTTTCCTTTTCATTCATTCATCTAAAATGTCAGTATTTGTAATTTTTCTTTTTTCTTTGCCAATATACTTGGCATGTCTTTGTAATAGTATGAAATTTTAGGGTAAAGGCCTCAAATAAGATTTTTTTCTTTAATATCATGAACATATTTGAAAGACCCAAGAAAATAACTCCTTTAGGAAAGTGGATTTACTTTATTTTATCAATTTAGTAGAAACCAATTTTTAAAATATAAATATGATTATTAAAGCAGTCTCACATAGAAAGAAAAACAATGTGAATATGTTCTAAAAATGAAGTAGCTCCACTGTTATCACATTTAATATGAATAGTAGTAATTATAACCTATACTTTGAATATCTTCAATTTGAGAATTTCACTTTGACTATCAACTCTGTCTTTACTCTTAACTCTTTCTCTTAATTATCTCCTATTTATTTTCTTTATGGTTTGTTTTGTGTTTATTTTCTTGTCTCCTCCATTAGATTGTAAATTCTTTGAGGGCAGGAATTGTCTTTTGCCTTTTTTGTGTCCCTAGAGCTTAGTATGGTACCTGGCACATTGTAGACACTTAATGGACTAAGTCATTAAAAAGTACAATTCCATTTGCAGGAATGCAAGTTAACTTCACTGAGAAAACTAACCAGATTATGCAATAGCAGAAATTTTCTACTAATGGAGAAATGACAAGAATTGGGATGAAGTACCAAAATTAATAGGGAAATACTGTTGTTTTGTTTGGGCAGATGCCCTGCTCCCTCAGAAGAACTCTATCCTCCCAGAGATCAAGTAACCTCCCACTATAGCACACACACACACACACACACACACACACACACACACACACACACATATGTATGTATATAATAGAATCTTCAATTCATATATAATTACTTAAGGTAAAATGTAATTAGTGGATAAGATAGACTTTTTTTTAAACATTGACTTTATAAAGAATCTTAATCTAAGGATTTACTGATACACTAATTGAGAATAAGCTCAGGCAATTGAGAAGGGAGCATCTTCACAGAAAAGAAAGAAAATGATGTGTTTTGCCAGACTTCTGTTATTACAAATTTATGTTACATAATTTTAATTGAGATTTCACTACAGCAAGGCAATGTTTTTATGCCCACCTCCCCCAATTGATTAATGCTATGGCTTTCCCTCCCCAATCTTTCATTTAGTTGAAAACCTTGTCTCAAACTGAAAAATTTGAAACATTTGCTGAGAGCCCTCTCTTCTCTCCTCATCTTACACCACTTAGTTATTTTCCCCTTTCATCTTTTTCACTGTTTATTTATTAAAATTTTTTGACTAGTTGAAAAAGTTCATTCTTTGTCTCAATGGTTAACTAGCCCTAATCATTGAATAGGTGTGATCTCAGTCAAATTGAGACTTGACAAATTGATGACTTTAGCTTAAAAAGGCCAAGGTCTCCCATTGCATCCAGGGCCATCTCTAGTTTTCCTGATCCATATCTTGCCACTGGACCCAGATGGCTCTGGAGAGGAAAGTGAGGCAGGTCTTATGTGGCCTTTTCTCACTTAAATCCAATTCACTTGCCTGTCATGGCATCATCTCCATGATATCATGGTCCTTTTTAAGAATGAAGGACAAATGATAATTTTATATGAAGAGTTTGCTTTTTTTCTTGCTAAGGCTAACCTTTCTGCAAATTTGCCTTTCTTTTGCCAAAGCCAAGGCTTCTGTAAACACTTCTCCCTATCTTTGCTTACTTTCTTACTGCCTACAGACATGCCCATGTCTTCTTCATTCTTAAATTTTTTTACTTGATCTTTTTTATAACTACTAGCTATCATATCTCTCCTCTTCATGGCTAATTTGTTACCTGCATTTCCTCTAATGCTCTTCAAAAATGTATCCTGTTTTCCTATCTCTTTATAAATGCTCTCTCTAAAGTCTCTTTAAAGTCACCAATGATTGTGATCACCAAATCTTTATCCTTCTTTATCTCTCTGGGATTGTCAATCATTCTCTCCTCCTTAATACTCTCTTTTCACTAGGTTTTCATGATACATCTGTCTCCTGTTTTTCCTATACTTCTGCCTGATTCATTCCTCAGCCTCCTTTGGTTGATCTATATCCAGGTAATGTCCATTAACCATGGATGTCCCCAAGACCTGATTCTCTTCCCCTTCTCCTATTATCCTCTTCCTAACTTCCTAATTCCCTTCTCCCCATCAGTCTGTTGCTAAGTCTTGTTGAATCTACCTTTGTAATATCTCTTGAATATATATATATATATATATATATATATATATATATATATGTATATATATATATATATACATATATATATATATATATATATATGTATATATATATATATATATATATATATATATATATATATACCCACTTTTCTTTTCTGATTCTGCCACCATTCTGGTGAAGTCCCCCATCATCTGCTGCTTAGACTTTTGAAATGGATTTCTGGTTGCTCTCCTTAGGTCATCTCTTCCCTATCCAGTCCATCTTCCAATGATCTGTCAAAATGATATTTTAAAAGCACAAGCCTGATGATACTACTCCTTTACTCCATTCCAGGACACTCTGACTTTTAAAGCCCTTTACAACCTGTCCCCTTCCTGTCTTTTAGTTCTACTTATACTTTATTACCCTTCACATAATCCAAGATTCAGTGACACTGTTCTCCCTGTTGTCTCACAAACAGAACTCTTTTCTCAAAATTCTGTAAATTTTCGCTGGCTGTCTCCCCTGTCCGAAATGTTTTCCCTCCTCATTTTACCTTTTGACTTCTCTTGATACATTCAAATCTCAACTCAAATTCCACCTTCTGCAAAAGGCTTTTCTCAATGCCTCTCAATGAGTGTCTTCCCTCTAAGATTACCTCCAGTTTATATTATGGACATATTTCATAGATATTATTAGAAGGTAAACTTCTTAAGGGTAAAAAACAATGTTTTTCCCTTTTTTTTTTTGGTATCCTTAGTACTTAGTATAATACCTGGCACATACTAAGAATTTAATAAATATTTTTTCAATGCAATCACTTGGGCTTAAATCTTGTGAACAACTCTGATTCTTTTCTCTTCCTTATATCCAGGGGTGCGTTGAATTCAGATACTAAATCCTCTGAAGAATGATTGATAAATTTTCAGGGTGAGCATTCATACCTCAGAAATTAGCAATTTATTGGTACTTTAAAAATTGATAGAGAAAATAATATCTTCAGATTTAACTTAAAAGTGTATCCTGTGTACATTTTTTTTGAAGGGACAACCATTTGTTATAGACTTGTCAGTGCACTCATATTTACATCCAATTAATTGTGAAAGTATTTAGATTCTATCTCTGTAATCCCTCTTGTATCTGTTCTCCTTTTCCCACTTAGTTTCTCATTTCTCACTTAGACCATTGTATTAATTTGATAAGTGATATTCTAGCCTTCATTTTCTTCTCATTTTAATGCATCCTTCACATTTCATTCAGCCCAGTGGAATCTGCTGAAAGCACAAGTCTAAACAAATCACTCTGAGGCTCAAAAACTTTCAGTGGATCTTTGTAGTTTGCCAAATCAAATACCAGTGTCCTACCCTAGAGTTTTAAACACTTCACAGTTTAGGTCTAATCAACTTTCTAGCCTCACTAATATGCTAATCCTCTTCATTCATCTTGTATTACAACTAACCTTTGCCATTTCTTGATATTATCCCATGCTTTTCATCATTCTGGGATAGTCCTAAATAAGAAAAATCCAGTGATTTAGGCTAGGAATTGGAATTCAGTGAAACACTCATGTTCTCTTTGTTCCCTCCCCATCAAAAAAAAATTCAATCAAAATCAATTTACTTACAAGAAGGTTATAAGGACACAATTTACCAAAACCAGACTTGGCTTCTTTCTATCTTTGTGTTTTTCAGGTCAGTAATGTTGGGTTGGAAAAATATTAAGTTAAATGCAACCAAGATTAGAAGGGAAACAGAAAACTGGGAAAAAATTTTTACATTCAATATTTCTGATAAAGGTCTCATTTCTAAAATATATAGAGAATTGACCCAAATTTTTAAGAATTCATGCTATTCCCCATTCGATAAATGGTCAAAAGATATGAAGACAATTTTTAGACAAAGAAATTAAAATAAAATCTAGTCATATGAGAAAATGCTCCAAATCACCATTCATTAGATAAATGCAAATTAATACAATTCTGAAGTACTACTTTACATCTTTCAGATTGGCTAAGATGAAAGGAAAAGAAATGGTAAATGTTGGAGGGGATATGGAAAAATGGGACACTAATACACTGTTGGTGGAGTTGTGAACTGATCCAACCATTCTGCAGAGTAATTTGAAACTATTCCCAAAGGATTATCAAACTGTGCATATCCTTTGATCCAACAGTGTCTTGACTGAGTCCCAAAGAGATAATAAGTAAGGGAAAAGAACCCACATATGCAAAAAATGTGTGTAGCAGCCCTTTTTTTATAGTGATAAGGAACTGGAAACTGAGTGGATACTCAGCTGAATTTGCTGAATATTGGGGAATGGCTGAAGTTATGGTATATTAATGTAATGGGATATTATTGTTCTATATCAAATGATGAGCAGGCTGATTTCAGAAAAGCCTGTAAAGATTTATATGAATTGATGTTAAGTGAAGGGAGTAGAACCAAGAGAACATTGTATACAACAACAAGATTATATGATGATCAACTGTGATGGACTTAGCTCTTTTCAACAATGAGGTGATTCAAGGTAATTCCAATTGACTTGTGATGGATCCATATGCAGAGAGAGAATTATGGAGAATGAATGTGGATAAAAGCATGGTATTTTCCCCTTTGTTGTTGTTGTTATTGTTTGTTTGCTTTTTCTTCTTCTTCATTTTCCCCCCTTTATCTGATTTATCTCATGCAGCATAACAAATGTAGAAATATATTTAGAAGAATTGCACATATTTAACCTAAATTGGATTACTTGCTATATAGAGGAATTGGGGAAGGAGAATGGAGGGAAAATTTGGAACACCAGGTTTTGCAAGGGTGAATGTTGAAAACTATATTTGTATGTATTTTGGAAAATAAAAATATATTATTATTATCAGGTTAATGAGATCTGATATTCAGAAATAAACTCTTTGACATCTTTTACATGATATACATATATCAGGATAGGATATTACATTTTGGGAACTCTTTTCTCCACTCTACATTGTAATGTACAATACAAATATAACTCACAGCTTTAGAGAGATGTCCCAAGGTTCAAGTAGCTATATTACTTGCCCATCATCACATAACTATCAACTAATCAATAAACATTTTAAATATACATGTCAGACATTGTGTTAGAAGATAGGGATTCAATTACAAAAATAAAATAGTTCTTACCCTTAGGAAACTTATATTTTTAATACTTACTTTAACCAAGCTTCATCACAGAGGGACCCTTTGCTTTGTTCTGCATATACAGAGGGATATATGATTCATGCTCATTAAATGAAATACTGAAGTAATGGACATATTTTAGCTGCTTGCAGAAATGTACCCTGACAGAGGAACTTGAAGGATTTAATTGAGAAAAAGACTTTAAAATTAATTTCAAAAATTCAATTTTATTTCATATTCAGTTTTGAATTTTTTCTTTCTCCTTTCCATATTCTACAATTGAGAGAGTAAAAAATTCATTATAAATATGTAGTCAAGGAGGAAAAATTCCTGCATATCAAATATCAAATAAAGGAAAGGAAAAGGAAAGAAAACAAAAGTTTTGATCTATACTCAAACCTTTAGCTCTCTATCTGGAGGTGAATAATATATTTCATCATGGATTCTTTGGAATTATAGTAGAACAATGTGTTCATCAGAGTTCTTAAGTCTTTTGAAGTTGTTTATTTTTGTCAATTAATTGAGAAATGGCTTTTATGCTAATATGTATTAGAAATGAGAACTTTACTAGAAAAAATTTGTTACAAAGGTTTCCCCTCCCCAACTTCCTGCTTCTCTGCTAGTTTTAGTTATATAATTTTGTTTGTACAAAACTTAAAATTTTATATAATCAGATTTGTCTGATAATCTAGGTCTGAAAACAACAGAACGAAAAACTGATGCTTGGAACTGTGTCCTCTTTGGTGCAAGAGGAGAGCCCAACTTTAACTTAAAAGTCAAGAAATAGGCTAGAAAAAATGAGCATATAATATGAACAACCACCACCACATCAAAAGAACCTGACTATAGAAAGTTACTATGGTGACAGGGAAGGTCAAAACACAAACTCATAAGTAGACAAAAAAAATAAATAAAAGCACTACATGCAAAGCCTCAGAGAATTTGATATTAACACTGGAAAAAAATTACTGGAAAGATTAAGCGAAGAAATCAAGATAAGAATTGGAGAGGAATAAATAGCAAATTATAACATACAAAGAATAAGTGATTTGTGTTTCTCATTGTCTCTTTCCATTAAAAAACCAGCCTCTTTTTCTACCATTTAACTAGTCTAAACTTTTGTCATAATTACAGTTAAATATTTCTGGCTCGGAGGCATTGGTATGCATTAAAATATTCTTCTACATTTTGATGTTATTGTATTTCTTTTTGGTTTCATGTTTATTTTTTCTGGATTCTAGAGTGGGAAGAAAAGGAATATCAGTGTCTTGTGTCTTTGTGGGTAATAAGGAAAAGGAATAAATATGTGCATAAATATTTATAGTAGTTTTATTATCATAATGGCATACTTCCTAGACAATGGACTATGGTTGGATTGAGGAGTTGGTTTTTTTTTTTTCCCTTAGAAAGCAGGCAGGAAGTTTATTCATGGTTGATGTTTCAAATAATTTTTGTATAAACATAACCACTATTTGTTTTTCTTTGTGAGGCATTACTTGGTTTCAAGTAGCTGATTGGTAAAAGTGTAAAGAGCATGAAAAATCTAGTAGAAGTATAACATTCGAAAAATGAAAGAATCTCTCTCTTCTTTTCATTGAATGTCTGTTTTATATAACTGAGACAGGTGTTTAAAACAAGCAAGTCACAAGAACAGTGTTTCTGTTTATTTTTAAAATACTCATATCCTCTCCTTTTTATTTATTTCCCCTGACATCCCTTATTCTTTCCCTTAACTAGGGAAACTATGTTTAAGTTAACCTAGTGGTCATATATAAAACCCTTGTTTCAAAAATTTTTTTCATAGAGACTTTAGATACTCTTATTTTGCCAATGCAATGTTCCAGAAAGTACAATGCTAGCTTGCACTAGCAGTTTTGCAGTGATATTTGAAAAATGTCTTATCATGGGTTGCTTTTCCTTATGAAGTCAAGAAGAGATTATGGGATTTTGGATTTTGATCTATGCAGATCTATGAGAGAGACTATCAAAAGTGATAATTTGAAAGAAATGAAGAGATTGTTTCCTATTGTGACTGAGAAGTTGGAGAAAACTGAAAGAAAGAAGATGAAAAGATATTCTTTTCTGATGAAACTATTTTCACTTTAGTTTTTAAAAGGATTTTTAAGAAGAGATTGTACTTTGTAAATTGAAAAAAGCTGCATGATGTATAACTGAGTCTTTATAAGTAAAGAGAAGTCAATGGATGTTAGAATGAGTGATGAAGTGGACTCTGGCTGTGTTCTTTTGCACTTTAAAATATTGTAAATAATAAATTACAAATGCATTGATTTTAATATAATGTTAGGTTAAGATAATTTTGCCATCTATTAAAGTAACAGTAAACTATTGGGAAAGGATAGTTTCTCAAGTTTATTAAATAGAATATTTAATGAACTGGGATGAGGACTTGAACTAAATCATCAGTAGAAAGAAGTTGGCAACTTTCTCAATGAGAAGAAACATATCCGAACACATTCTGTGATCAAGTAATAGTTTGATGGGTAAACTAGAAGCAAGTGTGGCAAAATCCATTTAAACTGCTACATCTTATTATGAAATGGAGTTGGCTCTGGGATTAGAACTGTATCTTTTCCCCACTAACAATCAGATCAGAAAGGGAGATCATTAGTCTGTTCACTGGATGATGAATTTTTTCTCAGTAACAACAATGTTCAAATGTTACCTATGAAATTCTAGATACATTGTAATGTGGCAGATATGCTATGATCCACATCAGTGAAAAGAGTAAATAAAATGATGAAATCAATAACCTTTAAAGTCCTCATCTACTGTTCAGATACCTTTTGCTTTTTCTTCTCATACTTATCTCACATGATGAGTTAGCTTTACCAAAGCTAACTTCTCTACTTGTTTAAGAGATCCTATTCCATCCTATTTCCTTCAACAGATAGTTACTTCTATCATCCCCACTCTCACTTATTTTCAATTTCCTTTATCTACTGCTTCATTTCCTACTGTCTGCAGACATGTACATGTCTCCCTCTAAGCTGAAAAAAAATTCTTAGTTGGTCCTTCTATCATTCTATATATCTTCTATCATTCTTTATTTCTTCTGTTCTTACTAGCTAAATGCCTATTTACAATAGGAACTTTCACTTTCTCTCTGATTCGATTCTTTACTCCTTACAATCAGGCTTCCAAACTTACTCTACCAAAACTAATCTTTCCAAACTTAATACTGATCTCTTAGTTGCCAAATCCAATAATCTTCTCAATCTTCATTCTCCTTGACCTCTATGCAACCTTTGACACTATTGATCATTCTCTTCTCTTTGATATTTTTTTCTTTCTAGGTTTTTAGGTCATCATTCTCTCCTGATCACTCCTATCATCTGATTTATCTGATCACTCCTTCTCTCTCACCTTTATTGGCTCTTCCTCCAGATCAAGCCCTCTAACTGAAAGTATCCCTCAGCATTCTATTCTGGGCTTTTTTTTTTCTCTTCTCCTATACTATTTCACTTGATGATCTCATAGTTCCCATGGATTTAAGTACCATCTCTATGCTGAGGTTCTCAAATCTACCCATCCTGCCTCAAATCTTCTGCTGGCCTTCAGTCTTGCACTTCTACCTTTCAGATATATCAGTCTGGATGTTCAGTAGGCACCTTAAACTCAATATAGTATAAATTCATTTCTACCTTCCCTATTTTAGTAGAGGATACCACCATTCTCCCAGTCTTTCAGTCTCACAACTTAAGAGTCATCCTGGATTCCTCATTATTTCTCCCCATGCCAAGGCTTACCAATTTCATTTGAAGATATTTCCTTCTCTCTTCTGACACTGCCTCTCTTATGAGGATCCCCCATCAACTAGATTATTGTAATAGCCTGCTGGTGGGTCTGCCTGTCATTCAGTAACTTAAGAGATTTTCTTAAAGTACAGGTTCAGACATATCACCTCCCAACTCAATGACTTCTTGTCTCCAGGAGCAAATGCAAGATGTTCTGACTTTTAGAGTCCTTCGTAACTTATCCCCCTCTTACCTTTTCAATCTCTTACTCCCCAACACAAATTCTTCAATACAGTGACATCTATAGTCATATGAAAAATGCTCTAAATCACTATTTATTAGAGAAATGAAAATTAAAACAACTCTGAGGTACTACCTCACACCTTTCAGATTGCTAAGATAACATGAAAAAATAATAATAAATGATGGAAGGGATGTGGGAAACATGGGACAGTGATATATTGTTGGTGGAGTTGTGAACTGATCCAGCCACTCTGTAGAACAATTTGGAACTATGCCCCAAAGACAATCAAACTGTGCACACCCTTTCACCTAGCAATAGCACTACTGGGTTTTTATCTCAAAGGACCCACATGTGCAAAAATGTTTATCTGTTCTTTTTGTGGTGTCAGGGAATTGGAAATTGAGTAGATTCCCATCAATTGGGCAATAGCTGAATAAGTTGTGGTACACGAATGTAATGGAATACTATTGTTCTATTAGAAATAATGAACAAGCTGATTTCAGAAAAGTCTGTACACAGTCACAGCAAGATTGTGTGATGATCAACCATGACAGACTTAGCTCTTCTCAGCAATACGGTGATTCAAGACAATTTCAATGGACTTGGGATAGAAAATGCCATCTGCATTTAGAAAAAAGAATTATGGAAACTTAATATGAATCGGAGTATATAATTTTCACTTTTTTCCTTTTGTTTTTTCCTTCTTGTGGCTTTCTCCTTTTGTTCTGATTTTGCTTTCATAACATGAGTAATGTGGAAATCCATTTAAAATGATTGTACATATATAACTTTGCTATTTTGGTGTCAGGTAGGAAGGGAAAAAATTGGAGCTGAAAATTTCACAAAAATGAAGGTTGGAAACTATCTTTACATGTAATTGGAAAAGTGGAAAAAAAAACTGGAGCAAAATCATCTCTATTTAGACACCAAAAGATCATAGTATTTTGGTGTTTTATTCTGATTAATCCAAGTTGGAGCATCTGTTTTTATTACAATCTGGCTTGTTTTAGGAAGTGAAAAGCCAAATTGCATATTAAGATGTGCCTTGAATAGTTTACCTATTTATCTAAAATATACAGAACAGGTTTAGACTTGTTCCTTGCACTATTTTTTTTTTTTTTGCCCAAAAAACAAGGAGGAGCCTAAACCAATTAGTAGATAATTAGAAGATTATTCCCCACCCCCCCAATCTTGAACTTTCCTGAAAAGTTAAATTATACTTTCATTTGTGTCACTGAAAACCTATATATGTTGCTATTAATTTGGGAGGATTGAGGAAGAATTTCAATATTATATGTGTATAGTAAAATTCCATGAATTACATTTACTCATGAATCAGGTGGACTCAAGTCATGTTTTAAAGAAATGGTAGATTTGGATACTCAGAAAGATGAGAAGAGTGAGTTTCATCTAGAGAGATGAGATATTTGATTATTTATGCCCAATTCTATGCATTATACTAAGTTAATCCTACTAAGAGAAACTGATCAAAGTCTGCCAGAGGGCTTAACTTTGCTCAGGATCCCCAGACAAGCTGAAAAACTCCCCTATTTTTGAGATGAAAAAAATTCTTGATTCTTTCACTTTGAATTCTATTCCTATACTGTTATTTCCATGACTTTCATTCCTGAGGCCAGTGGTACACATCATGATTACCAGTTGTATCCGGGAATTAAGTTATCTTGGGAATGTTGTAAAGATGCTTAATGCTATAAGAATTAATTTTTTTGGAAGGAAACTCATGGATTATAACTTGTTTTAATTTAATTTAATTTAATTAGTGCTTGTTTTAATAATATGGCTGTATACCCATGTTGTATGATATGATATTACAAGAAAAGTCTCAGGCAAAAAACCCCTCACAAAACCAAAATAAAACCTCTTCTACAAGCCTGTCACTTAATGACTGAAATTTCATCATTAGATACTTTATCTGGTTTATAAATCCATCTCCACTTAAAATGGAAATACCTCTGGGAGGAACAACCTATTAGATCTTTTCAGGTATTTTATACTCTCTTAGAATTATTTTATCATGTCCTTTTCAATTTGACAGCTAGTTGAGAGCAGTGTTTCATAGAATGAGAAATGAAATAAGTAAGTTTTGATAAGTGGGAGCATTCTGAATGATTGGAAAGGGGCAGAATGAGAGTAATAGGAATGGCAGAAGAAGTGAAATAGAGTGCTTAGAGCAATGAGAGAACCAAGAGTAGAATGAAGAGCATTAAAATGGAGAGTTTCACAACATTAAATACTCATTTTGCTGATTTCACAATTTTACTTAAAGTTTGTTCTGATTGTAGTTAATGTCCTTTGATTATCATTGTTTAAGGGCTTTGGAAAACAACATCAATTTTGAGGCCTTATTTCATAAATATATGTTAATCAGGACAATTACCTTGAACTAGAAATCTAGGTGGGGCAATGACTTCATCTGAGGATGAAAGTGTTGTCAGACTTTCCATTTAAACAATAGTAGGCAGAGGCAAATTAATATATGTTATTAGTTACAACACAGCACCTAGGTACTCAGAGGCATTGTTCTTGGTATCTAGTATAGGATCTAAGCTGGAGAACTATTTTGATGTATCAAGGGTTCCCATGGAGCACTAAATAAAGGGAATATCTAGTAGATATTTATACTCCAATTAAAAATATACCACTTTCACCTCAAAATTCTTTCATCACTTTAATCTTTTATTAAAGAAGAAATAAAATTGGATTACTGTTAATAGAAAGCAAGTGTCACCCTCAATATATATTTGGAAGGAAATTCCATAAACTCTTGGACTAAACTTGTTTTAATTTAACTTAATTTAACTAATGTTCGTTTTAATAATATGGTTGTATACCCATGTTTTATGATATGATGTTACAAGAAAAGTCTCAGGCAAAAAACCCAAATAAAACCAAAACAAAACCTCTTCCACAAGCCTGTCATTTAATGACTGAAATTTCATCATTAGATACTTTATTTACTTTATAAATCAATCTCCAGTTAAAATGGAAATACCTCTGGGAGGAACAATTTATTATATCTTTTCAGGTATTTGTACTCTCTCTCTATATATAAATGATTCCTGCTCAGGGAACGTGCGTTGGATATACTTTGGCTTCATTTTCTCCACATTATAGAATACTCTCCAAAACTGCCTCTTTTTTGATAGCCTATATGATATGAGAAAGACATAAGAAATTATTCATTGGACACTTTTCTAAGCTATTTATCAAGCTAGTTACTGATTTCTTATAATTACATGCTAAACTGGGTAGATTGCACAGAAATATGTCATAAAAATTGAAAAAGAAGAGGCAACATGGCTAAGTCTGGCCTTGAAATAGGAAAGTCCTGAGTTCAATTCCTGATTCTGACATGTGTTAGCTATGTTACAATGAGCAAATCATTTAAACTCTCAGGTATTCATGTCACTCTCTAGAATTCTAAGTTTCACTATGCTCAGAAGGTAATCAATATGCTTGTCTTTTGATCCAGTATAAGTCACTTTTATATCTACATCCCAAAGAAATCACAAAAAGGGGGAAAGGATTCACATGTATAAAAAAATTTTCTTTCCATTTTTTTCAAGACCTTTGTGGTTAAATTTCTTGTCTAAGGTCACATAGCTAGAAAGTGTTAAATATCTGAGGCTGCATTTGAACACAGGTCCCAACTCCAGGGCTTGTGGAATCCACTGCATCATCTAGCTACTCCTGTACAAAAATGTTTATGGCAGCTCTTTTTGTGGAGGCAAAGAATTAGAGATTGAAGGGATGCTCATCAATCAAGGAATAAATAGCTGGACAAGATGTGACATGTGAATGTAATGGAATATTATTATGCTATAAGAAATGATGAGCCAGTGGATTTCAGAAAAACCTGGAAAGACAGGAACTGACTCAAAAAGAAATAAGCAGAACCAAGAAAACAATGTACATATTAACAATATTGTGTGATGATCAATAATGAATTACTTAGCTTTTCTCAGCAATACCATAACCCAAGATAAAGGACTCATAATAGAAAATGCTATCCACAGCCAGAGAAAGACCTGATCAAATCTGAATGCTGAGTGAAGCATATTATTATTTATTTAATCTTTTCATATTTTTTCCCTTTTTGGTCTGTTTCTTCTTTTACAACATGACTAATTATAGAAATATGTTTCACATGATTGCATATTCTTACCTTTTAGGGAGGGTGAACAGAGGGAGGAAGGGGAAAAAATCTGGAATTCAAATTAAAAACAAAATGAATGTTAAAATATATTGTACTTAATTTATACTTTAACATATTTAACATGTATTGGTCAACCTGCCATTTGGGGAGGGGGAAAGGAGGGAAAAATTGAATAAAAGGTTTGGCAATTGTCAATGCTGTAAAATTACCCATGCATATATCTGGTAAATAAAAACTATAATTAGTAAAAAAAATGAATGTTTAAAAATTATCCTTACATGTAATTGGAAAAAAATATTATTACAAAAAAGACTAAAAGTTTCAGGAAATTACTGATCTGTAGTAGAGAAGGAACTATAGTGCATTTAGACAGAGTTATTCTGCATTAAAATGTAATAGAAATTAGTTTAAACTCAAATTACCAGATTCTTCAGATTATTAGAACTTGTAGGGGCTTTCAGGAGAGACAGTAAAATGAACAGGGAAAAAATGATATCAGGGATTTGGTCTAACAATATCCCCCAATTTCCATACTATGTGCTTGGTTCAGGCTATATTCACCTCAATTTTGTATGCATTCTATATCTATATTTTACTGTAAGTGAAGCTTTGATATATGATCTTGAGAAACTATGAGATGCTGAATCATTAAAGAAAGATGGTCTTGCTATATTGTACTTAGTAAGAAAAACAGAGCAATATAGTTTGGGAACATTTTTGAAAAGTAGTTTAAAATCTTCAGTTAAGTTAAAGAGAAAATCAGATTTATGAAAAAATCTCATACTAAAAAAATTTCCTATAATATCTCAAGTTTGGGATTTTTAGGATTTCTCTAATATGAATTATGAAAATTGCTTACTGGAATTAAATAAAGGGACTATTGCTTTCATATTTACTTAATATGTTGCTGATGAAGTGATAGAAAGACAATTTATAGATGGGAAGATAGAAGAAATTTAAAGGGAAAGAGGACAAAATGACAGTCTAGAGGAAAAAAATTGAAAAAGGGATGTATAAAGAAATTTATATTTAAGGGAAATAAGAAGGAAAAAGATAGGCAAGACAGTCCAAATAAATTGAAAGATTTTGCTGCTGAAGCAAGTACCTTGAGTTTTAAAAGAGAGGAATTCTGGTTATTTGATGGCAGGAGATGACATAGGCAATAAAATGAGATAAAATAGTAAGTAGGAATTGATGTCTTATAAAAACATGAGAATAAGTTGTATTGTTAATAGTATGATAGAGAGGACAAAAAAGTTACAGGGCTTTTCATTAAGAGATATATAATGATTTATGCTAGGGAACTTTTGCCTTAGGCAGACCACATCTCAGTTATTGTATTCAGTTCTGGGCATTACCTTTTAGGAAGTTCGTTGACAAACTGAACCTAGTTCTCTAGTGGACATTGTAACTACATGGTATGTATCACTGAATATTTTTCCCTCTTTTAAAAAATATTCTTCATTATAAGGGATTTGTTATACTGTGTAGGGGAGGATCAGGAATCTATTCAACAATAAAAGTAATATAAAAACAAAAGATGTGATGACAATAAAATTTTTAAAGAAAGGAACATGTAGATATAATTAATATCATGAAGGAAGCAGCAGCTACAGTTGATATTGTCTATGGAAAGGGATAGGAGTGAGTGTCTGATTCCCATTCAGTAGAGAGAGGAAGAAAAATATTGAAAAAGACTTGAATTGCTATAATTTGAATTTATACACAGTATAAGGAGAAGCAGTAAAGGCTAACCTTAGAATCAGATACAGTTAGATTCAAATTCTGCCTCTGATGCATACTAGCTGTAATTCCTAAAAACAAATCATGTTACTGCTTATTAAAGTAGGACACTTTAAAACAATAATTTCCAGAAGAACTTCTGCTCTGCTTTAGAGGAGGTGAAGTCATTGATTTAGATCAAAATTATAATGGAGGTCAATGGGAAGTTTGTGTAATATGAAGAGAATACTTCATTTGTGTTTTTTGTAAGTAAAGCTATATTTTAGTACTTTGATAGAATTTTGAATTCATTGAGGTGAATCCATTTGTAGTATGTCAAATATTAAGGTCCTTGACACATAGGCTAGCATATATTTTTCCTGAAAAGCTAGTAAAACTGTCCTTGATGATTAATTAGCCAAGAATACTATGGCTTGACATGGTATTAAGATTGACATGGTAGTTCTGGTGGTTCAGGAACAAAAGTCAATGCCTGAAAAGCTAGGAGTTCCTTCCTCTAGCTTGACACATGTTTCAGACCAGGGTCATGCTGGGATGGCCAGCACAGAAGCAGGAAAGTTGGGTCTAATTGAATCAATGCTACATCCTCAAAAAATACATCTTCTCCATGTTATGGCCAAGTAAATTATTTATTGTTAACTGTCAGAGGAATTAGCATTATTGCATTTCTTTCTAATCCTGAACCCAAACCAGTATCTTGGCCTGAGTCAGTCCTAGCCTAAGACATTTTGTGAAAGCTGAGATTGCTTGGTATACTTTATGGTGTATATTCTGTGCAATTGTTTTAAAAATCCGAACTGGTAAGAGTTTTCCTCTGAATCCCTTGACATTACACATATATTATTGGAGTATACAAGCTATCCATTAGTAGAGATTCTTACCTCTTAACTAGTCCATCTGCTTTTGTAGTCATTTCCTTTATAACTGGTTTTTTCTGAGGCAATTGCCCAGGGTCACACAACCTTTATATTTTACATTTATTTTCCTGTAAATTCTTTATTGGCAATTTGTTTCATCCTCCTCATACTCACTAAGCACCTATTCTTCCTAAGGGAAGAAAAGAGATCTTTTAATAGAATTGATGGCTTCTAAACATGCATTCCTGTTGAGAAAATCATGAAGTGTGGGTTCATTGAAATGCAAAACAGTTAAAAAATAAATAATAAAAGTAAATCATCATGAACTGTTGGAAAAGGATAACTAATGATATAAAGCTTAAAAGGAGAGAACAGTCTACAATTCTTTCAGAGTCCCATAAAGGTCAATGAGGGAACAAAGAGAAAGAAAATTTGGACTTGCATACTCAAAAACCAAGCAAAAAATTGCTTGAGGCACCAAAGTAGTTCAGTGGACAGAGAGTTGGAGCTGGAATCAGGAAGACCTGAGTGCAAATCCAGCCTCCAACACTTATTAACTGTGTGACTTTAGGCAAGTCAGTTAACTGTTGTCTGCCTCAGATTCCTTCTCTGTAATATTGCAATATGAATATCTTCTGGGTTGTTGTTGTTGCTACTGCTCCTGCTGTTACAGCTGCCACCATCATCACCACCACCAATATAATACCCTAGGGGAATAAGAGGGAGGAACTTATATAATTTCAGATAAAAGTTATTCATATATAGACTTACATGTGGAAGATTTGAGCAAGGTAAGGTAAATAAGAATTCATTAAATGCTGATTTTGTGGCAGACTCTGATTAGTACTATTGATATAAATACAAACAAAAATAAAGGCAATTGTTACCCTCAAGGAAATTACATTCTAATAGTGTAAGACAACACATGAAAAATGCAGAAAACTGGAGTTGAGAAGGGAAAAGATGATGAGCCTGCTCTAAGAAGGGATATGGTTAAATTCAGAAAGTGAGTCAGGAGAAAAAGGAAGGTTGGCTCATCTGATGTTTCCTCACCTAAAAAAAAAAAAAAAAAAAAAAAGGCCCTAAAAGGAACTTAGCAGTCAGAGAAAGGAATTGGAATGGCAAAGGGATGTTCCAGGGTGAGAAGGTCCCTGAGACATGGGAGGTAAAATCTGAAAAGTCCAAAAGTAAACACAGGAGGGAAATGAATGGGAAGGTCATAAAACTCATTCTCATTTGGCCTGTATTAATTATTATTTCTATGAGTTGTTCTTTAATTCCATTATTTAGGACAACATTCTCTATTCTTTAGTGATTAACATTTAGTCTATAACCTTTATTCTTTATAAGCCACATGGCATTGTAGCTAAAGAGCTGGTCTTGGAGAACTAGGAAAATCTGAGTTCGGCCCTGCCTCTGGACACATCTGGCTGTGTAGCCAGCCAAATAACAACCTTTCATTGATTTAGATGACTGAATAGAAAAATGTTTTACCAGATCTCTTGGAGAAGTAAATAAATAAGCTGCAAAAACATGTTTTATTGTGTGCTCAAAGGTAACAGGACACATTTCATGGTCTACTTGGTCATCTTGTATTGTAATTTTCATGATGAGCATTTGTAGAAAGGAATACTATAAAGATAATTGCAACATATGCACCAACATCTGTTGGAAAGAATGAGGATATTAGGAAAACTCTCTGAAGAACTAAATAAAACTCTCCATATTAAATCAACATTTATTTAAAACTTGATGACTTCAATGCAATGCTGGGCATTGGGGAGGATGGCAAAAAAAAATGGAAAATATGGCTTACGAGTAAGTAATAGCTGCATATGCACAGAATCTAATTTGCCATTCCTTTGAGAGAAGGATAAAAGTCTGGAGAAATGCTTTCTTACTCTCCTGATTTTTATGGAAAATGAAATTCCTTGAAAAAGTAGGAGTACTTCACAGAAAAAACAAAGAAGGGGGAAAATGATGAGAGAAAGAGAGTTTTAATGTGACATAGAGAAGGGAGGAAAGAGGAAGGATAATCAAACACTTGGAGTTATGTAATAGATATACATTTTTTCTTTTTTCCTAGAGGGGAGGACTTGAACTCATTAAGAAGGAATTTGTTGATGCCACAAAGAGAATAATTATACAGATCAAAGGTAGAATAAATGAATGTATTTGGTGATTTCTTGTTGAGGGTTACCATGTATAATAGTGCATTTGTATATAGGCATCTTATCTAAGTGATACTATCAGAAAGAAACTTAGGCTTTCCAGCTAAGGATGTGCTAAGAATTATGCTATTAAATTAAAACAAAACAAAATAAAACTTGAAGACTTTAGGGACATATAGCATTTTTTTTAAAAAATCACTCTTGCTGATTAAAGGTAGAGATTTCAGAAAGGATGGATGGATATGAATAATTGGCAAAGGAGATAGAATCTTAGAAAAGAATTTAGATTCCTGCTCTATGATAGGTATGATAAGTTCTTGGGAAGCATGAGTTAACTTAATGAATGCTGGTAAAATATGTATTCTCTTAGAATCCAGTGAATCTGAGAGCCCTAATTTGAAAATAAAGGAAGAGAAGGAAGAAAACTGCCTACATTTAGTTATCCCAGAATAATCAATATAGTATAGGAAGAAGGATATAAGATTAGATCCATAATTCATAGTAGACAATTTCCAAGAGGAGAATTAACAATAAAACCAATGATCTAAGATGCCTATATACAAATGCACTATTATTGCATGTAAAAAAATATGAACTAGTAGCTTAAAATAAGAAGGCAAATTGGACTTCATTGCTATCACTTAGACCTAGTGATATGGGACTCATGTCTGAATCCTAACTATGAAAGGCAAATCCTAATCAAAAAGAATAAAATCAATTAGGATGCTGGTGGATTAGCATTGTGTATATATGTATACACATAATCCACACATCTACACACAGAGTTAGCTAGGTAGTCAGACAGGTCTGGAGGCAGGAAGATTTATCTTCCTGAGTTCAAATCTAAACTCCAGATACTTGCTATTTATGTAATCCTGGCAAGTTACTTAATCCTGTGTGCCTCAATTTCCTCATTTGCAAAATGAACTAAAGAAGGAAGTGGCAATCTACTCCAATATTTTTGCCAAGAAAACCCCAAATGAGGTCACAGTTAGACATGATTGAAATGATTGAATAATAACAACATATGCATGTACATTTTCTTAACATATTTATTAAAAACACTGTTTTGCTAATAAATAAAATACTATATTAAAATATACTACTACTCTGCTAATTATATGATGTATCAGTTTTAACAAAGTTATGGCAAGATAATCTTTGAAAATGTACATTCCACACAAAGACAGGAATTTCAGCAGAAGCAATGAGATCATTTCAGAAATAGCTTCTTTTTACTCATTGGAAAGAAGCTATTTTTGAAAATATTAGTTAACATTTATATGGTGTAAACTTCAGGCCAGGCACTGTGCTAAGTGCTCTTCAATTATTATGTCAATGGATCTTCACAACAACCTCAGGAGGCTCTTATTACTCCCATTTTAGAGAGGAAGAAACTGTGGCAGAGATTAAGAGGCTTGCCCAGAGTTGTATAGTTAGTGAAAGTCTACAGCCAGGTCTTCCTAACTTCAGGCACAATGCTCTATCTACCATACCACCTACCAGTCCCATTTGTAGTAAATACTACAAAATAGAGTTTGATACAATATTTACTATTAAACTAAAATTCATGAAGAATGACTGATGCTGACACAGAAGTACCATGAACCCATATAAATATGACCTATCCCAAATATTGCCTAAGAGAAAAGAAAAACTTTGTGCTTTCAGTTGGCATTTTTACCAAAATCAAAATCATCCTGAGTCATTAGGGTTTTCATATTATTCGTTATAAGAAGACTCTGATGTCTTTGTGTGGCTGTTTATTAGCAAGTAAGAAGAGAAAATCTCATGATTATTTTCATGCTTTTATATCTCTTTTATTATGATTTTTATAGGCTGTCCAATTTCTTTAAGCTATAGGTTATGGCACAGAGCAAGGCTATGTAGAGAAGGAAGTGTGCCAAGCACTGTTAAGAGCTGGGGATACAATGAAAGTCAGAAGACAGGCTATCTCCTCAATGAGCTTATAATTAAATGGAAGAGACAAGAAGCAAACATATATGTACAAACAAGTTATATATGTGGCACATAGGAATTAATTTACAGAGCAAAGGTACCAGAATTTAAAGGGATTAGGAAAGGCTTCCTGTAGAAAGTGGGATTTTAGTTGAGATTTGAAGGAAGTCAGGGAAACCAGAAGATAGAAGTGAGGAAGGAAAGAATTATTCCAGGAATGGGTGCTAGCCAGAAATAATGGCCATGAGATAGAGGATCCCTTCATGGAGGAGCAAGGAGGTAATTGACACTAGATCAAAGGGTACTTTGGGAGGTATAAAGTATAAGAATATTGGGAGGATTGAGGGAATAGAGGTAAGTTATGAAGCTTTTAACACCAGTCCTAGGGGATCTCTAAGGTGATAGGGAGCGACTGTGATTTAGTAAGTAGAAAGGTAATGTGGCTGGATTTGAACTTTAGGAAAATTACTTTGGAGGCTGGACTTGAGTAGGGAGACACATGGCAGACCTACCTGTAGGGTCTTGCAACAGTCCAGTTGTGAGATGATGAGAATTGTGCACCAGCCTGGCAGCAGCATCAGAAGAGAAAAGGGGGCATATTTGAAATATGTGGTAATAGTGAAATAGATTGGCAATAGATTGGAGGAGGAGCACTGAGAGATGTTGAGGGTCACAGTTTGAAGAATGGTGTTCTATCTGGGATCATTACATCCCGATGTTTTTGCCTCCTCTGGAGCTAGCATTGAAACCAGGCATTTAACCCAGCACTGAGTTCTATTTGTCAGGGTCTCTATGTTTCAGTCCTTTGGATCAGTTGACAGAGCTCACTGCTCACCGTGCCAAACCTCCTTCTGGGCTTCTCAATCACATTTTGCCGGTAGCATTGTGTATTAAGAGGATATATTCATGGGAAGGAATCCAAGAAGCAGATGGAGGAAGCATATTGGAAAACATTTAGGGAAGGTCAATGGAGTAATACTGTGGTGGAAAATATTTTATGATGGGAGAATGCTATAGATCATCCAACCAAAAGGAGGAACCTGGCAAGGAGGGAAGGTATGTGAAAATTGCTGTGGTGAAAATAGAGCATCTGATAAATACTCACCTTGTTTTAATGATAATTTCAATCATTAAAAAGCAAAAGGAATAACTGAAAGTAAGTGACCTCTCCAACTTTATGATACAGGATATAAAAACAGGAACATCATCTGATAAACACAATTATTAGGAGTGGACCTGGATTCAGAAACACCCATGTTCAGATACCTACTAGTTCTTTAATCCTAGAAAAATCACTTGCCCTTTCTCTACCTCACTTTTCTCATCTATAAAGTGGAGATAATATTAACTACTTCCCAGAGTTGTTATGAGGATAAAATGAAATAATATTTTAAAGTGCTTTGCAAATTTCAAAGTGCAATGTAAATGCCATCTATCATCATCATCATCATCATCATTGGTAGTAGTAAATAAGACACTATGGTCTAAATTGCTATTGGGGCAAATAACTCAAGAAGAATTAGAATCTATCAGGAATGACTAATGAGGACACATACCAAGTATTTCAATGAGGAAGAAAAGGGGGAATTGGGATAGAGATGCTTTTGTTTGCCCTTCATTCTCTTAAATTTGATTATTGATTTGATTGTTTATTTAATACTTCCCCCAGTTACATTCAAAACAAAACAAAAATAATTTATATTTGAATTTAAAATTTTTGAATTTTAGGTTCTCTTTCTTATCCCCATCCATAATAAGAAACCACATATGAAGTTATGTAAAACATTTCCATAAAAGTTTAGTTGTAAAAGAAAACATCGATCTTTCATCCTAATGAAAATAAAAACTCTCAAAAAATTAAATTAAGAGAAAGAAAGAGAGAGAAAAAAAGAGAGAGATAGAGAGAGATAGAAAGAGAGAGAGAGAAAGAGAGAAAAGAGAGAGATAGAAAGAGAGAGAGAGAGAAAGAGAGAAGAGAGAGAGAGAGAGAGAGAGAGAGAGAGAGAGAGAGAGAGAGAGAGAGAGAGAGAGAATGGATAGGATTTTTCATCATGAATACTTCAGAGTAGTTATGGTCTTCCCAGAACATTGCTATAACTTTGTATATAGTTCATTGAGTACTTTCCAGATTTTTTTTTTCTTTTGAGAGCATCTTGCTCATCATTTCCCAAAGAACAATAATATTCCATCACAAAGACATACCACAGTTTATTAAGCCATTCCCCATTGATAGACATCCCCTCAATTTCCATTTTTTTTTGTCCTGAAAAGACAGCTGCTATCAATATATTTTGTACATATAGGTCATTTTCCTTTTTTAAAATTCTCTTTTCATATTCAAAGATTGTTAGGTCAAAGGATGCATGAATTTATAGCCATTTGGGCATAATTCATGTCTTTTGATTATTTATCAGTTGGGGCATTTGCCATTCATTCTTGAAGACAGACATGACATCAGGAGGTGGTGCCATGATATGCAAGTGAATCGGATTTGAGTGAGTGAGAACTGTGCAAGGTCACCAGCCTTATGTTCTGCTCTGGAGCCATCTGGGTCCAGTGACCAGATATAGATCAGGATGACTGGAGATGGCCCTGGATATAGTGGGATACCTCAGCCTTTTTAAATTAAATTCTTTAACAATTCTCAGTTTGACTGAGGAAATGATCCATTCAGTGATTAAGGCTAGGTAAGGAAAATATGAAGCAAATAATTGCATTTTTTAAACTAAAAAATAAAAGAAAGCAATCAATTTTAGAAGGGAAGATTCTCAAAATTTCTGGTCAAAACAGAAAAAATTGCTAAATTTACATTCACTCTGAGGCAACCAGAGCCCTAACAAAATGTAAGCATGCTTGGCCTAGTACCTTTTTATGGCCCATTTAGAAATGGATATGCTTTTAAAAGGACAGGCAGGGAATCCTGAAGATCATGTGAAGATTATATGAAGGTGATGAATAAAAGAAAGTGCCATGGACTTTTAAGAAGCACATCAGGTATGCTAAAACTCAAAATGAGCTGATTCTACTAAGGTAAAACAATCTAGATTTTTTTCAATTTTGTTGATGAGGAGATCAAGAGGAAGGATGCTCATAAATGATAAAAGAATAGTACTATTTACTTCTTATTTTTTACTTTTCTCTTCTAAGGAAAATAATTTTTCTATTGCGAAATATAGAGTAAATAGGGATAACATGAATTTGAAACTGAAGATAAGTAGGAATATGGCAAAAGGCTGAGCTACCCTCAGTTAATGTGCATCCATACACAAGTTCAAGGTATTGAAAAAATCAATGGATATGATTGCTGAGGTCCTGTCAGTGATACTTTAAAAAATCCCCAAACCAAAGAAAACCCCCCAAAACAAACTGCATCTGCTGTCCAAGGAACAGAGTAGCTGAAGTAGAGAGATATTATAAGGTGAGAGATTGGGCTAGAGCTTTGATTTTTTTTTTAAGGGAAGAAGTAGACTTTGATTCCTAGGTTGTACCCTCAATTATCCTCCTTTCTTCCTAATCTCCAGGATTCTCTGTATACTTCCCTGTTCTATCTATGTCTATGTCCATTTTGTCTTTCAAAAATCCTTCACTTTCATCCTCTTATAATAGACGAAGGAAATGATGAGTAGGAATTTACATTCTGGGCTGAGACAATGCCATAAAATCATATGCTCGAGAGGCATGATGACAGACTAAAAATGTCTTGGAGAGATTTGGAATATGTACAGACATTGTGTAACTGTTTCTAGTCTGCTAACCATATGGAAATGCCTCTTTGTGTATATGGAATTGGGTTAATTCAAAAGGCCACCATAGCCATTTCACATGGTCTGACTCCTATTTGCTTGACGCATTGCAAAGAGAGAGGAAAGACATATTCTATTGTGTACATGGCAATGTTGTTTCTCCCTTCCTTTTCCTATTTTGTATTTAAGTTTAAATAAATAAATATTTTTTTAAAAAAAAGAAAGAAAAAACTACCAAGGGAGAGATTTTCTTCTCTCCCCTTTAGAGATCAACATGTGGTCTGTGAATATTATCTTGGTTTTTTATCTTACTGTTCTGTTTTGTTTTAAATAAAATTTCAGGTAAGGGACATTTAAAATGACTATCATCCTGTGAGTTTCAAAAGGCCAGGAGAACAAGCCAGCTTGGATCGGAGAGGGAGTATATGCCAGGTTTTGCAACCAGCCAGTTTAGCATCAAATACCTTACTGTTTCTCTCAACCCCCACTAAAAAAACATGCAAGGAAAGACCTTTGGGACTCAGCCCATAAAGCTAAGACAATACATGTAGCAGTGATGACACAATTGTGTATGAATTGTGTGGGATTAATTCTGTGTAGAAATTGCATAAAATCTATATACATTCTCCCTAAAAGTAGTTCAGGGGAGAGTGTATCCTCCTAGTTGTTGGGAGGAAATCTTTGAAATATGTATTTGCTGTATCTTTGAAATAAATATCTTTTTATAAAAGCCAACTGATGTTTAATTAATTAAATAGAACTGGAACATTAATCACTGTCATCTAATGATGAGATGAACACACTGGAATGGAAGTTTGAATTCATAGAATATTAAAGACATTCAACCCCTCAGAGATTAACCTAAAATATTGAAGGAGAGGTGTAGAAAGTCTCTCTGAGAGAGAATAAGGAGTCACTTGCTCCTTTAACCACTGGCCAATATTTCTTTCTGTCAAACTACAAGGAAAAAGTTTTTTGTATTTCCTTAACTTTCTCTCCTTTCATTCATTTCTCAACTCAAGACTTTCCTAACTGCCAAATCTAATAGTCTTTTCTCATTCCTAGTACTCCTTGATCTCTCTGTAAATATTTCCTTAATACTGCATTGTTTTATACTTTAAGAAATATTTGAATGAAGGCATAGATGGCATATTTATCACATTTTCAGCTAACACAAAGGAGGAATTTGGGGCATATTGGAAGAGAGGTAAAAATCTAAAAATACCTTCACAGGCTATCCTGTAGACCAAGTTTTATAATTTAATGAAGTAAATGTAAAATGCTATAATATAAATTTAAAATATAAATATTTTAGTTAAAAAGCTTACCTGGCAAATTAAGGCTCAAAGGATCATTCCTGTGCAATGTGAAAATGACCTATGTACCTTATGCAAGCAGATTTTCCCAGACCCCAGATTAGCTATAATTTACCCTACTAGTACCTAATTGTTTATATGTTGTCTCCTTCATTAAAAGGTGAGGTTCTTATGGTCAAGGACTGTTTTCACCTCTTTTTTATCTTTGATGCTTAGTATAGTATCTGGAACATAGTAGGTGCTTAATAGATGCTTGTTGAATTGATTTAACTAATATTCTTTTAAGCTTTATTAATAGCAGAAGATAATGCTGTAATTTTGATATAACACATATATCAGAATATATCACATATGTAGTATATTTAGGGAAAACACCGATGAGCTAAAGAGGCTCCAGTATAATGTATGTATAAAGATGTCCAATATAATGAGAGAATTGGAAGTCATATTATATGAGAATTGAAGAAACTGAGGATGCTTTTGCATACTTTTAGTATCTTTCACCTCTGAGGTAAGTTGATAATAGATGCCTCAGTGGCTTCTAGATACATTCACTTTTTATCACAATTTCTTTTGTATATACTTGGTTAGGTCTAGGTGCTCTTTCTAACTTCTTAAGTGGTATTTCTACTTCCTCAAAAGTATTTCAGGTGTGGATGTGTTGGAATACAAATGTGGTGATTTCATTTTCAATGATGAAAGTATATCAGTAGGGAAATGTGACTAGACGTGTTCCATTTTGCCTTGTTTACCTCTATTGCCTTTTAAAATAAATGTTTCTAGAATGATTGTTCATAGCCCCATATATCTGTGATGGGAATCCCTCATTTTGTTTGTTTTATTATGTTTCCTCTGGTTCACTGGGGCTTATGAACAACAGTTTTTAGTGAGAGCAGACATATACATTTTTGTGGACCAGGGTGGGGTGGCTTATCTGAGCCCCCATATGTGACATAGGGTACTTCAAGTGCCCTACATAGAATATTTACACATCACAGGTGAAAAAAGTCAGTATGATCTTGTATAGGGGCTCTTCCTCTTTCTTGCATGGTCAACCCCTTTGGCAGTCTGATGAAACATTACAAAGGAAACCAATTATATTGAAATAAAATTCTCAAAATATATTTTTAAAAGTTCATAGTAATAAACTTAAATAATTATGATCACAATAGATATTAATTGTAATAACATACAATTAAGTTAATAGAAATGAATTTAATGAATAATAAGTAATGAACTTAATCCAGGCTAAGAACCTCGAATTTAGTAGAAAGAGGACTAGATGTGATTTCAGAAAACTTGGACTCAAAACTCAGCTCTTCTTAAAACAAACAAAACACAAACACTTATTAAGAATCTACTATGTGCCAGTTCCTATGTTAAGTACTTTACAAATATCATTGCAGTTTATCCTTACAACTATCCTTAATTCAAAAGTCATTCAAGAGACTACTATTTCTGGATATTTCTGGATGGGAGTCTGGGTCAGGCTTGAATGGTATGTCAGGCCAGAATTGTGAGAGATCCTTCTAGGTAATCCATTCAAGAAAGAGATTTCAGAATTGTTGCCATCAATGCAGACATATGGTTTGGAGAGTTCTTGCTCCATGTCTCATTTTTCCTTCTCAGCGTGGTGGGAAGCTTTATTTAACTGCAGAAAAGAAAACACTTATTTTTGCACCTTTTATTTTATATTTTGAATATATACATCCCATGATTGTATGTCTATAAATAGTAAAAAATCACATAATTGTTATAAAATTCCCTTATATAATTTTAAAATTACTTTTACTATTTAAGAAAAAGGGAGGAAAATACTATGGAAATGTATATTAGACATAGCAGTTTCCCTTATCCCTTATGTTGTCACTTGTACTTGGAAGCATGACTACTACTTAAACCCAGGGTAGAGAAACTCTGTAGGATCAATATCACTTGGACTATTTTAATATGTTCCATATCTCTACTGCACATGGACTTTGGTCTAGAGTCCTTGTTTAGCCACAATTCCTTACTTCCTCTCCTACTTCCCCATTGCTGTCCTCTCCAAGGAAAAAAATGAATTACTTAGCCCTTAGTGAAGGTGAAACCTAATTGAAGCAAAGTCTTGGTACAATCATCACATATCTAGGAAATGCCCTTGGTCTAAAGGGAACCAAATGGAATAACTGTGACTGATTAGGGACATTTGGACATTTTTTTCTACTTTTATCCCTTTTCATGTGAACTCCTAAAGAATTTTGGTATTCTGAGACACACACACACACACACACACACACATACACACACACACACACAGAGACAGAGAGAGAGACAGAGAGAGAGAGACAGACAGACAGACAGACAGAGACAGAGACAGAGAGAGACAGAGACAGAGAGAGAGAGAGAGAAAGAGACAGAGAGAGAGAGAGAGAGAGAGAGACAGAGAGAGACAGAGAGACAGAGACAGAGACAGAGAGACAAACAGACAGAGGTGGGGGGGAGAGACAGAGAGATGGAGGGAGATAGGGATGGAGAAAAGATATCAATTGGTGGTAAACTATTTTGCTCAGATTTCAAGTTTGAAGAATATTTATGTGTTCAGTTCTATTGCCAATTCCCATATAATGATTGTAGAAATTTCATGGACTGTTATGGTCAAGTGACATTACCAGATTTTATATCTAAATCAGCAAGTTCTGAGTCTTTTGGTCTTCCAGGAGAATTGAAAGACAAAAACAAAAAAACATTTAAGGAGGAGCCAAAGAAAGAGTACTAAAAATATTTGTAGTCTGATTGTAGAGTATCTGGATCCATTACAATTTTTTGGAACCATACCCAAAATACACATCCACTTGCAATACAGAATGTTTTTTTCTCATTCTCTGACTCTACATCAACTCATTCAAATAAACACAATAACTCCATCTTTGTTCCATTATTTATATTGAGATCACTTCAAAATTAGAGGTCAATATCCTAATCATGGCTATTCCATCTACCAACAATGGTTCTGACCATTCTTTCATTATCCCAGGAATAATCACTATTATTGACAACAGGAAGACATCTTCAACTCATCTTCCCCACTCCTCCCTCTCAGATGTAGATATGAAAAACTAACCCCACACCAAAAACAACAAACCCCAACACATATACTATGTCATCATTTCAAATGATTTTACCTGCAAAGGGATCTTATGGTCCTTCACAAGAATTTGGATGTGGAAAAGTAGTAGTTAACATTATCCTTGGGATTCTTTCTTCAGGAAAGGAAGGAACTCTAATAAGTTACAATTTCAAATGCTCCAGTCAGCAGCCTTATACAAACCAATCTCATGGCTAGTGGTCTGAAGAACAGTTTATAATTAAATATTCAGTGTATATCAAGGTCTTGCCCATTCTTTAGAGGAGACACTTAAATTGAAAGAGGACAGAATGTGTACTATGAGTTTAAATCTTGAACTTCAAAGCAATATTTTCAAGTATATTCCTTTATCTTTATTAATCACCAAGTAAGCAAAGTGCTATTAAAGTAACCCCTCTTTCCATTATTATTCCTATAATGACCTAGCTGTTTGGGCAACATTTATATCCTTAATCAAACGTGTAGAGAACTGTGGGTGGATAAGAAAAAAACAATTATTCTCCCTAAAAGTTCATTATGTGACTTTTTTTTTTTGCCAGTGATGATGCCTTAGAGTTAGAGAATAGTTTTTCAAAACTACATTCACTTATTCATTTATACATGGATTTATAGAGTATTCCTCTTACTATTCCACCTTTGAAACAAAAAAGAAAACAAAATCCTCATAATAAGTATGTCTAATTCATTGAAATAAATTTTTACATTGACTGTCTGAATATGTTTGTCTCTTTCTGCATTTTACATTGACTTTTCTGGACAAGGGTGAGTTATCTATTTTAGCTTTAGCCCTCTGGATCTGCTACTTTTTTTCTTAATTGTATAAATCAGAATTCTAGAATCTTTCAAAATTATTTTTCTCTTTTTTGTCATTGTATAAAGTTTTCTTCTAGATATGATTTCTTATCTTTGTATCAATTCACACAACTTTCCTCTGAAACTGTTCATTTCATAATTTCTTATTGCCCAATAATATTCCATTATTTTCATATACCATAATTTGTTTATCCATTCCCCAATAAAAAAAAACTCTTCAATTTCTAATATATTGATGTCTATATATCTTTTTTCTCTTTTAATCTATTAGTTGTATAGCACAATAATAGTATGGCTAGATCAAAAGATATTTACAACTTAATAATCCTTTGGCATAGTTCCAAATTGCTTTCTGGAATGACTGAACCATTTTACAGCCCCACTAACATTGCATCAATGTGCCTATTTCCAGTATTTCCTTCATGCCGGTATTTTTTGGTCATCTTTACCAGTCTGTTAAGTATGAGATGAAATTCAAAGTTGCTTTAATCTGCATTTCTCTAATTATTAATGATTTAGAGCATTTTCATATAGTGTTGATATTTTGAATTACTTCTTTTGAAAACTGTTCATATCTTTTGATCATTTATTTCCTGAAGAAAAGAATAACTTTTTAACATTTGACTTTATTTTATATTCTGAGCTTAAACACAAGAAAAAGAAAGAATTTTCATATACACAATAGACTATAAAAGAAGATTGTGAAATTATGACTTCTCATTTCAGTTTTTTAAAAGTAGATATATGTGTGTGTATGTATATATATACACATATATATGTATATATACATATATATGTATATATACATACATATATATGTATATGTATATATATATGTATGTGTATATATATATATATATATGTATGTGTATATATATAGTGTTACTTTCAAAACAATCCTGACTTTCTATGTTTCTTTTTGAACTTTCCTGTATTCTCAGCTGAATATATAAAAAAAAAAACCCTCACACCTTTTTAATGACACTCTTTTATGGCTATCATGATTGTTAACTCCCAGCATCCTCCTTCAGTTAAAAAGAAAAAAGAAAGAGCCATTATAACAAATAAGCACATTCAAGCAAAATGTATCAACATGATAACCATGTTCAAAATAAAGTCTCTTTCGTTAATTGGAGTCCATCTCTTTGTCAGGAAATAGGCAATGTGCTTCATTATGTGTTCTCTAGAGATATGGTTGATAATGTATTAATCAAAGTTCTAAAGGCCTTCAAACTTATTTTTCTTTACAATACTTTTATCTATGCATAAGTGTTCTCCTCTTCACTTCACTTTGTATCGGTTCATACTTCCCAGAAGTCTTTGAAATTGTATCTTTTTTATTTTCTTCTTTCTTTTAAACAAATCAAATTAATCTATGATTTATATATTTTCTAATCCCCCTGTAAGACCAGCTCCTAGTTTTAGTAGTTCAATGGTCTTCTTATTCTTCTATGGTTTCCAGTTTGTTCTTTTTTTAGTTCTTTTGGCTTCATGCCCAATTCATTGAACTGTTCTTTATTTTTATTGATGTAAGCAATTAAAGATATAAAATTTCCTCTAAGTACTGCTTTGGCTCCATTGCATAAATTTTGGTATGTTTTCTCATAGTTGTCATTCTCTTTAATGAAAAATTTATTGTTTTTTATGTTTTATTCTTTGAATCAGTTATTTTTTAGGATTAGGTTGTTTAGTTTTCAAATAATTAAAAAATGTTCTTTTTTTCAATAGTATTTTATTTTTCCAAATATGTGTAAAGATAGTTGTCAACATTCATTTTTGTAATACTTTGTATTCAAAATTTTTCTTCCTCCCTCTTTTATCTCCCTCATTCCAAGAACAGCAAGCAATCTGATATAGGTTAAATATAGCAATTCTTTTAAGCATATTTCCATATTTGTCATGTTGAACAAGAAAAATCAGAGCAAAAGGGAAAAATGAGAAAGAAAAATGAAAAGATGAAAATGTTATGGTTCGAGCTACATTCAGCCTCCATAGTTCTCTCTCTGGATATAAATGGCATTTTCCATTCCAAGTCTATTGGAATTGTCTTGAATCACCACATTGTTGAGAAGATCCAAGTCCATCATAGTTGATCATCACATAATCTTATTGTTATTATATACAATGTTTCCTAGGTGCTGCTCACTTCATTCAGGATCAGTTCAAGTAAGTCTTTCCAGCTTTTCTGAGATTAGCCTGCTTGTTTTTTCTTATAGAACAATAATATTCCCTTACATTCATATACCATAACTTATTCAGCCATTCCTCAACAGATGAGCATCCACTCAATTTCTAGTTCTTTACCATTACAAAAAGACGTGCTAAACATTTTTTTTTTGCACATTTTTGGGTCCTTTCCCCTTTTTTATCATTTCTTTGGGATATAGACCTAGTAGTGACACCACTGGATGAAAGGATATGCAATTTTATAGCTCTTTGGGCATAGTTCCAAGTTGCTCTCCAGAGTGGTTAAATATTTTACAACTCCACCAATTCATTAGTGTCCCAGTTTCCCCCACATTTCCTCCAACATCTATAATTATCTTTTCCTGTCATCTTAGCCAATCTGAGAAGTTGAAGTGGTACCTTAGAGTTGTTTTAATTTGTATTTCTTTAATCAATAATTATTTAGAGCATTTTTATGTGACTAGAAATAACTTTAATTTCATCTGAAGATTGTTCATATTTTTTGACCATTTATCAACTGAAGAATGACTTGTAGTCATAAATTTGAGTCAATTTTCTACATATTTTAGAAATGAGATTCTTATTAGAAATACTGGCTGTAAAATTCCCTCCTCCTTTAGCTTTCTGCTTCCTTCTAATCTTGGCTATATTAGTTTTGTTTGTGTAAAATATTTTTAATTTAGTATAATCAGTTATCCATTTTGCATTTCATAATATTCTATAGTTCTTCTCTGGCCATAAATTCCTCGCTTCTCCCTAAGACTTGCTCTCCTAATTCGCTTATAGTATCACCTTTTATGTCTAAACCATGAATCCATTTTGACTTTATAGGGTATTAGATGCTGATAAATCCCTCATTTCTTCTATACTTCCAATTATTTTTAAATCTATGTTTCCATGGTCCTTTGTGGAATATGATTTTTTATCACATTATGTCTGAAAAAGATGCATTTAACACTTCTGTTTTTCTCCATTTGGTTGTAGGTTTTTATTCCCTAATACATAGTCAATTTTTGTAAAGATAATATGAATAGCTAAGAATAAGATATGCTCTTTTCTACTTCCATTTAATTTTCCCCAGAGGCCTATCATATCTAAATTTTCTAAAATTCTCTTCATCTCTTCAACTATTTTTGTTTATTTTATGGTTAGATTTATATAGTTCTGAGAGGGAAAAGTTGAAATCTTCCATTAATACAGTTTTATTGTTTATTTCTTTTTGTAACTCACTTAACTTTTCCTTAAAGATTTTGAATGTTTGGTGCATATATATTTAGATTGCTATTAGTTGTCTATGTACTTTTTTAAACAAAATGTCATTTATCTGCCTTTCTTTTTAAATGTAGTTTTTTTCTTGCTTTTGCTTTGTTTAAGATCTTTATTTCCACCTTAATTTTTTTTACTCTAGCTGAAGCATAATCAATTCTTCTCCAGTCCCTCATTTTGGCTCTATGTGTATCTCTCCATTTCAAGTATATTTCTTGTAAACTACTCATTGTTGGTTCTAGTTTTTACCAGAACCCTCTATCTGCTTCCATGTTATGAGTGAGTTTATCTCATCCCAAATCTTATTCCCTTTTATGATTATTTACTATGGATTTTCTTCTATTTTATTCTAACTTCCCCTTTTTATCCTTTCTTTTTACCCTGTCTCTCCTCAAAAGTCTATTTTGCTTCTGATCAGTACCTCCCTTAATTTACCCTCTCTTATATCCAAGGTAGTATGATTTAAGAAAAACTATAGTCTGATCTTTACTCAGGAAGGGACTTTGTTCCCACCAGCATTAGTAGTTCTTTTGAACCTGGGTCTGTGACCAGGAACCCTGCTATCTGGCAGCCACAAGTGCTCCTCCCTGTCTTAGAAATGAGATCAGGATCCTTACTCACTCTGGGTTACAAGTGTTATTGATCCTTTTGGTCCTGATTCTGCCAATAGAACTGTGTATGGATAAGTAATTGGGCCTTAAACTCAGAGCCATCAGGGGATCCCCAGAAATCTCCTTCTGACCAATTTCTTAATCTTCTCCCCCTTTTTCCATGGGCCAAGAGAGACCTGACAACCTGTGGTTGTATCCTCAGTTCTGGCCTGTGATGCATTGCTCTCCAAGCCCAAACTTTACTTATCACCTCTAAACTCCCTACTGTCCCTGAGTAAGACAGACTTTTCTTGTCAGTCCCCTTAGGCTGGAAAATTGTTTTACCTGATATTTTGTTGGTTCTGCTCTCTAAAATTTGATTCGAGGCATTATTTTAGAATTGTTAGGAGGGGAATTTGAAAATCTTAGCTGAGTGTATTTCTATTCTGCCATCTTGGCTTTGCCTTTCCAAATAGCATTTTTTTAAAGGAACTAAATAACCATAAATGATCAATATGTGGTAAAAGTTTGAAAATTTGTGTAATGTACAATAAATCCTTGGAGATCTCCCACATTTGCAAAGAGATAAGGTAGGTTGTCTTCTCATATTGATAAGGATCAGTTTTAGTAACAATGTGTTTAGAAGCTACTTTAATTTAATAAAACTTATATATATGTGTATCAACTATAGATCAACATTATAGGATGTGGGCTGCTTTCTAAATGTACCTTAACTGGCCACTTTTAATTCAAGTATGGTGAATTTTCTAAGTCTCCTGGCCTGAGTGAGAGCCACTGCCACATCTTACTTACCTGATGTAGGTAAAAACATACATCAAACATTATTTTCTAAAACAGTAAAGTTTAGTCTCATACAGCAGCCACAAAGTTTTGTATAACCTTTTGTGACATCATCAGAGGAATCAGTTAGAGGTAATTAGGAGACACAATAGACAAAATTCTGGGCCTCCAGGCCCAGGAGTTAAGATTTAAGTTCAAATTTAGCCTTAGACACATAGCTTTGTGAGCTTGAGAAAGTCACTTACATTTTGTTTGTCTCAATTTCCATTTATAAAATGGGGAAAATATACCATCTGCCTTCCAGAGTGATTGTGAGGACCAAATGAAATAATATTTCTAAAGTATTAAATCTAGAACCTGATTCTTCAATGAGCCATTAAAGTTTTCAATGGCAGAGATAGTTTCATATCAAAAATTTTGTCTAGTAATAGTATAAATTCTTCAAATGGAAAGATCTAGAACAGTGCTAAACCCTAATAAAAACATAATACATAAGAATATCCTATCTGAACTTAATCTTTAAGGAATAAGCCTCTTGTCACTACAATTTAATGACAATGCGTTAAATAACATGAACTAAATAAGTCCTCAATATTTTATGTCTAGTTCTTGAAAGAATGTACACAAGCCAGATCTGTGGGCAACACATTTAGTCCCTGACATTGCTTGTTTGTCTCTTTGTCAATTTAGTCACAGAAAGTTATTCATTGCTTTCATTTTGTGAATGTAGTTTTCATAGTAGTTATTTCATTGTAAGCATTTAAAACAAGAACATAAACAAATTATCTATAACCTTTTGGTAATTTCAATCAAGAGATGCAGCCAGTTTGGAAGGACAGCTTTACATATTAGGGCTTAATTTTCAATTGGTAAAAGTTATATTGATCTGACCTCTTCATTAACTCCTTAAGAAAGGCTTCATATGATTTGGGATTAAGAATGCTCTGGGGGATCTCTCTCTCTCTCCACCTCTCTCTCTCTCTCTCTCTCTCTCTCTCTCTCTCTCTCTCTCTCTCTCTCTCTCTCTCTTTCTCTCTCTCTCTCTGTGTGTGTGTGTCTGTCTCTGTCTCTGTCTCTCTCTCTCTCTCTCTCTCTCTCTCTCTCTCTGTGTGTGTGTGTGTGTCTGTCTGTCTCTGTCTGTCTCTGTCTGTCTCTGTCTCTGTCTCTGTCTCTGTCTCTGTCTCTCTCTCTGTCTTTGTCTATCTGCCTGTCTGTATATATACACGCACACACATACACATATGCATACATACATACACACATATGTGTGTGTCTATCTCTGTCTCCATCTCTGTCTTTATGTCTCTATCTTTGTCTCTAGCTATCTATCTCTCTAAGACTTTATCCTATTCTTAAATCTGCCACTCTTGCCATTATTATGGGTGACTGTCCTCCCTATTTCCAAAACATGAAACATTTTCAGAAATTCTTGTTCTGCATTCTTCTCAACCAGTCTAAGAATTATAGTTTCTTGGTTCATATAATTTTAATATTCTATTTTTATTCCCCATTCCTGTCATGTTATCTCATGTTCATATATTAGGCATTTTGTAATTCTACTTACAGCTTAATCCTTATTCTGTTTTTGTCTCAATCAGCACTGACAAAATACATTTTCTCAGTTTTAGTTTTCTCTTTCTACCTTTTACTCTTTCAATCTGCCACACTGTTGTCTTCCTTTCAGCTTACCTTCTCCATTCCATTTATTATTCCTCTTATGTTTACTCCCCCCTTCTTACTACCCTACTTCTTTCTTTTGCAGTAAGGAGAGATTAGTGTGTATTTACTCTGTATATATTTTGTATTTATAGAACTGTATATCCTCCCGTAGAATGTAATCTTTTTTAGGGCGGATACATTTGTTTTTGTCTTTGTATAGTACCTAGCACATTGGTTGGAACACTATATGTATAATATTTAATTATTTGTGAAATATAATAAATGTGATAGAGTCCTTTCTCTGGGTGTAGAGGGTTCTCTTCAGCACAAGATCATTGGGACTGACCTGAATCATCTCATTGTTGAAAAGATCCATGACCATTAGAATTGTGTATCTTTCTTCTATTTTCTTTGTTCATTGAAGGAAAAAAGTCATACAGTTAGGGATGCCCAGTTTCTTCCTCTCACAGAAATTTAATCAAGCTATAACCTAGGTTGGTTTTGTAGAAGCTCAGAAGTTTTTAGTCTTTGGAAGAGTAAGAATCTCTCATTATAGTAACATTAATTGGGTGTTGCAAACATACTATATAGCCCCAGGATGAATGGAAAATGAGAGCTTATTCAGAATAACTTAAAATAAAGGTGAGTAAAGAATTTTAGATGTTGTGTAGGTGGAAGATGAAAGGTGTTGCCCTCAAAGGAGGACTTAACAGATCTAAGAAAAGCAAGTTCAGTTAATATGTCAAGTAGGCGATTCGCTGTGTAAGTGAAAAACCTGTTTTACAGCTTCCGTGGGAGGTGGCCAATGAAGGGGTTGTTATTCTTGACAAAGAAAAGAGCAACAGATGGATAGGTTAAGTCACCTGGAACTTGGATATAATAGTACATGATGTAATCTTGAACAAGCAAGTTTGAGGAAACAGTTACATTAGTTTATGCCAAGAAGAGCTCTGAATAAATTTACAGAGAAGAGAACACAGGGCTCATTGTATCACAACAACCTCTCCATTCTAGTTACTTGGTGAAACTTGGGATAATTTATTCCTCCCTGAGTGAGAGCTCTGTTTTATAAGATCAGAAGATTAAAAGGTGGAAGAGCCCTTATAGATAACTGGCCCTACTTCATTTTTTATAGGAAAGAAAATAAAAGTCCAGGAAGGTGAAATGACCTTTCTCAAAGTCACACAGGTAGTTAAGTATGTTCTACTTCCACAAGTACTGCCCACATAAATTCTTCTAAAGATCACTAGGCAAATCCGACTTCAGGGAAAAAGTAGTAGAGGAGCCAGTACAGTAGACAAACCTTATCCAAGACGAATCATTAAGGTTAGTTACTATTTCATGAGCATCTTCAATGAGAAAGGCACTTTGCTTTGGGATTAGACACTTCCATTAGTGTTTATGATATTTGTACTATCCCATTCCTTCTATTTCTTAAATGTAGTCATTTTCAAGAATACATTTTTGGCTTGTACTATCCTGTTCCTTCTATTTCTTAAATGCAGTCATTTTCAAGAATGCATCTATGTCTGCTTTGTCTTCTCCATAACCCCCCCTTTTTTTTGCTAATCTCATCCATTCAACAGCTTCAACTAATATTTCCATGCAGATGATTTTCTAATCTGTAGCTTCAGTCTTTTGACTGTAGTATACCTCCTCCTCAATATTGTTAGTACCCCAAACCAAAAGTATACAAAATCAAATTGTGTATTTTTTTGACAAATTATCTTATCCTCTCAATGGCATCACCATAGCTGGTCCTCACATGTGAAATATCAGTCACTATTGCACCTACCTTTTTTTTTTTCTTCGCCTCCCCCTATCAAATCAATCACTTAGTCCTTTCATTTCTGCAAAATATCACACTCTGTTTTTCTTTTTCTCTATTTTTTCTCCCTGGGTGGTATATCTGCTTCTGTGACTTCAATTATCACGTTTGCACTTCATTTATTGTCTTGTATTGAGCTCTGCTACACATGTCTTTCTTTCATGCTAGTGACACAAGCAGATACCTTTTCCCATGTTCTCATTTACTGAAATTTTACCTATCCTTCAAGGTTTAGCTTAGATGCCAATTCCTTGGTCCAATCCTCCCTAATATCACCAAATGGAGATGATTTCTTTTTTCCTGTGTAACTCCCATAATGTCTTTATATCTCTCTTCTTTTTAAAAAATAAAAACAATTATTAAAGCTTTTTATTTTCAAAACATATATATGGATAGTTTTTCAACATTGACCCTTGAAAAACCTTGTGTTCCAATCCCTCCCCCCCCTCTTTCTCTCCCCCAAATGTCAAGCAATTCAGTATATGTTAAACATGGTAAAATATATGTTAAATCCAATACATACATATATTGACACAATTTTCTTGCTGCACAAGAAAAATCACATCAAAAAAAAAAAAGAAAAAAAATAAGTAAACAACCACAAAAAGAGTGAGAATGTTATGTTATGATCCACACTCAGTTCCCACAGTTCTTTCTCTGGGTGTAGATGGTTTTCTTCATCACAAGATCATTGGAACTGGTCTGAATCATCTCATTATTGAAAAGAGCCACATCTATTAGAATTGTTTATCTTTCTTCTAATACCTAACACATACTAGCTTAAATTAAAGTTGTATGTATTGATCTTTTTTAAAATTATTTTTTCTGGTTATACATGTATATTGAGTTCTTAAATATACATTTCTTTATGAACCAAATTGGGAGAGAAAAATAAGAGCAAAAGGGAAAAACTACAAGAAAGAGAAAAAAACAGAAAAAAGACATGAACATAGCATGTGTTGATTTACATTCAATTTCCATAGTTCTCTTTCTGGATCCAAAGCTTTTGGATTTTCTATCCAAAGTTTGTTGGAATTGCCTTGGATCACTGAACCACTGAAAAGAACCAAGTCTTTCATAGTTGATCATCACACAATCTTGCTGTTATTGTGTATAATATATTCCTGGTTCTGTTTGTTTTGCTCAACATCAGTTCCTGGAAATCTTTCCAGGCCTTTATACAATCAGTTTGTTTCTCATTTTTATAGAACAATAATATTTCATTACCTTCATATACCACAATTCATTCAACCATTCCCTAACTGATGGGCATCTACTCATTTTCCAATATTTTTCTACCTCAAAAAGAGTCACTACAAATATTTTTGCACATGTGGGTCCTTTTCCCTCCATTATGACTTCCTTGGGATACAGATCCAGTAGTGATACAGTTTGATAGTCCTCTGGTCATAGTTCTAAATTGCTCTCCAGAATGGTTGGATCATTTCACAACTTCACCAACAATGCATCTGTGTCCCAATTTTCCCACATCCCCTCCAACATTTATCATTATTTTTTCCTATCGTCTTAGCCAAGCTGAAAGATGTGAGATGGTGTCTCAAAATTGTTTCAATGTGCATTTCTCTAATCAATAAGGATTAGAGCATTTTTTTCATATGACTATAGATGACTTTTATTTTGTCATCTGAAAATTGTCTGTTGACCATTTATTAATTGGGGAGTGACTTGTATTCCTATTAATATGACACAGTTCTTTATATATTTTAGAGATGAGACTTTTATCAGAAACACTGGCTGTAAATCCCTCTCCCCCCAGGTTTGTACTTCCCTTTTAATCTTGTTTGTGTTAGTTTTGTTTGTGCAAAAGCTTTTTAAAACTTTGATTACATTAAAAGTTGTCCATTTTGTATTTCATAATTTTCTCTAGTTCTTTGGTCATAAATTCCTCCCTTCTCCAAAGATCTTTTAGGTAAATTATCTCTTGCTCTCCTAATTTCCTCACCCTTTATACCCAAATTATATACCCATTTTGATATTATTTTGATATAATGTGAGATGTAGATCTATGCTGGGTTTCTGACATATTATTTTCCAGTGTTGTGCGTGTGTGTGTGTGTGTGTGTGTGTGTGTGTGTGTGTGTGTGTGTGAAATAGTGAGTTCTTAGCTGGAGTTTGGTAGTTTATCAAATACAAGATTCCTATAGTCATTGATTATTATGTCATGTATATCTAACCTATTCCACTGATCCATCATTCTCTTTCTTAGCAAGTACAAAATGATTTTGATGACTGCTGCTTTATAATATAGATTTTGGTTTGATATTATTAGGCCAGCATTCTCTCTCTCTCTCTCTCTATATATAATTATATATATATATCTATATATATCTAGATATATATAGATATATCTATCTATCTATATATATATAGAATGCTGGCCTAATAATATCAAACCAAAATATATATATATATATATATATATATATATATATATATATATATATATATATATATATATGTAAAATTTCATTAATTCCTTTGAATTCCTTTGATATTCTTGACTTTTTGTTCTTCCACATGAATTTTGTTATTTTTCTAGCTCTATAAAATACTTTTTGGCAGTCTTATTGTTATATCATTAAACAAGTAAACCAATTTAGCTAGAATTATCTTTTTTATTATATTAGTTTGGCCTACCCATGAGCAATTGATATTTTTCCAATTGTTTAGATCCGACTTTATTTATGTGAGAAGTGTTTTATAATTGTATTCATATAGTTCCTGAGTTTGTCTTGGAAAGTAGACACCCAAATATTTTATTTTTGTCTACACTTATTTTAAATGGAATTTCTCTTTCAATCTCTTGCTGCTAGGTTTTGTCAGTAATATATTAAAATGCTGATGATTTGTGTGGGTTTATTTTATATCTTGAAACTTTGCTAAAGCTGTGAATTGTTTTTGTATGATTTTTTTTTGTATTCTCTAAATATACTATCTACAATGATAGTTTTATCTCCTATTGTTTGTTCTAATTACTTTAATTTCTTTTTCTTTTCTTACTGCTAAAGCCAACATTTATAGAACAATATTGAATAATAGTGTTGTAATAGGCAACACTCCTGATCTTATTGGGAGGGTGTCCAGCTTCTCTCTATTACAAATAATGCTTGCTGATAGTTTTAGATCAATGCTACTTATAATTTTAAGGAAATATCCTTTTATCTCTATGTTCTATAGTGTTTTTTAATAGGAGTGAGTGCTGTGTTTTTGTCAAAACCTTTTTCTTATGTATTGAAATTATCATATTATTTCTGTTGGTTTTGTTATTGTTATGGTTATGGCTATAGTTTTCCTGATATTGAACCAGCCCTATATTTCTGTAGTGGAATGTCAATTCCACTTGGTTATAGTGTATTATCCTGCTAATAAATTCTTGTAATCTCTTTGATAATATTTAAAATTTTTGCATCAATATTCATTAGAGAAGTTGGTCTGTAATTATCTTTCAATTGTTAAATAATATATGTATATATAATATACATATTTAAATTATATATATATACACACACACACATACATATATATATATATAAATGTATATATATATATATATATATTCCCATTTACCTTTCTATGCTTTTCTTGGGTCCTGTGTTTGAAGATCGAATTTTCTGTTTAGTTCTGGTTTTTTCAATAGAAATAATAAAAAAAGATCTTTTCTTTGAAGATCTATCTGCTCCCCTGAAAGATGATTCTCAGTCTCTCTGGGCAATCAATTCTTGGTTGTAAACACAGGTTCTTTACCTTCTAGAATATGTTATTCCAGGCCCTCTGATCCTTTATTGTAGATGCTACCAGATCTTTGAGTAATACTGACTGTTGCTCCTTGATACTTGAATTGTGTTTCTCTGGCAACTTGTAGTATTTTTAAAATATGTTTTCTAGAACTTAGAATCCCAGACTTCTCTCAGATGTTTTCTGTAAATAGGCCTTTGTTTAGATTTTTTCCATTTTCCTGTTGTTTGCTCCTTAAACTGTGTCTTCAGAATTTTTGTTATGCTTTTTATAATTAAATTTAAACATTAAAATGTTAATCAAGAAAGATAATCTTATTTGGTCTGTTAGCCTAAATAAATGGGGAATAACTGGGGAAAATGATGATTTATTTTACCTAATTTTTGTACTTTCATATTTAGAAATTTATTGGAGAATGGACAGAAATATCTATTAAAAGAATTTATATCTTTTCAGACTCATTAATTAGTAGTGAAATAAACATCATTGCAAGAGAAATACTTTTGAGACAATGCAACAAATCTGTCATTTGCTTTGGTATATAAATTCTTAGAGACTGCTACTTTCAAAAATTATTTTTCTCTCATATGCAAATTAGTTTCTCATAGATGAACAAGCAAATAGAGGGAAAGAGTTAATATATTTATACTGTAACTCCTACCTAGAAAAGACAGTTGTATGGGACTCTTTCTTCATTGGTAGATATCAATATCTCTTTGAACAAAAAGATTATAATATTTACAAGGAAAACATAGGTATATCATTCAGGAATAACTTGAAAACTCAAAGTTTTCAGAGCTTTCATGGCCCAATCTAAAAGGGATCTAAAAGAAATATTAATGAAGCCATATGAAATAAGAAGAATAAAAGTCAACTTTTTTTCAATATACTCTTCTACCTTTGCATGGTCACTACCCATTTCAATGCTCTTTTATAACTATCCCAGAAGAAAAAAGTAGAAATCATGCCATCTGCCCATGTAACCAATGTGAAAAGATTTTCTGATGAAGGAGGTGGAAAAAGAATCAGGGTTATAATAAAACATTCTACTAACGTCCCACTGTATGCTGGACCATCACCTGGTCATCCTGACTTTTGTCTTGCTAATGGATTTTGATGACTGGAAGAGAGTGAAACTGATGGTGTGCAAATTGTCTCACAACTACAGTTCATGCAAAAATCAAAACAACATCCATCACATTATTATTTCATTGATTCTCTTTGAAATGAAGAATGAACAACAGAACAGTAGTAGTAGTAATAGTAGTGTTAATAATATTTATATATTTCTTTAAGGTTTTTAGAATGTTTTATTAATATTATCTAATTTGATCCAGACAACAACCCTAGATGGTAGGGTTGTTTTTTTTTTTTTTTTTTTTTTTTTAAACAGATTCTTCCCATTTTACAGATGAAGGAATTGAGGCTGAGAGGTTAAGTGATCTGAGGCTATATTTGAACTTCCTTTTCCCAACTACAATACCTTATCCACTGGGCTACCTTTCAGTGATTAGAACTCAGAATCATTTAATCAATGAATGCCAATTAATTTTTAACAAAAGGAATCTACTGAGAAGATACAGTAAAAACATGAATATAAAATATTCTTCCCTTCATCTCCTGGAAGCATACTCTTCCTAATACCTTTCTGAAGCTCTCAAGGACCCAGTTTAGCTTGTTCCACTTTCAGCAATCTTTAATCTAAAGCAAGAAAGATTAGACACAAAAAGATAGAAACAATAGCACCACCACTTTCTTGAGGCTTCAGGCCAGTTTTGGGTAAGAGAGCCTAAGATCTCTCCCCAACCTGGATACCCACAGTAGCTCCTTGAGTTACCCCCAAGATGGATTTTGTATATACTCCTGGTTCCAATTCAGTATCTAATAAAAATAGAGAACTCCCTCTCCCCTCCCCTCTTCCTTCATTGAGAAAGCCAGAAAAGCAAATCCTTGTGACCTACATGTATAGTTAAGCAAAACAAAATCCTATGTTGACCAAATCTTAAAAAATAAAATAAAATAAAATCTCTCCATTTGCGCTGAGTCCAACAATTTTCTTTCATAGGGTGGGCCATTTATTTCATTGAATCATCTAGAATTGATCAATGTGTCCTTCAGTGTACCCAAGACTTTCAAAGTTGTTTATCTTCACCACATCACTATCATTGTAGTCCTTTTAAAGGGAGTATAAGTGACAAGTGCCTTACCAAGAACTCAGATGACTTGATGATGAATCCAGGAAAGATTTTATTTTATGTTTTTACAAGAACAGATATCTAAGTAAGCACACCATTGAAGTGCAAAAACAGTTTTTTTATTCTCTGTCGTGTAACAGGTAGTAACAATGATTTAGCACCATGAAAAGGAAAAAAAAATGAGCAAAGGGGAAAGTCTAGGAATTAAATTTCATTGTTTTATAATTTGGCTTAATAATGGCTCTTTCCTAAATAGATATAATTGCAATCTATACCATTTCTTTGTTGATAGTAAGCAAGTAACTAAGATGAAAGGAAGAAGTATATAAACAATTCTCACTTTTTCTTAGTAGCAGGTCAGCCTATTCACTGAAACTCCATTCTTGTGGTTATTTCTGTACCATCTCCCAAAACTGATGGAAATCCACCGCCAAACTATTCAAAAATGACAATTTTCTGATAAGACATGAAAGCAGCATTCTTGATGCTCATCATGTCAGGAACAGAGTTCATGGAGCCGGGTTAATTGGAATCCTAATTATATAGTGAAGGGTCATAAACACATCAAAAAAGTAAAAATCAGGGTCGGGATACAAAACTTGATATATAAGTACAGAGGCAAAGATCTAGAATTTCAGAGTAAATAGGAACTGATGCCCAAAACATAAGAGAGCCTATTCAATTTGGCATCTATTTTATGACCAACGGCAGTAACACCGTCTAGAGTTTTAGTCAGTTTGGAGATGTTTGCAAAGGGATTTTAGCTGAGTGTCTGAGCTTAAAGTAACACATGGCTATTTGAAATATCTTCTTTTGCTAAGGGCTAATTTAAGAAGATACTGATTTTTTTTTTTTCAATCTCCTTAGTGGAAACTAACTCTGGGGTATGGAGAGAAAGAGTGTACATAAAGAAAATTATCCTTAGATGAAGTGGATCCATAATAAAGTAGGATTGAAGTTGTAAAAGAGAGAGAAAAAATGAATGTCTAGGAGATGGGATAAAAGAAATGAAGAATGAAGTCCCAGATGTTTGTTGGAACAGTTAGAACATGATTAGAAATAGAATGGGTTATAGGAGTGGGTTGAAAGAGTTTGTATATAGAGGTTGAGAGATTCAACATGAATAAGGGCTAAGGTTGCTGAAACTGTTGGGTCTATGAAAATTTAGTAAGGCAAGGATTATGTCCAATAGAGAATTGGGTTTTGGTATGGGTCCTGGCATCTCTGATATGAAGAGCCCCCATGAATAATCATCAATCAAATTTTATCTTGTTCCACTTATTAAAATAAGAAAGTTTCTGAAATCCTTGTAGCCTATTCTCAGTGATCTTCAAAGGAGAGACTCTAAGAAATGTGTGATCAACAAGTCTGTTTCCCCAGTCTGTTCCCTTTCTTTACCGTGCATTTTCTCTTATTCCTGCTTCTGAGCTAGACCCATTACTCTAGTATTTATAGCAACAGCTACACAAGTGTCACTGGGACAATTCTGACTTCCTATTCTTCATCATTGGAGGCTATATCAGATATCCTTGGAGAGCAAGTATGCTCTTATGCAGTGAATCCTGAGTTAGATCCCCATCACTTTTTTTGTTTTGGGTAGAATAGAGTGAATCCCATAGAATGAACATGAATAGATGGGTTGCAATCTTCCTCACATCTCCTTGGTGAGATTAAGGTACTACACAATGAAGGGGCTCTTATGATGGGGCTTAATCTCAAAAATATTGGGGATCTGTGCTAGTGTCACAAAGTATCTCAAAAGAATTTGTAGACTTAGACTATCTCCAAATCAAGAGGCAAAACTTTTATTATGCTGTTAGCAGCAGGCTAAGTTTCCAAAAGCAGGTAGTGAGGAAGTGGGGGATTATGCAATTGATTGGGAGGTTAAATTCCAAAAGGATGGTAGACTTTTCATTACCAAAGGGAAAGATGGGAATAATCTGATACCCTAAAGTGGCCAAAGTTTTGTCGTGGTGATTCTTGATAAGCAGGTAAGGTTCCTAAAGGTCTCAAAATTAGCAAGGGGGAGAGTAAGGTTTTATAAAGTAACCTAGGGGTTTATATAGTAATTTAGAGGATTGACACCTGTGACTGCCAGTGAGGTCAAGATAATCCTGTCAATGCAAGGAATTCAACTAGGGTCAACAGGAAGAAAGTTCCACTTAAGGACAAGATAATTCTGTCAATGGCTCTTCCAGCTTGCCTCAGAGATAGCTTGATTGTATACAGTAACTATAATTCATCTAGGGTCCACTTAAATTCAAGAAAGATCCTCTCCGGTCAAAGTCCTTCCTAATGACTCACTTAGCCACCAAGGACTTGGTCTTCTATTGGGATCTTATTCACCCCATAACTTACAGAGACTTCATTACTTGTTCCTACTGCAAAATAAATAAACAAATAGCTCAATTAACAGTGTGAGAAAGAGTTTTTTGGTGATAAAGATTAAAGCAGATAAAGTTGAGAAATTGGATTTGAGGGTGGGTTCTTAAGGAACTGTGATTGGAAGAACATATGTTGAAGAGAAAGAAGAATTAGAAAAGAATCAGTGACTACATTGATGAACAAACCTCTGGAATGACATTGAAAATACAAGTTAGAAATGAAAACAAACAACAGAGTTAAAGGAAACAGGAGAAAAAAGCTAAGAAGAAAAGAAAGGACAACAGAAGAAATGGAACAAGTTTAGGTGAAAGAGAATAAGATTAAATCATCATGATTTATCCCCTACCCAAATATCCAAGTGGGATAACAATTCAGCTACCTCACCATCTGCTCTGTCCTTGAGCAGATACTAATTTCCTCTACACCCTTCTATTTGTAACTTGCTCTGGGATCAAAAGTCAAATTAATACCACTATTGCTCCTAGAAGGATTATTTGAAACTGCTGTTGTATGAAGTAATAGACAGGGTGCTGGAGTCAGGAAGATGAGTTCAAATCCATTCTTAGACACTTAGACACTTAGACACTCCCAGCAATGACTGGGAGCAAAAGTCATGCAATTTTAGTTTCTTCAATTGGAAAATAAGAAAAATAATAGCACCTACCTCACAGGGTTGTTGTGAAGAAAAATGAGATGATATTTGTAGGATTTAGTACAATTCCTGGTACCTAGTATGTCTTTAATACTTATTCTCTTCTTCAAGCCCTCACTATGACTATATATGCTTATTTGTAAATTATATACATATAATAATTATACTACTGAGTATAGACTTATTTTTGCTGCTGTTGTTCAGAAATTTCAATCTTAGCCCCATTTAGGATTTTCTTGACAAAGATACTAGAGTGGTTTTTCATTTCCTTTTTCAGCTCATTTTACAGATGAGGAAACTGAGGCAAACAGGGTTAAGTGACTTGCTACTAAGGGTCTAAACCCAGATTTGAACAAAGGAAGATGGGTCTTCCTGACTCCAAGCCTAGCAGCCTATCCAATGTACCACCTACTTGCCTCAGTTATAGATATTACTATAAAACTTATACAAAAAATAAAAAAGGATGAGATATAGATATAATATTATTTAATCTAAGAGTGACTAGGAAACAAATATAGTTTATTGAGCAAAGAAGTGATATGGTCAAATCAGTGCTTCAAGAAAATCACTTTGGCATTGGTATGATGGGTACTCTGAAAGGGGAAGAGGGCTCAAGACAAGGAAACTAATTGGGAGGCTATTATAATAGTCCAAGAGGGCCAGTATTGGGGAAGTAGCTGTATGAGTACAGAGAAGATGACAAATTAGAGAGATGTCATGAAAATAGAAAAGGTTAGATTTGATAACTGACAGGGTAAAAGTGGTAAAGAAGGGTGAAAAGTTGAAAAGATCACTGAGTTTATGAACCTGGGTGACAAAAAATATTGGTGCCCTCAAAAAATTAGGAAACTTTGGAAAGGTTGTGGGATTTGTGATATTTGAGATACAAATTATAACCACAAATAAAAAAGGGGTGGGATTCTTATTCACCATTCACTACCCCAGAATACAGAGGTTTCCTTTGAGGAATATTTGCTTTAATTATTAATTAATCTGGGAAATAAAAGGTAAGGATGCTGGGAGAGGAAAATTTTTTCCCCCTTGAATTGTACTCACACAGCTACTGTTGTGTGGGTCAAGCCCAGAAGGGGGAAGGCTTTTCTGTGGAGAGAATGGGATAAGGGGGTGTTGGATTATAAAGGTGTGGTTGTGTTAGAGACAAATCCCATGACTTCTGGTAGAGTGAGTCAGACCTCAACTCCTTTGGGATTAATCCATGGTCAACCAGGGAATCCTGGTTAGTACTTTGGAAGTCACTGGCTTAGACTTTTAACTTCCATCCTGACCACTTCTTTTTTACACGTGGTATACCCTGCTATGGAATGTACGTTTTCTGAAAGCAGGGGCTATTCTACTTTTGTAGGTTTTAGAATATACCTAAATTGTAGATATTTGATGATTGCTACTGGATTAATTTAAGAGAAATAAAAAATAATCTCTAGATGGGTAAAAATTCAAAGATGGAATCCAAGGATGTGCTGAACATTAGAGAGTTTTCACTTGGACTGAAATGATATTTGAACATTTAAACATCTGCTATAGAAACATGAAAGATAGTGATAATTCCCAGTTTGAGCCCCCCATTAGTTCATGTATCTCTGCTGTTCTTTGAAGATAAATGGAAAAAGACGAGGAGAAAGAAAGGGAATATTGATAGTCTGGGGTTCTAAAAAGAGATGTCATCCATTAGCCTAAATTTATGAAGGCATATAACTGCCCACAACTTCTTTTGTAAAAATTTTAACATTTTTTAGTTTAAAGTTTTTAGTTTTGAATTCTATTCCTCTATGTAAAACATTTCCATATTATCATTTTGTACTAGAAGACTAGAATAAGAAAAAAGAAGAAAGTGAAAAAGAGTAGACTTCAATCTGTATTCAATCAATACCAGTTCCTTCTATGTGGCCAGATAGTATGCTTAATCATTGGTACTTTGGAATTGCTTTGGAACATTGTATTGCCGAGAATAGTTCATCCACAGCTCTTCATCAAAAAATATTGCTGTTACAATGTATAACAGTCTCTTGATTCTGTTAACTTCATTGTGAGTCAATCAGTGTAAGTTTTTCTGAGATCATCCTACTTGTCATTTCTTATGGCATAATAATTCCATTACAATCATATACCACAGCTTGTTTAGCCATTCCTCAATTGATGGTCATCCCTTTGATTTTTAGTTCTTTGCCACCACAACAAGAGTTGCTACAAATGTTTTTGTACAAATAGGTCCTTCTCCATCCCCCCCCCCCACTTTGAGGGATGCCTTTGCTATGGAGACCTAACTGTGGGTATTGCTGGATCAAAGGATATGCACAATTTTATATCCCTTTGCAGCCCCAAACTTCTAACCATGCGTGGGCTTATTTAGAATGAATTATTTACACTGCCCTTAGAGCCAGTTCTAGGGTATGGTGAAATACATGGACAGAAAATTAGTGTTTTGTAGAGTTGGTGGTGGTGATGATTCTGTGCGAGAAAAAGGGAGAGAGAGAGAGAGAGACAGAGACAGAGAGAGAGACACATAGAGAGAAAGAGACAGAGAGAGGCAGAGACAGAGAAAGAGACAGAGAGAGGGAGAGGAAGGGAAAGAGAGAAGGAGAGAGGAAGGAAAAGAGAGAGAGAGAGAGAGAGAGAGAGAGAGAGAGAGAGAGAGAGAGAGAGAGAGAGAGAGAGAGAGAGAGAGAGAGAGAGAGAGGGAATGCCCAGGGATCTTAGAGTCTTGGTGGATGAGTGGAGGATGACAGTGTGATTAGTAACAGAATGGGTTTTGGAAATCTATGTGTTTTGAGGCTGAGAAAATGGCTCTTTGTGAAAGCCAAGAGATTCAGTGTGTGAAGTCTGGGCTTGGCAGCTTCAACATTTCATGGAAATTCATTGTGAAAGAAAATGTGTGCAGCAGTAAGATTGTATTGTCTTCTGGGTCCTAGTGTCCTGACATATTGATACTTGTATTAAAAAGCATTGATGAGTGTTCATTAATTGGATTTGTCTTTAACTGACTAAACTAGTAAGTTTTAGTTCCATGTATTTTCTTGTAAAGGGAGAAAGTGTCCTGGTGTTATAAAAGTCATATATTGGCATATTAGTGAATTCATGAGGGGACCTTAATGCTACCTGAACTTTTCCATTCCTAGGAAGAATAATGAAGGTGGTGGGAGAAATTTTTCATTTGCAGGGATTTGAGAAGAAAGTAGATGATGAATTTATAATAACAAAAAGTTTCAAACAAAATGTTTAGTCAAAAATTGGGGAATGGCTGAACAAATAATTGGATATGAATGTTATGGAATTTTTCTATGCTGTAAGAAATGATGAATTTGAAGAATACAGAGAAACATATGTGATTTGAGTGAAATGATGCAGAGTAAGCCAAAATAATAGGCACAATAACTTGCACAGTTTAAATAAAGTAATCACTAAGAAGCTAAAGAATTTGGGTCAAACACAAAAATGCTCTTACATATAAAAGTTGAAACACATTTGTCTTTTTCTGTTTAACAACTGTTGAGCAACAAAAGATGAAAAGCCAGTGAGTCAATACATGTTTAAGTGTCTGCTGTTTAAGAGGCACTGTGCTAATTACCGGGGATAAGAGGAAAAAATTGTCCCTGTAACCCCCTTCACAAGGTAATGGGGAAGATAGTATGCAAACAACTGCATACAAACTCCATGCAGGATAAATGTCTTGTGATATCAGTGGTATCAATAGTGCAGAGGAGGGATTTTTAAAATGTTGGAATGTGTTGGTTGTGTTAAAATATTGACAGTTTGTGTATTGTATATATTGACAAAAAGTATTGACAATTATTTTCTTTTAATGAGAAAGTAAAAGATAGAGTTGGTTGCTTGTGGTTGGGCATAAAACCACCTATATATATATGTTCACTGTGTTGGGATACTCAGTGGATTAAATTAAGATAAATTTGAATAACTTAACACTTTGTTCCTTTCTTGATCCTAAAATATTGAAGCCTATTTAATGGGTATGTGGATTGCCCACCCCTTTTGCCCCATTGTTTTGCTCATCCAAAATACTGGCAGGTGAGGGAGGTGGCTGGAGAAGATGGCTACTGCTACAACTAACTCTCTTGGTGTTTATTAAGTGTCAGGCACCATATTAAGTGTTTTAGGAGTAAACTTGGGAATGGGAAAACTACACTCTTATTATGAACACTTAACTTGGGAGCTCTCACCATTGTGCTTCTCATTTAACAACGTGCTGGTGGAATGCCATTAACTAAACAGAGAGTAAGAACAGAATAATTATAATGGCATTCTACCAGTAATCCTGGGTCAACTGCTCTTCCATCAATTCAAAAATGTCTGTGGTAGAGACCAAGCAAACATTTGAAGTACTATTATAGGCAGGAAACCCCTGTGCCCAAGAAAATTTACAGCACTAGAATTTTATACGAACAGTCAACACCAAAAGTTCATTGATGGGTATGGTGGTGTCACAATGGATGGGCGACACTCCTGCTATGTTGGGTTGTTTTGGGCCACTCTGTTCCTTTATTGTGTAGAACTGTTCTTCCTATCAAGGTAGTGTTGTACACTTTCAGAAAGGACCTTCCTCATCTAGCTATCGCTTGCAACAAAAAATAAAAAGAAAGGGAAAAATTAATTAATCAAAATCAGACAATATATCAATAGGATATATATTTTGTGATTCTCTAACCCTGCAAAGATAGGAGGAGAAATGTCTTTTCTCAACTTTTTATTTTACTTTTTTTTTTTTTTAAAGGATTAAGGTCTATCTTTATTTTTATCTCTTTCTCTATGTCTATATCTATATCCACAGGATATATATATATATGAATATATATATGTATACATATATATATACACACATATACATATATATGTATTATGCATTATATCTGTCTATTCAACTCATTACACATATATACTTATGTGTATATCAGTAAAATTAAAATTACATGATGTAGGTCTTTATAGGAACTTGTGATTCCTAATTTAGCTTCTGCTTCTACTTTTGACATTTCCTTCCATCTCTGGTCCTTTCAAGCTTTATTGTTCATCTGCACATTTCTGAATCTTGGTTTCTTGGCACTTTAATTCTGGCTCCTATCCCTCAGAAAATTCTGGTCTGCAACATTCTTTCCACCTTTCTTTCCCAATCATCCCTAATGATCTCTGGCTTCCCAAACTGGGGAGAGTTTAATCAGCAACTGTTTAATGAAGCCCTCAGCAGACCCTGATCTTAGTTTTTGCCCAGGGTCTGAAGAAAAGTACAATTATTTGAGGTCAGAGTCATGAGGATTAGGGGAAATGCCCCAGAGTAAGTCAGAAATTCAGTTCAATTCAATTTAATTCAATTCAAGTACTAATTAATCACATATTATGTGAAAAGCACCATTCTAGATATTGAAGATAGAAAAAATGAACACAGTCCCTATTCTCAAGGATTGGAAGTTAGTAGATATTAGACAGAACTATGAATCAGGAAAACCTGGTTTCAAATTTTTCCTTAAATACCTGTGACTCAGTCTTGCTCAGCCTCAGTTTTGTCATCTATAAAATCTATCTAAAAATATAATTTGCTTACCTCATAGGGTAGTTACGATAATTAAATAACACACAAAGCACTTTGAAAACCTTTAAGTTCTATATTATTAAGCCAAATCACCAAAGAAAGGTGTCTGGCAGCCTGCCCTGTCCATCTGACTTTGGCCTGCATGTTAATCCCAAACCTCACAGAACATCTGCACCATGGAAAAACTTTGAAACATCTTGATCTTGACATTCTTTTAGGGAAGACTTTTGTTCTAATATCAGATTTTCTCATAAGATTTTTTTAAAATGAAAAATATCTCAATTTAAAGTTTTTTTCACTACAAAAGACAAATGAATTTTCTAGTAATATTCATCTTTAAAAATTACATTACTCCATTGGGAAAGCTAATTACTTAATGCACAGAAATGAGTTTTTTGAATAATACCTTTGCCACCTTATGCTGTATGGCATTTTAACTAAGTTCCTGAAAAATTAGTACTACCCTAATGCAGTTTCATAGCTCATATTTTACAAATGCAATGAATAATTTTAAGAGGGAAGGGAGAGTATAAAAGGAAATTCTTGTTTTTGTACATAAGGCTACACATTCTCGATTCTTCCCTCCATCAGTCCTATTGTACTCCTGTTAAACTCATATAGATATAGATTGGGTGATCTACTAAATTCATTTATTGAACACATATATATTGAATACTTCAAGAAAGTCAGGACCAAATCATTTCAAATGTTGGGACAAACCTCCATTTCTGGAGAACCAGTCATGTTCTCTCAGCAACAGTGAAAACTGTATTTCTATGTCTGCTTAATGGATAATGGAGGTGCTTCCCCATCCCCTTTTACAGTCCACTTACTACCTCAGTGTCTACGCATGTAGTAGGAAGAATGCTGGATTTATTTCCATGATTTGGGTTTGGTTCTGGGCCTTGCTACATGCTGACTGTATGATCTTAGAGAAATCACTTAATTTGTAAAATAAGTGGATACCGACCTAGATGCCCCCCAGGTTTCCCTCCAGGTCTATGTCTTATGATGTTGTGATCCATTTTGGTCCAGGACCAAAACTTTCCATCATTACCTAAATATTGACACTGTTGTTCAATAATGTCCAACTTTTCATGACCCCATTTGGGATTCTGTCTCAGAATCTTTATTTGCTTAGTGCAATTACTGCTCATTCCTTTTCACATCAAAACCTTAAAAGAAAAAAGAAAAAAAAAACTATTGTCTTACATCTTCTCTGATCCTATTTGAATGCTACTGAAAACTTCTAGAAGGGTTGCACTAGGAATTCTTGTTATCCAAGCTCAACTGGACTGAAACCACTGCATAGCAACCCTTCTGGTCCCTGGTAGATTCTATCAAACTTATCTCAGCATGTATTCCAAATTTCCTTTTCTTTTCTTGAGAAATTTAAATCATATCTCCTTACCTCTGTACCATCAAAGACCTTACTTCATACTGTACTGAGAAAATTCTGTTAGGAGATCCTTTTTAACTGCCTTCTTAATCATCATTCATCCTATTCTCTCTTGCTATAGATTGAGGTTGATATAGCTCTTGTCCTTGCCAAAGCTAACCCTTTTGCTTGTGTTCTTGGTCCTATCCCCTTCCATTTTCTTTTGTAATGTGTCCCTTTTGTCATTCTCTATTTTATTTCTAATTTTCTATTTTCCCCCTTACTGGTTCTTCTCTTGTTGCCTGTAAATATGTCCAAATATGCATCAATCTTAAAAAAAAAAACCCAAAAAACAAACTTTACTTTATTGTCACTTCAAGTTATCATCTTACATTTTTGTCTCCCTTTCACAGATAAATTCTTAAAGTTACATGTACTTATCCATCTTCACTTTCTCTCTTCCCTCTTATTTTTTAATCTCTTGAAATGTGGCTCCTACTTCTACCATTCAAATGAGATCTCTCTCTCCCCAAGACTGTCAGCGATCTCTTAATTGCTAAGCCCAATGGTCTTTTCTCAGTTTGAATCTTTTTTTAACCTAGCTACAGCATTTGACACTGTTGATTATCCCTTTTCTATCTAAACTCTCTTCTCCTTGGGTTTTCCTGTTACTTCTCTGCACAGTTTTAACCTGTACCTGTCTAGTCAATGTTTCCCAGTCGCCTTTGAAACTTCTTAATTTATAAATTGTCTACTATGAATGAATATAACCCACTGTTCTGTCCTGTATCCTTGATCCTTTTTACAAATTCTGTCTTGGCAATCTCATCAATTCCATGGATTCATTATAGTCTATGCAGATCATTTTTGTAGATGATGCTTTCATAGAAAGGTGGTAGACTATAGGAATAGAATGAGGCATACATAGCAGCTGTGGCAAGTATGCTGATTTTTTTCTTTCCTGTACTTTTGTTAAAAGATTGGGCTGTATGAGAATATATTGTATGGAAATCATTGGAGAAAACATCAATAGAATGTATTTTTTTTTTAAAAAGAAAGACTATGTTATAAATATTGATTAGATCTACTATAAATACTACCATTGTTCAAGCAATTTTTGTTTTAAAGAAGCTTTTGGGCTAGAGTGGTAAATTAAATGATTTGTAACAAAGTTTCTATGGGAACATGCATTTCAAGTTCTAATTGACTTTCAAATAAATTCCTATAAACAACCAGTTTGTAATTTGGGCACTACATATACAGACAACCATAAACATTTTTAAAAAGCAGACTTTTATTCAAGCCCAGATTTTTTTTTACTTTTATGTTTATGTAATTCGAATGATTCTAAAGAAAATAAAAATAATGATTTAACTTATCTCATTCAATAAACATTTATTAAAATGTTTACTATATTGGCTTAGTAGTAATATTAAGAACCACTGAAGATACTCAAGGCACAGTCTCTGCTTTCAAGGACTTTATAGTCTAATAGGGAAGTTAATATATGCATTTATTAAACAACCACAATACTTCTCTACCCTTACATTGGCTACTTGCCTTCCCAGCAGGGACAACTTCATTCTCAGGTCAACTCAACAATAAATGAATCCTAGTATGTAAAGAAAAGAAGGGCTACCCGCCACTAGACTGACTATCTACTATACTGGCTGTCTGACCTCTCTTCAAGTGCTCTAGTTCTATCTTCCTCATCCTTGCTTTCCAGTACCTCTGTACGTTTTATCTTCCACTATTAGATAAGTTTCTTGAGAGTGAGGTTACATTTTATTTTCTTGGTTTTGTCTCCCAACTGCTTAATACAAAGCCTAGTATTTGTAAGTGCTTAATAAATGCTCTAGTTATTGACTGCAATTCTTCAATAATGGAATTTCATCAGTGTGTGTGTGTTCTATACAGCAATTATGGTTTGGAATTTCTCCATGACTTGAGTAGTTCTTCAAAGATAATTCTTAAAGATTCATGATGAAAAAAGCACTGTCTATATTCACATACATAGAAAGAACTGGTGGAATCTGAATCCAGCTCAAAGCATACCATTTTTCACTCTATTTTTTCCTCATGATTTTTTTCTTCTTTGTCTTTTTTTTTTCACAGCATGACTAATATGGAAATGTGTTTTACATGATTGCACCCATATAACGTAACATAAAGTTGCTTACATTTTAGGGAGGGGGGGAAATGAGGAAAGAAAGGAGAAAATTTAGAACTCAAAATTTTAAAAAATGAACATAAAATTTTCTTTATATGTAATTGGGAAAAACTTTTTTTTTTAAAGAATGTATTGAGCTGTCATATTTGAAATTTAAAACTTCATTTTTTACTCAAAAGATTTTTAAAATTTTAGTTCTTTTAACTTAAAATCTATTCACTAAGTTATAGGTTTAAAAATTAGTTATTCTTTGAAATAAATATTTTTTAAAACCACAAAAAATAAATTTATAGGGCTTTTTCCAAATAATTTTAAAAATCTCTTTTAGATATAGGTTGAGAGGTGATATAGCTAGGCTAAAGAACAAGTACTACATAGTGACTTTTTGCATATAATCCAAAATTGCTTTCCAGAATGATTGTGCCTGTTTACAGGTACACCAAAAGTGCATCAGCATGACTATTTTTCACAGTCCTTCCAAAAGCTATCATTTTCCCTTTTTGTTACCTTTGCCAACCTGATAAGTATGAAATTGAATATCAGATTTAATTTTAATTTCTCTAGTTAGTAGTGATTTGAAGCATTTTTTTTTTTATATGACTATAGTTTGGATATCTTCCCTTGAGGACTGCCTTCTTGTATCCTTAGGCCATTTTTTTTTTATTTGTTTGTTTTTTTATTCATTTTTTTTTTTTTTTTTTTTGTGATCTCAAGAATTGAGATATAGAGCTTTCTTGGTGTAAGGATTAGGTTAAATTGAGTTGTATCAGTTTTGAGGAAGGGAAAATAATTTTTGACTTAGGAAATAAGTGAAACAGGATAATGAAAGTAACAGTATTAGAGTCAGGTGTAATAGAAGTGAGATGATATGAGGCAGCTAGGTGGCGCAGTGGATAGAGCACCAGCCTTGAATTCAGGAGGACCAGAGTTCAAATTTGATCTCAGACACTTAACACATCCTAGCTATGTGACCCTGGGCAGGTCACTTAAACCCAGCCTCAGATTAAAGTGAGATGATCATGGTTGGAAAGGGATCAGGATTGGAAGAGATAGGCGTTCCAAGTTTAGGGACAATATGGGATGTTACCTAGTTAGAGATTCAGTTTTCCATTCCTTTGAAGACATATATTTTCATTTTTGAGGGGCTCTTGAGGAATTCTTTGAAAGGCTTCTTCACTTATTATTATAAAGAGAATGAGGTCAGAATTTTCCCACTTCTACTTTGTAAACTCTAGTTTTACATTGCTCATTAGATTAGAAAAGCTAATGAAAAACAGCAATTGGCATATTGAACTGAATTAGATTGTCACTGATTAATAAAATTAAATTTTCCTTATTTTTCAATTGTGTCTGACTCTTTGTGACCTCATTTGGGATTTTCTTGGCAAAGATACTGAAGTGGGTGGTCATTTTACAGATAAGAAAACTAAACAGAGTTAAATCATTCACTCAGGGTCACTCAGCTAATGACTCCAGACCTGTCACTCTACCCACATAGGTGCCCTTAAAATAAAATTGCTAAATTCATTAAAGTTGCATTTAAACAGTTTCAAAATCTTGATTATGTGATTTGATATTTTTTGAAGCACAATTTTAAAATGGTTTTTATTTTTCTTGATTTTTTGATCATATTTTCTTTTGTAACATTGGTAATATGGAAATATGTTTTGTATTACTTCACATATTCAATTAATATCAAATTTAATGTTTTTTTTAAGGAGGGGGGAATTTGATACTTTCAAAAAATTAGAGACACTTTGTGGTTCTAAGAGATACTTAGAAATCAAATATATTTTTGTGTATATCTTTGGCCAATGACTAGGCCCAGATTTAGAAAATTTATTGTTTTAGTCTTTATCAGCTTGAAATCATAGTATCTTTCTACTCTTCTTTCTTTTCTCTCAGTTCCCATACTTTAGCTCTTCATTGAAAATTCTCTCTTAATAAATTCATTATCCCTGACTATAGAGAACATTATGGAATGCAAGTTTCCTGTTAGAAACCAGAAGGGTTAGTTATCTTGGGCAATACCATAATTCTCCATTGACACTGATTTAACTTCTAATTTTTTTTTTCTTTTTAAAATTAGAGGCAGGGTCATAATAACTCACTCTTCTTCAATTTGCTTCTAGCCAGAACAAAAGATCTCAGGAAAATAACATCCAGTGATTAGGAGGCAGAGTACCCTGATTTAGAATTGGAGGATGTAGGTTTGAATCTCGGTTTTGTCATTTATTGGATTAGTTACTTGACCTCCATGGATATCAATTTTCTCATCTTTAAAATGAGGGGGCTGGAAATCAGATAACTTTCCACTTTGAAATACTTATGAATGGATCAAGGAGGCAGTTTTCTGTTGTTAACAAACTTCTAGATTCAAAACAGACTTGTGCCTTGAAAAAGAACATTTCCACAGACCTTCAGATCTAGAATAGACTTTGGAATGTAAAAGATATGTCGTCTTCAATCTTCTAGAGAATTGAGTGTTATATCTGGAGACCCTGGTACACGATCTCATTAGAACAGAAATAGTGGAAAGAATTTAAAAAATAGTGGGCTTTTTTTTTCTGAGTTTTCCCTCTTCTTGGATCCATCTTGATAAACATAATAGTTCCAGCTTTCAGCTGTTCTCTGGTGGATAAATGGGAACCCACTTCTATTTTTTCTCAATCCTCCTTTCTGTTTGGAATTACGAAGCAATTAGACCTTAAAGAAGAACTCTAATTCTATCCTATTTTAAAGAAAGCTTGAATGTCTTATATCTTTACAATTACTCTTAAAGATTATATTCTTATTCAACAGAAGTATTTTCTGATGTATTTGTATGTTTGTTATTAAGTGGGATATTTCCCCTAATCCCATGTGTTTTCTAGTCTTTGTTAAATATCTCCACTCCCCTTATTCTTGGACAAAACCCTCTATTCAATGGAATTCAGTCCTCCAAATGTATTACTGATTACTGTCAAAAGCCAGTGCCTTAATGTGCAATGCCACCTCTGATGTATTCCTCTACAGTAGATTAGTTCACTTCCAATGAAAAACTGGCCATCAGGCACAATTAACTTTTCACAAAGGCATTTAGTGTAACAGGCATATAAAAATTGATAGTCACAAACATTCTTCCCATAATCCTGGGAGCACTTTTCCACAAATAGAGACACTATTTTATGAGAAAAGCAATCACAGAGTTCAATGGTAGTGAGAAACACGTGTAGAGCATATACATAGTCAAAGCTATTATTTGCTGTCCTTTTCTTGCAGCTTCATCTTAAGCATAGAATCTCTGCCAGGTGAGTTCTTTAGCTGGTCTCCCAGAGTTTGCCTTTCTTTGTAAAATAACTCTCAATTGCTCGGACTAGTTCTCTCTTGAATTCACAGCTGGTTACTTCTTTTTTTTTTTTTTTTTTTGTCTGACCAATGAAGTGTTTCTTCCCTCTTGTGATTGCCTTTTGGTATCTGTGTCTCTGTGGAATATACATTTCGTTCGTCCCCTATTAGATGCAATATCTCCTATTCCTTCCAGTAACTCCACTTCAGAATAATTCAGACATTATGGTATGGAGGAGAGGAGAATGAAATCCCTTTCTTCTTCTCTCTCCCAGGCAGCTCCTGACATGCACTCCTTCCTAATTGCTGAATTCATTTAGGACTTAGTGATTTAAATTTCTGCAAAGGCATATCCCATGTTTGCTTGTTACTTAAATTCCATCAGAGAAAATTCTGACATACTCTTATGACCAATTTGATGTGGGGGAAATTAGATCTGCCTTCTGAAGTGTCAGGTTTTAGCTATGAGTCTCTCTTGATATATAACTATACAAATGTTGTCCAATCAACTTGTGAAATTTGAGTGAGAGTGCAAAGAGGTATCCTGAGAATGGTGGGAGGAAGCACAGTGTTTAGTAATCATCTAGGAATTCACGGGTTCTCAAACTACGGCCCTCAGGCCACATGCAGGCTGAGGACGTTTATGCGACCCTGGGTTATGGCAAATGGGCTGAGGGGCGGAGACAGAGTGTGAGGTTTTGTTTTTACTATAGTCCGGCCCTCCAACAGTCTGAGGGACAGTGAACTGGCCCCTATTTAAAAAGTTTGAGAACCACTGATAGGTGGACAGAAAGAGAAGATATCCCAGAGGGAGCTTAGAATATGGAGTTGATAAGGAAGTTTTCAATTGCTGTCCTAGAGTGTGGTGCTAGTAAAACTGTACTGTGATATGTGGCACTGTAGCCCACTCAAGAGCAAGGCATTTATAGACCTTTCCCCTTTTGGTTAGCACTAGGCACTAGCAGCCAAGTTACTGTGATACCAGAGTACTCCTAGTTGACTCACTGGGGCATCTCAGTTTAGAAGTAGTTTTCTGAGAAAAAAAAATCAAGAATCTATATAGCTCTGTTGTCAATTTTTATGTGTTATGTGGAGAGTTATTTTCAAATAAAAACCTTTGGAACTGCCATCATTCCATTAATCAATAGCATTAAATGGTTTTGTTAATACTAAACAATATTGGATTTCTTGTAGGGTAAGAGACATTTCCTCTCTAATGATGGAATTGAAGGAGGCTGGAATATTTTGTTGTGTCAGCTTCAGTACCCAGTGGCTTATAGTGTGGACTATAGAGTTGAAAAAATTTGTCACATCAATTTCTATCTATTTCTGTTTTCATCAATGTAGTGGATCAGGTAAAAAAGACCTAGAATGAATGGTATGGAGTTATGTTCTTCACCAATGCTTTCCTTCCTCCATTCCCACTTCCTTAAGGCTGAATTTAGTCAAGAAAAGTTTGTTTTCATCTAGCCAGGAGTCCAATATGTTTTCTCCATTTTCTAGACCCTAGCCACCACCTAGGAATCAGTATAAATTAAAAATATTGAATTCCTTGCTAACTCCATAGCATTCAGTCGAGGTCTGAATTATAGAGACTACAATTGAACATTTAAAAGCATTATACTGGAGCAGTTAGGCTGTGCAGTGGATAGAGCACCAGCCCTGAAGTCAAGAAGACCTGAGTTCAAATCTGATCTCAGACACTTAACATGTCCTAGCTATGTGACCCTGGAAAAATCACCTAATCTCAATTGCCTCAGCAAAAATAAATACTTTGGAGTCAGGAACAGTACATGATTTGACATGTTCAGAAACATAATATATCTTATATTTTATCTGCATCTCTTCTTTAGCCCTGGCTCCCTTGAAATGATTTAAAAGCAAATACAAACAACAATAACAAAACCCATTTTAACTTTGGGTTACCATAGAATGGCAAAAATAAACAAGAGTTGAGATAAAACAGTCATCCTCTAAGAATAACCGGAGAATATCTGAAGAAAGATCTCAGGATGGAGATTTTGCCTGAATGAAATATAAACACTTCTCACCTAGTTCTACTGAAAGAGTAAGCAGGAGAGCCCTGGAAAAAGGGGCCCTATTTGTGGCTTGGGTGGGGGGGAAGGAGTGCAGAGATTGGGTATCATTTTCCACACCTCAGTGCTAGAGGTGATTATAATAACAACCTGCTATAAATAAAACAAAATAAAGCAAAAATGAATAGGCAAAGGAGAAAGAACTCAATCTTAGAATTAGAAGTTCATCTTCAGAGGAAGATACTGAAGCAACCAAAGTCTCTTCTATCTCAAAGAATAATGTCTAATATTCACCTGTCCAAAAAGAATTCCTAGAAGAATGCTAAAAAGACAAAAATCAAGTAAGAGAGATTGAGGAATTTTTTTTTTTTTTTTTTTTTAAAGAATAATCCAAGCAAAAACAAGAAGATTGTGAAAACAAAGTCAATCAACTGGAAAAGGAGATCCAGACTCTTAAGGAAGAAAATAACTTCTTGAAAATTAGAACTGGGCAAGGGAAGTCAGTGAGGTTATAAGAGCCCAAGAAATAATAAGAGAAAAACGTAAAAACAATCAGACTACCTGAAAACTATGATCAAGATTCTTTTTGATCATAGTTTTCAGGTAGTCTGATTGTTTTTATGTTTGTTCTTCTTGATCTATTCTCCAGATCAATTGTTTTGCTTAGGAGATGTTTGACATTCTCTTCCAATTTTTATTCTTTATATTTTCTCTTATTATTTCTTGGGCTCCTATAACCTTACTGATCTCCTTTTCCAGTTGATTGACTTTCTTTTCACAATCTTCTTTTATCCTATATCCTATAGATTATGGATTATATATTTTCCTCCTAAAATCTTGCTGAAGTTTAGAATTGGGGGTACCTAAATGAAATGAGGTTTAATTGAGGTCTAGTGGCAGGTTTGGGGTACAGGGAGTCAAATAGAGCTTCCCTGCAACCCTTTTGGATTCAGAGCAAGGATACAAAGTTAAATGAGGTCTAGTAGCGGGGCAAAAGTCCCCTGTAAAGGAATTTACAGACCTGAAAACCTAGATTGATAAAAGAGGTTTATTATGGGGTTTGGAAGTAAAGTCTTGTTAGTAAAGCTGAAGGTAGAGATAAAAGGCACTGGAACCAGAGTTCGGGTGAGCAGAGATCCTGGGCATGACAAGCATAAGACTGCCACATTTGGGACCTCTGTAAAGAGAGGGCTCCAGTTTGGCTCTTTTATAATGAAAAAGGGAGCTGTGGGTGGAATCCCAAGTTGGCTCCTGGCTGGGTTTCAGCCAGGGTTAGAATTTGAATTAAATTCAATGGGTTTCAGGACTGAGCCAGATAACAAAGATGAAACTGTAGTGGTTTGGGTGGAGTCCCCTCCCTGAGGCAGAGTTGAAGGAGGTTTTCTCCTTTAAGGATTTTTCAGAGTCTTGGGGTTTCCTTGTCAATCTCTTTTGGATAATGACTGATATATATTTTTTCTACTTTTACTTTCCCTCTTTGTTCTAATACTTCAGGACAATTCCAAAATCCTCAAGTGAAGGAGAAAATATTATGAACAACAAGAAAAATTACGTAAATATGGTGGAGCTACAATTAAAATTACATGAGATCTAGCGCTAACTATATAAAAGATTGCCAATCTTGGAAAACTGTTGTTTGTTCTTTGTTCTCAAAGAATACTGTGACATCAGGAAGGTTATGCTACAACATGCAGGTGAGTTGGATTTCAGTGAGGGAGGGCTGTGCAAGGTCACCTGCCTCACTTTCCCCTCCAGAGCCATCTGCATCTAGTGGCCAGACATAGATCTGAACAACTGGAGATGGCCCTAAATACAGTGGGAGAATCTGGCTTTTTTAAGTTAAAGTCTTCAACAGGTCTTAGTTTGACTGAGACCACACCTATTCACTAGGTAGCAATTGAAGAAAAAAAATCTCTTTCACTTGAATGTCATGGTACCTATCTCCTCTCCAGTATCATGGTCCTCTTTGAGAATGAAGGATCAACAGCAACTTCTTGGGATTTACTGGACACATTTCTCTCTTAAAGACCAGGCCTTAAACCAAAACCAATCTGATTCTAATTGGCCACCAATAAGTCCTTTGAGCATTGTTTTGGTCTTGATTGACTTAAGTTGAATATAAACAGTAGTCATTTCTGCTTTAGCCAGAAGTCCTGAGGGTCTTTCCCTCTCAGACCTTTTTATTTATTTATTTAGACTTGGAACACAATATATTGAAAAGCAAAAGAATTGGGGTTGCAGCAAAAAATAAATGCCCAGAAGAGTTTGTCATAATCCTGAACAACAACAACAAAATAGATAGTCAATGAATTGCCAAACTTTCAGGATTTTGGTGAAAAAAGACCTTACCTCAGCAGAAAATTTGACATATAAGATCTAAGAGAAATATAAGGTAAAGATCAAAGACTAATTGCAAGGGATTCAACATGGACAAATTGTTTATTTGTTTATATAAGGAAATGTAAAAACATATATCCAAAGTTGTCACCAGTAATTGGGTACTTTGAAAGAAAGATTGGGGCAGAGCTTAGAGTGATGTGATTTTAAAATGCAAAATGGTGTAGGAAAAGATAAAAAGAGTAATGATCTCATACAAATGAGTCAATAGGAAGAACTGACAGTGGAATTAGTTGGGGAAGAAAGGTTGATAGTTCCGTAACCCTATTCTCATCAGGAATGGCTTAAAGGGTGAAAATGCACCTATACCTAAAAGGGCATAAAAGTCCACATTCAGAAAGAAATAAGAGGATAAGGGAATAAGAAAAGAGGAAAGGGTAAGAGAGGCATTTTTAGAGGGAACCCTATTCACATTAGATCTAGCTTAAAGAAAGAACATATATATTTAGAGGGGAATAAAAGTCTTCTAAATTTATAAAGAAATAGAAGGATGAGAAAATAGAATAAGGGAGTAGTATAGAAGGGTGTGTAGATGAATGGAATAAAAAGGATACAACATATATATATATATATATATGTATATGTATATGCTAAAAAAGTTTCATATAGAAACAAAAAGACAAGAGGATAGGGTGAGGGAAGAGGATCAGGGAGGGATTTTTGGAGGGATCTAGCTCAAGAAATAGGAGTGTAGGCAAACTCCTTTTATGACACAGACATGGTACTGATACCTAAACCAGGTAGATCGAAAACTGAGAAAGAAAACTATAGACCAATTTCCTTAATGAATATTGATGTTAAAATCTTAAATAAGATATTAGCAAAAAGACTTCAGAAAATCATCCCCAGGATAATACACTATGATCAAGTAGGATTTATACTAGGAATGCAGGGCTGGTTTAATATTAGGAAAACTATTAGTATAATTGACCATATTAATAATCAAAATAATAAAAACCATATGATCATCTCAATAGATGCAGAAAAAGCATTTGATAAAATCCAACATCCATTACTACTAAAAATGCTTGAGAGCACAGGAATAAATGGACTATTCCTTAAAATAGTCAGGAGCATATATTTAAGACCATCAGTAAGCATAATATGTAATGGAGATAAACTGGAACCTTTCCCAGTAAGATCAGGAGTGAAACAAGGTTGCCCACTATCACGATTACTATTCAATATTGTATTAGAAATGCTAGCCTCAGCAATAAGAGTCGAGAAAGAGATTAAAGGAATAAGAGTAGGTAATGAGGAAATCAAACTGTCACTCTTTGCAAATGATATGATGGTATACTTAGAGAACCCAGAGATTCTAATAGACAGTTATTAGAAATAATTCACAACTTTAGCAAAGTTGCAGGATACAAAATAAATCCACATAAATCCTCAGCATTTTTATACATCACCAACAAAATGCAATAGCAAGAGATACAAAGAGAAATTCTATTCAAAACAAATGTTGAGAGTATAAAATATTTGGGAATCCATCTACCAAAGAAAAGTCAGGAATTATATGAGCAAAATTACAAAACACTTGCCACAAAAATAAAGTCAGATTTAAATAATTGGAAAGACATTCAATGCTTGTGGATAGGCTGAGGGAATATAATAAAGATGACAATACTCCCCAAACTAATCTATTTATTTAGTGTTATACCAATCAGACTCCCAAGAAACTATATTAATGACCTAGAAAAAATAACAACAAAATTCATATGGAAGAATAAAAGGTCGAGAATTTCAAGGGAATTAATGAAAAAAAAGTCAGATGAAGGTGGTCTAAGTGTACCTGATCTAAAGCTATATTATATAGCAGCAGTCACCAAAACCATTTGGTATTGGCTAAGAAATAGGCCAGTCGATCAGTGGAACAGATTAGGTACAAAGGACAAAAAAGGGTACAACTATAGTAATGTAGTGTTTGACAAACCCAAAGATACCAACATTTGGGATAAAAATTCATTATTTGAAAAAAACTGTTGGGAAAACTGGAAATTAGTATGCTAGAAATTAGATATGGATCCACACTTAACACCATATACCAAGATAAGGTCAAAATAGGTCCATGATTGAGGCATAAAGAATGAGACCATAAATAGATTAGAGGAACAGAGGATAGTCTACCTCTCAGACCTATGGAGGAGGAAGGACCAGAGGAGAACTAGAGATCATTATTGATCACAAAATAGAAGATTTTGATTACCTCAAACTAAAAAGTTTCTGTACAAACAAAGCTAATGCAAACAAGATTAGAAGGGAAGTAACAAATTGGGAAAATATTTTTACTCTTAAAGGTTCTGATAAAGGCTTCATTTCCAAAATATATAGAGAACTATTTATAATTTAAAATTTATAAGAAATCAAACCATTCTCCAATTGATAAATGGTCAAAGGATATGAACAGACAATTCTTAGATGATGAAATTGAGACTATATCTACTCATATGAAAGAGTGTTCCAAATCACTACCCATCAGAGAAATGCAAATTAAGACAACTCTGAGATACCACTATACACCTGTCAGATTGGCTAAGATAACAGGAACAAATAATGATGAATGTTGGAGGGGATGTGGGAAAACTGGGACACTAATGCATTATTGGTGGAGTTGTGAAAGAAGCCGGCCATTCTGGAGAGCAATTTGGAACTATGCCCAAAAAGTTATCAAACTGTGCATACCCTTTGATCCAGCATTGCTGCTATTGGGCTTATATTCCAAAGAAATACTAAAGAGGGGAAAGGGACCTGTATGTGCCAAAATGTCTGTGGCAGCTCTTTTCGTAGTGGCTAGAAACTGGAAGATGAATGGATGTCCATCAATTGGAGAATGGTTGGGTAAATTATGGTATATGAAGATTATGGAATATTACTGCTCTGTAAGAAATGACCAGCAGGATGAATTCAGAAAGGTTTGGAGAGACTTACATCAACTGATGCTGAGTGAAATGAGCAGAACCAGGAGATCATTATACACTTCAATAACAATACTGTATGAAGATATATTTTGATGGAAGTGGAAATCTTCAACATAAAGAAGATCCAACTCACTTCCAGTTGATCAATGTTAGACAGAAACAACTACACCCAGAGAAGGAACACTGGGAATTGAATGTAAAGTGTTAGCACTACTGTCTTTCTACCCAGGTTACTTATACCTTCGGAACCCAATTCTTAACATGCAACAAGAAAATGGTATTTACACACATATATTGTATCTAGGTTATACTGTAACACATGCAAAATGTATGGGATTGCCTGTCATCTAGGGGAGGGAGTAGAGGGAGAAAATTTGGATAAATGAATACAAGGGATAATGTTGTAAAAAAAAATTACTCATGCATATGTACTATCAAAAAATTTATAATTATAAAATTAATAAAAAAAAGAAAAAAAGAAATAGAGTGTAGGGTAGTGTGTAGAAATGGAGTAGAGGAGTCAGGAGAGACAGTAATAGGATAAGGGGTAGAAGCAAAGTAGAGGAGTGAGAAAGCACAGGAATAGGGTGAGAGGGATAGTGAGGAAAATAGGAAGGAGGAAAATAAATAAAAATAATTATAGCTTGGAATGTGAATTGGATGAAAAATTTTAATTCAACAATATGTTGCTTTCAGAAAATGTCATAAAAATGAGAGGTACACATACATATAAGGATTAGAAGTAGAATTTATCATGTAAAAAAGCCAAGGGGTAGTCATCATAATCTCAGACAAAATTAAAACTAAAATAGATTTAATGAAAAGAGAATAATAGGGAAACTATATGATATGTCAACCATATTAACCAATATTATTTCAGACTATTTAAAATAAGCATACAGTATACGTGGTATAAGAAATGATGAGTTGATAGAGTTAGAAAAATGTGGAAAGACTTGGACTTATGAAGGAAGATGCTGTCCATCTTTAGAGAAACAGAGGATAAGTGCAAATAAGCACAGTTTGGTCTTACATATATGCATATGAAGGTATGTGCTTATATTTGTATATGATTATACATATCTATATACATGTATATGTGTATATATGTGATGAAAATATGTATATATATATATATATATGCATTTTATGTATGTGTCTATATAACTCTCTCTGTACTCAATTGTAGCCTTCTTAGGGGAAGGAAGGGAAAAAATAAAGTAGGAAGTAGACAGCAGAGAATTAGAGAAGACTACAAAAACAAAGAAAAGTTGGACTCTGTACATAATGTGTAATATTTATTATATAAGTATCCTTGAAATGGAAATTAATTGCTTTATATTTTGAATCCTCTCATGTTCTGCTCATGGCACATGGAAATTTTTTTATCTTTTCTTATTTTGTAGTCATTTAAAAATAAATAAATTTTAAATAATAAAATAAACACAAATGTATTTTAGTTAAAATATTAGTAAAGACAAGATTAAAAAAATAAAATGCTAAAATGTTAAAGGTCTTGAAGATTTAAGGACAAGGTATGGTCTTTGTACTTCTGAATTTTTTGGTAATTGTTCTTAAAAAAATTTTAAGGCCTTCAAAATTTAGCTATTGAAATATAATATAATGATATACAAATAAGATTTATTGCCTATATATATAATGATGATGATGATGATGATGATGATGATGATGATGATGATGGCAATGATGGTGGTAGTGGTGGTGATGATAATTTTGATGATGACTGATGAAAATACAGATGTCTGTCACTCAGAGGATATTTGGATTGTAATAGAAATAGCTTAGCTACTGATTTGCTTCTGAACCCAAATTAAATGATTTTAGAAACACTGGATCAGACTGAAAAATCTATTTTTCTTTTTTAAGTCAAGCATCCAATCTTCTATTAGTGGCCTAAAGTGAACATGGGTATTGACTTTACAAAATATGAATGCTTTTACCTGATAAAATTAAAAGAAGCTTCCATTAGGTGAACAAAAATTTATCACAACCCTGAAGACATTTGATTACCTATCTAAACCTGGAATTAGTTTTTGAGTTTGAGAATTAAAAAAATACAGGTCAAATTAGATACAGCAGGTAGTTGAGACCCCTAAAAGATAGAGAAGGGGATTTCTCTTCCATACCTGAACTGGTCATGGCACATTACAGCAGGTATATTTATTCAGAAAGGGATATCCTGCCTGGCAATTGAAACTCACCTTGAGAGAACTCAAGGGATAACTGAAGGAGCAGAGCCATATACTCTAAATAGACTCTAGAATCTAGAAGGGTGATATTTCAAGGGAAGAAGCATCTTTAAGGAGTAAGTCCTCTGGCATCAGAAAAGAGAGTCAAATGTGAACCCAGGAGAAAGCTAACCCTGTAAATAAATTTGAATTGTAGAGAAGAATAGACCCTGCCCAGCTGAGCAGATTATTTTATAACCTATTATATAGGGAAGTTTGTGTGGATTCCACCAGGGGATAATAGATATTGAGACCCTGAAGTATCAAAATTGTAAGTTGCCTTGCATTCATGTATTTTCCCTGTAAATGTAGCTCGTTATCATTGTACTTTAACTATGTGAACAGCCTTTGCATGAACACTATGTATTTGTGGGAGAGTTGATGGGGATAAATGTTTTGCAGTTATTATTTTTACCATGCTATCCTAGTAAATACTCTTCCTAAGAGCTCATTGTGCCATATTGGATAATTGTTAATGATGCTTTCTTCCTCTCTGGACTTTACCCCTGAATCTTCACACTTTCATGTCATAGCAACCTCCTCATCCTGGAAGATAATTTCACCTTTGGACTTCTCAAAATGGAAGTTTGCTTTGTCCCTGTGGGCTCTTGCTTTGTCTGGTTCTTAGAATCTCCCTTTTAAAAAAAGAGCAAAGGCAAACAAATCTTCATTCTTCACTGGCACAGCTATGAACTCTTCCCCCACCCCGCCATGTCTCTGGTCGTACCTTCTTACTCTCCCATCCATCCATCTTCAGCTTCCTTTTATTTCTTATCTTCCCCATTAGAATACTTTTCTTGGGGATAGAGATTGTGCTTTAGCTTTTATTTGCATTCCCAGCTCTTAGAACAGTACCATACACTGATAAATACTTGGCAACTTAATTTAACTTATAAACTACAATAGAGGGGATATGGATCCACAGGTTATCCTTGAACTTGAGGTTGTAGATTCCTTCAGGACAATACATAAATTCCACTTTAAGTTGGGGGAGCAACAGGAGTGAGGTGTTATGCAAAAAAAAAAAAAAAATCAATGATTTTTCATCTATAGATTTTTGAAGAACTTTTATTTGACCCTGGAATCCTCTTGCTCTTAAATTCTATCTATTTCTGGTAGAAGCAGTTTAGCTGATATTTACCACAAAAAAAAAAAAAAAAAAAAAAAAAAAAAAAAGAGAAATTCAGGCCCTAGATGTTCAAGATCATTTTCAATTTCAGATAAGATAGTATTATTTCACTTTTCTCTTATGTCTAGTTTCTGAAGGCAATATGTAATTTTATCATCAAAAAAAATTTCAGAAAACAAAGTGAAAGCTTTTCATTGTTCCAGTGTGATATGAGTGCTGAGGAAAAGGTTGAATTGCACTTGTAGGGTTTTTTATTTTGAAAATTGTATGTATGAAGGGCTAAGGAGAATTGCAATTAATGTCACCAAACCAGTGTTGGGCATTTTTTATCAGCTACATTTTAAGCATTCACTTTATTCTGGTTAAAAAAAAAAAAGCCAACTTGTTTTAATTTCAGTTCATTACTCCGCTCTTCAAGTAGACTTGATGTGAGAACAACAATGTTTGACTTTCCTTGATGGTGTGCCTAAATTTGCATATTTAATTCTGTATTACCATAGGGGATTGCATTTAGGATAATGATATTTCAAAATATAGTGGTAAAGATTGTAAGAACAGCGTATTAAGAGGTTGAATTAAAAGCTGGCCACTGCAGGGACTTCAGACTAGTTCATTTTTCTCCCTGCCTTGAAAACAGATTAGCATCACCAAGAAAGTGCTAATCAGCTATGTTTCCTATTGATCTGAATGACTTAGTGCAGATGTGTTTGGATCTGAGGCATGTGGGTGTGGAATTTCATTCTATGAAAATATCTAGGAGGCTTGCAAAAAAGTCACATAGATAAAATATCACTATTCATTTCTTATAATGCAGGGTGTCCCAAACGTTCTAGTGTAATTTAAAGCTATTTGAAGATCTTAAAGCTTAAAACTTGATCAAGACATTTGGAACATTTTGTGTATTGTTGCTTTAGAGTTTTCTTTTCTATGTCCTAATAATACACATCCTAATAAACACTCATTGTTGAGACTATGTAGTACAGCTGGATATATAACCTATAGATTTCATCCCTATGTACATCCTGGGCAGGCATTGAACTAGACAATAAATTGTATTCAAAATCAAACAGAAGGAAGAGAATGAATTGAATTTCTTTTTGTAATTATGAAGTTCTTTTAATTATGACAAGCTTCCTACTGAAATAAAAGGCCATTTTTTTCATGCTGATATTCTTCTGGTAATAGTCTTCACTGTAAATTATGACACCTTAGTCTCCAAAGAATTAAAGTTCATTGACCTAAAGAATGATGGAGAAGCCCATGTTACAAATGAGTGAGCTGGGGTCCATTGTAAATGAGGAATTTTGTAGGAGGATCATAAAGGTTGTAATTAGAGAAATATATGACTATGAAAAAAGAAACACTGGTCAGGAAATTGGCTATGGGAACAATATAAAACCAATGGGTAGATTACTTGCTCTGTTCTATTAGAGTCAAGAGAGCTAAAGCTCCACATGGTAGATGGACCTGCAAAATTTTGGGTAGACTGTGAAAAACGTTTAGGGGATATGGACAGGAATTACACTGAATAGTCAGGCAAAGATGCATTGAAATCTGCATCAGTGGAGGGAGTAAGCACATTAAGACCACAGATCCATTGATTTATAGAAGAATAAATCCCTTTTCTTTTCAGTGCCCAGGTATTAGAATATGAGTTTCTTGAGATTTTTATTTTGTTTTTCTTTATATCCTTAGCATAGTGCCTGACCCAAAATGGGCATTTAATAAATGGAAATCAATTTGATTTGGGCAACTTTACTTATCTGGTAAACATCTGAGAGCCAGAAAATTATAAAAAGTACTTTATTAGCCAAAACAGACAAGCTGTATTAATTTATGGTGTGGTTGTCACTTTGGTGTTTCCTGTAAAAGAGAAGTGGATTTTGGGACAGTCATAAAAATAGAGCGAGAAGGAATGTTAGAGATCCAATGCCCTTGTCTTACAAATAAGGAAATGGAGTTCAGGGTAAGGAAATTTCTTGTCAAAGGGCAAATAATTATTTAGGGGCCCCATTGTGGAAGATTAAAAAATTGTTATCCTTTAAAAAATAATTACACTTTTCTGCTAAGTAACATTCTGCTAAGTAACAGGAGCTTTTTGATTCTTTCCCAATGATGATGCTTTCCTCCCCTCCACCTCCCATTTTGTATATAGAAAATTCTCCCTGTGAAATAATGATCTGCAAGTAAAACTCATCACAGAAACATGTATGTCAAATCACTCAAACCAAGTTTCCCATACTGCTGTTAGGTCATTAAACACAGCAGATGTATTCAGTTATACTTCCCACTTGTACTAATCATAGAACAGAACTTAATTTTGTTTTCTAGGGAAAACAATATGCAACCTGCATAATTAGAAACTAACTGTTATATTCTGAATTATGCAAATAGGTTTTTAGTGGGAAAGAAAAAGTAAGCTGGGGGTTGGGAGAAGCCCTTATAAGCATCATTTTAACTTAAAACAAATGTCTATCATTGCATTTATCATAGTAAGCATATCATAAAAATTTGAAGATTTATAATTAGATATCACAATTTGGAAAGAAAGAAAATGATCTTGTCAATTCAATAAACTGATGAAATCATAGGAGACAAAATAGATGAGTTAGATTGTTTAAAAAATAAAGAAAAATGAATCCAGAGTAAAAGAGAAAAGAACCAGAAATCAATATAAGTAAATATATTCCTGATAAAAACCTGACATACAAAGTTTGTAAGAGAGACAGATTTTCAAGAGGAAAATTAATCCCCCTCTTGATAACTGGACAACAATATCAACAGGAAATTTTTAAAAGAAGAAATACAAATGATTACTAACTCCCTCAAAAAGGTGTTCACATCTTCATAATTAGAGAAACACAAATCAAAGCAACTTTACATCCATGACAATGGCAGAGATGATTAAAAACAATAATAATCATGGTAAATATCAATGGGGAAAAGATACACTATTACAATACTGATGAATTGGTACAATAATTTGGGAAACCAATATGGAACCAGGCAACAAGCATACAGAGCTGTACTCTTTGTTTCAATGACTCAGCTGTTAGGACTCTCACTGTAAGTATGTGACCAATAGAAAAAGATTTATTAGAATAAATCCTATCTGGGGGAGAATAGGAAGAATATTGCTATGTAGCACCTTGTACACCATTTTTCATGTATAGGGTCCTCAGAATAGCTACCCCCAGGTTCAAGGTACTCAATGGGTGTATATCTCACAGAATAATGTCTCACAAATCTCACAGTGTGGGATTCCATATGGTACAGTAGGTTTTAGTTAGAAGACTTAGGTTGGGATGCTAGCTTTATGATTAACTGATTTTATAAATACTTAGACCTTAGCGTCCTCATCTTAAAAATTATGATTTTGGACTAAAGGACCTTCTATCTCTAAATTTTTGTTCTTCCTACCCACTAAAAAAAAACATAGCTAAGAGATTTATTGAATTTACACTTTCCCATAGTTAACAAGGGCACACATTTAGTTCAGAGCAAAAAAAAATTAAATAAGAAAAATCACAAGAGGATATTCTCCACCTAAACTTTGGAAACATTCTACCAGAAAAGCAGATATCAATGGGGGGAGAAATTGGTGCACATAGGGACTGCACATAGGGACCATTGTAGGAGGGGTACATATGTACATATCTCATAAGGTCAGGGTACCTACATGAAGAGTTGTTATTTTTCCATATAATATTATGTTTGGTCATAGATTATTTCCTTATCTGTAGATCTGACAGAAGCATTTTCTGTTTTCCCCTAATTTACCTATTTAACCTTTTGTATCTAAAGTATGTACCTATTTTTACCTTATCTTGATATATAGTATGAAATGTTGGTATATGCCTAATTTTTACCAAACTGCTTAGTAGTTTTTATAGCAATTTTTGTCAGATGGTTAATTCTTACCCTTAAAGCTTGAATCTTTGGAATTATTAAACAATAGATTAATATGATTGTTTATTTTTAAAATCTTTTTTTATTTAAAAAACAGAATAAAAAAAAACAGAAAAGAAATACAAAACAAAACAAAAGGCAACATTATGTGCCCAACAGAATATCAGGGAGTCTTCAAAATATATGACAACAAATTACCAGTTCAAGAAAAAAAAATATATGTATATATATTAGGAAAAGAAATTATATTCAGAAATGCCCATCTTTTCTTTAATTGCTTATAAATTGTTCTTTTGTTCTCTGCTGCATATTTTTTAAACTTTATTCTTTTTCCTCCTTTTCATCCTTTCCCTACCTCCAAACAGGGTATAGTTAAAAAAAGGATATAGTTATGTATACCCATATAGATATATACGTATACACACACACACACACACACACACACACACACACACACACACACACACACACACTCCACCCCTTCTTCCCACATATACACACACTTATCTTTCTTATTCCTGCTGACTCTTTGCTTTAATTCTGCTCCTTAACTAGTCTTGCTATTATTTAACCTCCTCCCACCCATAGATCCCTCCCTTTTCTTCTTCCCTAACCCTTTGCTTCCTTGACTGCTCATTCCTCCCCCCATATTTCTTTATAGATTTTGGAAGTGCTATACCCATCATGGTATAAAAGTAGTGTTGCCTATTTAACCCATTTCTGAGAATGGATTTTTAGAACTACAAGCCCTCCTTCCACTTTTAATATCTTTGTATTTATTCTTCTTCTGTACCTACTATATATAGTATTTGTATAACATAATTACTATTTTTATGTTAACTCTGCCTTGCTCTTTCTTTTGAGAGATCCTATTGTTGATGTCAATCTTAAACATGTTATACATTTACCATGTTAAAAAAAAAGACATAAACAATTTGTTCATGTTGAGTTCTTTGAAATTGATCTTTGATTTTAGCTCTTTTGTGTTAAATTTTCTATTTAGTTCAGGTTTGGTTGATAGAGAGTCCCTGAAAATCTGCAAGTCTACAAGTTGAATGTCCATTTTTTCTCATTCAAATTATAGATAATTGTTAGGATTACTAGGTGAGAACTCGGGTTGTCTGGACAGTGACAAGGTGAGAATTCAGGTTATCTGGATAATTACAAGGTGAGAACTCAGGTTGACTTGATAGAGGGGGCAAGCTCATTGGCTGGGGTGGTTTCTTTAAGAACAGAGAAGTTGAACACCTTAAATGACTTTCAAAAATTAATAGGAGATATCCAATGGATGCGTCCAGTGTTAGGCTTAACTACCAATCAACTACAACCTCTATATGACATTTTAAGGGGAGACAGTGCTTTAAATTCACCACGCCAGCTTACAAAAGAAGCACAAAAGGCTTTGAGAGAAGTTGAACTGGCTTTATCCAATGTGGTTGAAAGAGTCACTCAAAAACCCTTGGAAATATCAGTTTTTGCTACAAAAGAGGCACCCACAGCAGTCCTTCATCAAGGAGACAGAGTGATTGAGTGGGTGAACCTCCCAGCACAACCAGAACAAAGCCTTACACCTTACCCAGTGCTTGTGGCTAGGATTTTATTAAAGGCTATTAAGAGAGTAACACAATTATCTGGAATAAGTCCTGAAAAAATATACACATTCTATACTAACGCACAAATTAATGTATGCTGTGAGACCATCCCAGAATGGCAAATTTTATTGGCCACCGCTCCAAATTTTGCACATGGATCTCCATTAAAGATTACCTGGCTACTACATAATTGGCGATGGATTTTTGAAGAAAAGGTTTCTAAGGTTCCTCTTAAAGGACCAACAATCTTTACAGATGCCTCCAAAGAAAATATTTGTGCCATATACTCTCATGATTTAATCATAAAGAGAGTAATCAGGACTCCTTTTCAATCCACTCAACAGAATGAATTATTTGCTATCATGCTAGCTCTTACTTATTACCCAGGAGACGTAAATATAATTACTGATTCAGCCTATTCAGTAGGTGTAGTACAAAGAATTGCCACAGCCCAAATAAAATTTGCAGCCTCCAATATTTATCAGCTCTTTAAGGAACTTCAAGAGCAAGTGAGAAAACATCCAGGCAAGATTTATATCTTGCATGTCCACTCACATAGTGGACTTCCAGGTCCCATTTTTGATGGAATTTCAAAGGCAGATAGCCTTCTAACCATGTTAGCCAGTAGTCCTTTATTTCAGGAAGCACAAGAATCTCATTCTAAATATCATCAGGCTGCTCGAGCTTTACGTTTACAATTTGGAATCACAAGAGAGGAAGCTAGGAACATAGTAAAAAGCTGTACAGCTTGTCTTCCTTTCCATGCTCCTACACTCCCTCCAGGGAAGAATCCTCGTGGTCTGAGACCCAATGAAATCTGGCAAATGGATGTGACCCATTATAAATCTTTTGGTCGTCTATCTTTTATTCATGTCGTGGTAGACACCTTTTCAGGATTCACATTTGCAATGCCAGCAGCAAAAGAGACAGCCCGAGTGGTCACTGAATTCCTTATACAAGCTTTTGCAATTATGGGTGTGCCACAAGCAATAAAAACAGACAATGGACCTGCATATACGTCCAAACATTTTACACACTTTTGTGCACAGTATAAGATTTTACATACCACGGGCATACCCTTTAATCCTCAAGGGCAGGCAATAGTAGAGAGAAGAAACAGAGATATTAAGACACTCCTCCAAAAACAAAAGAAAGGGGGAGTCACAGGTAGCCCTAGGGAACTTCTAAATTTAGTTCTCTATACCATTAATTTTCTAATTTTTGACAAAGATGCACTAGCTCCGGCAGACAGGTTTTATAACCCACCAGAAGGGCAGTGTCCAGTGAGAGCATCTCCACTGTCCTTAGATAATCGCCAGGTGATGTGGAGAGATCCAGAAAGTGGTGAATGGAAGGGACCAGATAGGTTAACTGCCTGGGGGAGAGGGTTTGCTTGTATTTCTTCAGCAGGAGAAGGAATCAGATGGGTGCCAACGAGTCATATTCGCCTTGTCCATCAGAGAGAGACAGAAAAAGAGAAAGACCTCAAAATAAAGGAGAAGATCTAAGAAACATCTGACACTGAAAGAGCATGGATAATAAGAAGACTGTTAAAGAACTTTAAAAACCAGCAGGAATCAATGGACTTCCTCACACAAGATGAGACTAATGGACAATGGACTTATGGACATTTATAAATTTTCAATTTATGATTATTTGATTATGTTATTTGTTATATACTTCTAGAATGTATTATGTTACTATGTTACTATGTGCTTATGTAATTTATGTAATTATCTGTAATACTTCCCATATTGATGGATTTATGTTTCAAGGTCATGACTGTCCTATGTTCTAAATCAAAAGAAAGGGGGAGATGTTAGGATTACTAGGTGAGAACTAGGGTTGTCTGGACAGTGACAAGGTGAGAATTCAGGTTGTCTGGATAATTACAAGGTGAAAACTCAGGTTGACTTGATAGAGGGGGCAAGCTCATTGGCTGGGGTGGTTCCTCCCAGAAGCCCTTGCATTATCCCATGCCCATTCTCTGGGAGGATAAAAGAGACAGCATTGGGCCCAGAGAGCAGATCGGCCTGGAGAAGGATAAGAGCTGGAGGAGATTCAGAGCCAGGATTCAAGAAGAAGACTCTGCATTGCATCAGGCTTGACGGGGCTCTCTGCAGGAAGGGAAGTCACTTCTCTGGACAAGAGTTAACAGCAACTGCCTGGAGACAACGGTTCGTTACAGGAAGAAGAATCTGTCGGAGAGATTTGAGTAGAAGACACAGCAGATCTCTTCCCAGAGAGTGATCTGGCAGCTTCTAGAGACGACAGCTCGCTACAGATAATATTTCTGGATATGATATTTTTGAAAATGTTGGTTATTTATGATGTATTGTGTACCTAATCTATTCCATTGATTCAACTCTATTTCTATTTAGACAGTATCTGTTAATTTTTGAAGATTATTGCTTTATAATACAATTGGAGATCTGGTAGAGCTAGGCTCACATCATTCATATTATTTTTTTTGGCAATGATTTTTACTCTTCCAGATCAATTTTATTAGTACATTTTTTTCTAGCTCTATATAAAATAATTCTTTGGTAGTTAAATTAGTGTGGCACTGAATAAATAAAGTAACTTAGATAGAACTGTTATTTTTATTATATTGGCTTTGCTTAACCATGAACAATTAATATTTCTCCAACTATTTAGATCTGTATTTATTTGTGTAAAAAGTGTTTTGTAATTGCAGCCTTATAATACTTGGGTTTGTCTTGGCAGGCAGACTCCCAGGTATTTTGTATTGTCTACAGTTTTAAAATTTTAATTTCTATTTTTATCTCTTGTTACCCAGTTTTGTTGGTAGTATATAGAAATACTGATGATTTGTGTGGGTCTACTTTATATCCTACAACTTTGTTGAAGTTGCTCATTGTTTCAACTAGTTTTTAGTTGATTCTGTAGAAACTCTTTTGTGATATAGCTGTGATATGGCTACTACCTTCAGGAGTCTGAATTCTGCTCTCTTATGCTTAAATACTGAGCAGTGCTGTGGCTACTACTACTATCCTTTGAGGTCACTGTTGGGATCTGATCATTATCCTCATGTTAGGAATTAGAAATGCTCACTTTGCCAAGGCTGAATGCTGCTATTGCATTCCACTGTTAGAGTTATAGCTCCACTACTACTTGGGTCTGAACTTCCCTCTACCTCATGAAATGTACTGTTTTAATGATACTCTATTCCCCTTCACCCCACTCCTATGCCAGTGGGTACAAGGGCTGTCCTATCCACTGCTAATGCTAGGACAAACCATGACTGGCCCTATGTGATATATTAATAAGGTCAAGCAAATGATAGAAGGGATGTGAAAAAATGGACACTAAAATACTATAGGTAGAATTATAAACTGGTTTAATCATTCTGGAGAACAATTTAGAACTATACCCAAAGAGCTATAAAACCACATATACCATTTGACTCAGTGATTCCACAACTAAAGTTTTGTGTCTCAAAGGATCAAAGAATAAGGAAAAGGACCTATACATTCAAAACCGTTATAGCAGTTCTTTTTTAGTGCCAAAGAATTGAAAATTGAAGAGATTTCCATTAATGACCAAACAAGCTGAGATTGTGGATGGAATACTATTGTGCTATAAGAAATGATGAGGGAGATGGTTTCAAAAAAACTTTGGGAAGACTTATGTGAACTTATGAAAAGTAAAGCAAGCTGAATCAAGAGAACATTGCACACAGTAATAGCAATATTATAATGATGATCAGCTATAAAAGATTTAGCTACTTTGATCAATACAATGATCCAAGAGAATTTTGAAGTACTCATGATGAAAAATGCTATCTGTCTTTCAAAAGAGAACTGATAAACTCTGAGTATTGATTGAAATATAATGTTATATTATATTTCACTTTCTTTTTTATTTTTTGCAACATACTTAATATGGCCACTTGCATAATTAATATATTGCTTGCCTTCTCAATGGATGGGAGATAAAAACTCAAGGGAGAGAGAAATACATAACTTAAAATGAAAAAATAATAAATTTTTAAAATAAAAAAATAAAAACTTTACTAAAAAATAGGGTCTGGAAAGGTTATACAGGATGGCTCAGATATAAGCCAAGAATGCCAGCTAAGAGAGAAGTTAGGTTCTTCTTTCTATCAGTGGTCATGCTATCTGATGTAGAAAATTCTTTCTGCTACCATTTAGCACTAACTGAGGGACCTGGGAACTCTTTATGTCTTGAACACACAAGCCTGTCACCAAGGCTGGCAATGTCCATCTTATGTTCACTCATCTATGCTCAGGAAAAGAGACACAAATCAAAAGAGATGACAAGGGCCTCATTATTCTTTTTTATAGATCAATATCCCATAGTTTATAGATCATTCATTTCATTTAGATATAATACTTTCTGGTATTTTTCTTATTTACTCCCTATTGACTATAAATCCCTCCCTCCTTTTTTCATTTTTTCCTAGATAATTTTCCTCCTGTTTTTATTACTTTTTCCAGCAACATTTTTCCTTATCCTCTATCTCAATAGCCTATTTGTATACATTGCCTTTGATTTTAAACATTTATACTTTGTGCTTTTCTGGGATTATTAATTTGTTATTTTTGTAGTTTCTTCAGCTGAATGCTCATTTCATTAGTCTTCCTCTCATTAGAAGACTTCCTTAGTTTGAGTGTTGAGAAGTACATTTTCCTCTAAAGACCACTTTAGCAGTTTCCCCTCAGATTTTGGCATGTTGTTTCATTTTTATTTTTTTGATTATCAAGGCAGCTAATTGGCACAATGGATAGGGTGCTCAACCTGGAATTAAGAAAATTTGAATTTAAATCCTGCCTTAGATACTTGTCTTCTCTGAGATCCTGAACAAGACACTTGACAAGTCACTCTGCCTCTGTAACCTCTTCTGTAAGATGGGGATACTCATGGCACCAACTTCCCAGGGTTATTGTAAGGATAACATTTATAAACTGCTTCACAAACTTTACAGTGTTATATAGTTCTAGCTATTTTTATTTATTGATCCCATGATTAATGCTCTTTGATTAATTATTTAGTTATTATTATTATTTATACATTTATATATATATATATATATTTATTATTATTAATATTAATAATAATAAATAGTATCCACATAAGTCTGTTTCTTTTATTCACATTTCCCTTATTGGTTACAATTTTTATTGTATATAAGGTGGCTTGATAGAAAACTATTGTAGGACAATTCTAGAGCTAGTTCAAAGTTTAAAATGCAATAAACACTTATGAACCATAAAATTCAATTTAAAAACTACTTTACTTCTTAGGAATTTAAAGAACCTAGTTAAAAAGGATACAAAGAAAAAAAAAGATGCTATTCCTACAGAAGTGACTAATTAAAGAATTTAGGAAGGTAGTTAGAGCTTTTGAATAATCTCAGTCTCTCCACCCCCATTCCAGAAAAGCCTTTTATACTTCAAGCAAGCATAAAGCAGTCTTAAGTTAGTGGGGCTGAGCAAGGAGAGGAGGGGAGGAGGAAAGAGCTCCTACTGACTAACCCACAATAGTGATGGGAATGTGAACACATATTCTGCTCTCAACGGGGCATGCACTTATTTCTTGCACTTTTGTTGTTGAATCATCTCCAACTCTTCCTGACCCTGAGGACCATGTAGTCTGTGGGGTTTTCTTGGCAAAGTTGCTAGAATGGTTTGCCATTTCCTTCTCCAGAGAATTGAAGTAAACAGAAATTAAGTGAATTGCCCGAGATAACATAGGTAATAGGTATTGGAGGCTGGATTTAAAATCAAGTCTGATTTCAGGGCTCTATTCACTGAACCACCCAGCTGCTCTAGTCAAACAGAAATCAAGTTACTTGCTAAGGTCACATAGCAAGTGTCTAAGACATGAATCCACTTTTTCTTGACCTAGCACTTTATCCACTGAGCCCATTTCTTGCATATATACTCTTAAAAGAATAATGAGCAGAACTGAGAGGGATGAGGAGAACAGGTTGAATCAACCAGTGGAATTTGCATAATTCTTTTTAGTAACCCTAAACTTCTCTCTGGAACAAGACCATTACTACATTTCTGGAAAGACCAGACCCAAACATAAAGATATGGAGAATGCTAAATTAATTGAGCCTGGCAAGGCATTTCTACAAAATAAGAATATTCTGTTTTTCTCCTTAATCTGTTCAGTCTCAGCAAATGAAAGTTTTAATCAATCCTTGCTTTTTCTCCTACAAACCTCTTTCCTTTGACATAGTTTAAGTCACTTTCCTACTTGCCTCAGGCAACTCCCTAGGACTCAAAATGGGGGGTTTCTACACTAGGAACGTTTTACAGACAGAATGACAAATCTTTCTGTGTTAAGCTAGTGAATAAAGAGCTGGATTTGAAAAGAACAAAAACCACTAAAAAGAATAGAAAAAAAACTTGGGAAGTTAAGTCTACTGGGGATCCCTGATTCTTAGCTTTATATGTGGCACTGAGAAGAATACTCTGTTGTTGCTCTTATGGCTCAAACTGGAAATTCTTTGCAAAAACTGTTGACCTTTCTATCATGGTTGAGTTTAGCATTCCATTCAATAAACATTTATTAATTCTGTATTATGTAAAAGCACTCGACTGGGCATGGGACACATAAAGACGAAAAATGAGACTCAAATGCTGCCTTTGAGGAATTTATAATCCAACAGAGGAATGTAATACACCTACAAATTAGTATGATACAAGATGGAATGTGACAGGAACAAAGAAGTCCAAAGTGTTCTAGGAAAATTTGAGGAAGAAGAGACCATTTTTAGTCAAGGACTGGGGATCACGGAAGGAACAGATACCACCAGAGCTAACTTTGAAAGAAGAGAAGAACTTCTCTGTAAATATTTGAGAGAAAGGAATGTATTCCAGGCATACAAAACATACAGATTAGGGAAAAAATCCAGATGGCCTGGAGTATGTAGTGTGTGAAGTTCCATTGTGAAATAAGATTTGAAAGTTAAACTGGAATCTGATTTTGGTCAAATCACAAATTGTCTAAGCCTCAGTTTCTTTAATTGTTAAAGGAAGGAATCATATTTCATCATCCCTAATGAGCTCTAAATCTCATAAGCCTAAGGATTACATTTTATTCCATAGGCATATCTAAAGACCAATCGTATCCATGTAGGCAAGAATGTACTGGAGCCAGCTTGACCTGATTCCAGAAAGCTTATTATTAATCTTTACTTATTGTTAAACTATTATTTAATATGATTTTTGCATTCTGGACATTTATACTTTGGAAATTGAAAAATACTTGGTAACAGGACTTCATTTTATTGAAATTTTTTATTGCATAGTCTTAAGAAAGTTAAGGGACAAATAATAATGCAGGTTAAACTGAAAAGTGTGTTGTATATACATTCTACTTTCCATCTCTGAAACCTGGTTGTTAAACATATTGAATCTAGATCTGGAAGGGATTTAGAAATCACCTAAATCAAAATCTGTATCTGTAGTATACCTGACAAGATGCTGTTGAACTTCTCTAAAGATATGAGGTCTCATGAGATAACTCATTCTATTTTTGATAGTTTGAAATGTTTGGGAGCACATTTTTATATTAAGTTAAAATATTCTACTCACTGTCCTGGTTTATAAGAAGTAGAAAATTCTAGGACCCAAAACAATCAAATAAAAACAAAACAAAAAAAATTAATTTGTTTTTTAAGTGACAACTCTTCAAATATTTGAACACAGCTATCTTTTTCTTTCTCTTTCCATCCTCCTAGTCCCTTATTAATCTTTTTTCTTCATGTTAGACTATTCTCAGTTCTTTTAAATTATCTGCAACTAGGGCTTGGTTTTAAGTCTCTCATCTTTGGTCATTACCTAGATATATTATTTGTCAAAGTCTCTTCTAAAATGGGACATAATGGAACATAATCCAGTGTATAATCTTGACAGAGTATAATAGAAATATTAATTTTGTTAGTGCAATTTAAAGTTAAAATATATTTTTGACTGCTATATCATTCTCTTGGGATTAAATTCAATTCCAGTTCAACTGAATTCACATTTGTTAAATGTTTACTATGTATACAAGACAAATCCCATAACTCATTGCTCCCATATCTCATCATGCCATTTAGGCTTCTCTGGGTTTTTGAAGGCTGAAGCAGAAGTTAGGAGATTCTAAAAGGTGTTTGCAACCCAGAAATGCTTTAGTTCTGTACCCAATGAGGAATAATATACCTGTTCTGTTGTCTGAAGGCAGTCTAGAGTAATGTGAAGAGATCTATCCTATATGAACAGACAATTCTCAGATGATGAAATCGAAATTATATCCACTCATATGAAAGAGTGTTTCAAATCACTACTGATCAGAGAAATGCAAATTAAGACAGCTCTGAGATACCACTACACACCTGTCAGATTGGCTAAGATGAGCAAATAATGATGAATGTTGGAGGGAATGTGGGAAAACTGGGACACTAATGCATTGTTGGTGGAGTTGTGAAAGAATCCAACCATTCTGGAGAGCAGTTTGGAGCTATGCCCCAAAAGTTATCAAACTGTGCATACCCTTTGATCCAGCATTGCTGCTATTGGGCTTATATCCCAAAGAAATACTAAAGAAGGGAAAGGGACTTGTATGTGCCAAAATGTGTGTGGCAGCTCTTTTTGTAGTGGCTAGAAACTGGAAGATGAATGGATGTCCATCAATTGGAGAATGTTTGGGTAAATTATGGTATATGAAGGTTATGGAATATTATTGCTCTGTAAGAAATGACCAGCAGGACAAATACAGAGAGGTTTGGAAAGACTTACCTCAACTGATCCTGAGTGAAATGAATAGAACCAGAAGATCACTATACACTTCAACAACAATACTGTATGAGGATGTATTCTGATGGAAGTGGATATCTTCAACATAAAGAAGATCCAACTCACTTCCAGTTGATCAATGATGGACAGAAATAACTACACCCAGAGAAGGAACACTGGGAAGTGAATGTAAATTGTTAGCACTACTGTCTATCTACCCAGGTTACTTATACCGTCAGAATCCAATTCTTAACGTGCAACAAGAAAATTGGATTTACACACATATATTGTATCTAGGTAATACTGTAACACATGTAAAATGTATGGGATTGCCTGTCATCTAGGGGAGGGAGTAGAGGGAGGGAGGGGAAAATTTGGAAAAATGAATACAAGGAATAATGTTATAAAAAAATTACTCATGCATATATACTGTCAAAAATTATAATTATAAAATAAAAAGATATATTTAAAAAAAGAGATCTATCCTCAAATTTGCTACAAGAAAATGAATATAATAATTCTCAATAAATATCTAGTAAGTCATAGAAAGGCTGCAATCACAGATCCTTGTAGTGCAAACTACTGTGCTATATAATGGGACTACAAAGACAAAAATAAAAAAAATAAATTTGCCATCTAGGAAATAGTCTTCTTCATATTGGGGAAAAGGACATGTGAACAAGTTAGTAATTACATGATGATTTGAGTAGCAAGAGCAAATTACACATTGGCTACAGGGGAAATTAGGAAAGGTTTCATGGAGAAAAAAACCTGATCGGAGATGTTGAAGAAATTAAGAATTCCAAGAGATGGAAAGAAGAGAGAGTGCATTCCAGGTACTGGGAGGGGACAGCCTATACAACTGCATAAAATAAATGTAGTATTAAGTTTAGGGAGCAACTGAATGGCTGCTGGAATGTAGTGCTTGAAGGGGGAATAATTTGAAATATCTAGAAAGGTAGTTTGAAGCTAGTTTGCAAAGGGATTAAAGTGCCAAACAGAAGTATTAGTATCTTATCCTGAAAGTAATATGGAGTTACTGAAGGTTTTTGAGTGGGGGCATGCTATGTTCACATTCTTAACTCTTAGAAATATAAATTTGGTAGGTGTGTGGAGGATGGGTGAGAGAAGAGAAGGAAAATATCTTCCCTTCTTCCATTCATTAGAAGAACAAAAACTAATAATCCAGGCAATAGATGAGGGTTTGAACTAGGGCAGAGATTGTATGGATACAGAAGAAAGTATACTTATGATAAATATTGTGGGAGTTAGATGAAAAAACTTGTTAATTGATTTTCTAATGGGAATTGAGGGAAAGGGAAGAGTTGAGGATCATTCTGAAGTTATAAACCTGGGTTATTGGAAGGATAATGATACTTTTACTAAAATTAAGAAGGTGAGAGGAGGGTTGGTTTGAGAGAGGAAGATAATCAGTTTTGGTTTTGGATATATTGAGTTTGAGATTCCAATGGGACATCCATGTGGAGATATCCCATGTGCAGGTGGTGATACAGGCCTGTATTTCTGGAAAGAGATTAGGGTTAGGTATATTTGAGAATCTTTTCTTATAGAGATAATAATTGAATTTGTAACCTGATGTTATTGCCCAGAGCATATTGAGAGAAGAGAGAGAAAGGCCTAGGGAGAATCTTAAGGTTTTGATTGCTAGGGTATGGGATATGGTGATTGCTATTGTCCAGTGTTTTCCCGATCTCCCTGAAGTAACTTTTTTTTTTTTAAACCTGGTAACATAAAACATTCCAGCCACAACCAGTTAGGGTTTCTTAGACTTAGAGAATTCCTGAAATCACTCAAATAGCCATATTCTTCTGGGACACTGAGGACATCTAAGTAATGCCATATTGTAGAATAACTAGGTCTGGAGTCAGGAAGATGCATCTTTCTGGGTTCAAATCTGACCTCAGATCCTTACTAACTTTGCCTCAGTTTTCTTATCTATAATGAGCTGGAGAAGCAAGGAGAAACCATTCAGCTATCTTTGCCAAGAAAAACCCAAATGGGGTCACGAAGAGTCCCAAATGATTAATGATTGTACAACAACAATCACACATTGACCAGACATATTTCCAGATGGAGATGAGGCATACTAAATACCACTGCATACTTACTATGTAATCTTGTGTATTAGATCAAAGTAAACTTCCTCTTTTTAAAAATATTTAGTGACTTGCAGTGGCTTATTTAATCTCAATATTGAATCTCAACTAAGAGTGCCGGGGTTAGAGTACAGCCTATAAGCAGTGATGATCCAGCAAAAGAATCTGTGAAAAACTGGTCAAATACCAGTTAGGAAGAAAACCAGAGGAGTCACAGGAGCCAAGAGGAATGGGAATGTCAATGGAGAAGTATTCAGCATTGTCAAAAGCAACATGTAGGTCAAAAAGGATGAAGATGTGTAAAAACCATAGCATGCAGCAATTAGATCACTGCTTATATTATGGAGGTCAATTTCAGTCAAGTATTGGGATCAGAAGTCAAATTGTAAGGAATTGGGAAGTAAGTGAAAGGCAATGGGATAATGATTGAAGAGTTTTTTCTTAAAAAGATTTTGGTCATGAAGGGGAAGAGAAATCTTGGATGGTAGTTAGGGAAAGATGGTAAGGTCAAACGAAGTTTTTTTTTAAAAGATGAAGTTATTTTTAAAGGGTAGGTATGTAAATGAGAGTTTAAAAAAGATATTTGTGAAAAAAATCAAAGGAAAAGATTTTGCTGATGGATCTTTTCCTTTGATTTTCTTTCTGTTCATTTATTTCACCCTACCCAAATCTTCATTTCAGTTATCTTCTTATTTCAGTGACTCTTATTCTTATTTTCAAGTATATTATAATATAATATAATAAATACAATACAATATAATATAATATAATATAATAAAATATAAGTTGACAGAGGGTCTCTAGAAGGGTAAGTTATGAATATGGGGCACATTTACTTTTCTTCACAGTCCACTGTAATGTAAGCATACATGAAATGCACTAGAGACAATGGCTAGGGATGCATTCTCTTCTGAGAGGAGCACACAAGAAGGTGGAAAGAATATGAAATGAAGAAGATAAGACAAAAGAAATTTTGTTCAGAATAGAATGAAGGTTCTGGAGGAAACAATGGATGGGGAAGGTAGAACATAGTTGGCCTGGTTAGGAAAGTAGAATAGGGCTAAGGTAAATAGTTTGGGGAAATACTTGATTCCTTATCTGTCCTTGTGTTTGATGCTTTACTCTTGGTTAAGAGCCTGAAGAGGCTTTGTATCTGGGTACTTGATAATTATGGAAGGCTGAGATTTTATTACTGTTTTCAAATGATTTGATGAAGCTGGAAGGAATAGGTAATATCTCAAATGCTTTTATTCCTTCCTCATCACAGGAGTTAGGAGCACAGTACCTCAGAGATCTGGAAAATTTGAATAAAATTTTTTGGCATTCCCTTTGTACCAGAGAAGTCCTAATATATAAATATATTAATATTATATAATACCATACACAAATTTTATGAATTTCTGAGTTTCTAAATCTTTTATGTATCCTTTGCATGTCACCTGTAGTTTCTGCAAAACTCTCCTTCCCCCAAATCCCATTTAATTACTTATATAACCTGGGATATATTAAAACCTCTATGGGGAAAGTTGGGATGTGGAAGGGATAAACTGTATTTTAATAATTTCTAGAGCAAGGAGATTTCAAATTTTGATCACTAAATCCTCAAGTAGTTTTTGTTCCCTATAAACTACTTTAAAATCCCATCTCCTTCACTTTGTACTTTTATAGTTAGTCCCTAAGTGTAGGACTTTATATTTATCTCTACTAGATTTCACATCCTTAGATTTGGTCTATCATTCCAGCTGGTCAAAATATTTTTGGATTTTTTTGGCTAAGTATGCCATCTGTGTCTTTATCTGTATCATTGACAAAAATGTTTAAGTCAGAATAGAGTCCTGTGGCACCCTTGCAGAGATAATGCTCTTTTGGGTAAGCCATTTAAAGACAGAAAATATATGTATTGTAGAACATAGCTAAAAGAATATGGTACTAAATCATTGTTTTGGGAAACAGATTAAATTTTTTTTTCCATTTTAATCCTCCCTCCACTTCTCAGAAAGTGTAAGCCTTCCTCCCAGAGAGTTTCTTTCATTCTCCCTTTGCATCCATCCCATAAGAGAGTATGGCAATATATTCAAAAATGCTTTAGAATGTGGGGCAAAGCATTTCATTTTCTGTGTTTTCCTGTCTCAAGCCCTGAACAAGATCCCACTGTGTAAGGCTGTGGAAGGCTTTGGTTTCTTTTTTGTGATTTGGGATTCTTTTTATATCTTTAATTTTAAGTCATTTGGCTTAAGGATGATGGGATCACTTCTCCTGGAGTTCAATGTATCATATTAAGTGTGTCAAAATGTCCAAGGCAAGCTTGCAGGAAAAAATTCGATTGAAGGAATAGCATAATAACAATAATTGAAATTTATATAGTGTTTTGTAAAGTGCTTTGTAAAGCACTTTATGCACATTTTCTAGTTGGTTCTCACAACAAACAGTAAGATAGATATAATTATTATCCCCATTCTACAGATAATGTAATTGTGATTTAGGGAAGTTAGGTATTTTCTCATCATCATGCAACTAATAATTATCATAGGCAAGATTTGAATCCAGATCTCTCTAAATTGAGGTCTACCATTCTGTTCATTTTATTATGAGGGATATGCTTCAGGTATTTCATTATAGATCTTGCCATCTAGGTTTAATCATGTCAGTTTTAAAATCTTTAGCAAAAGGTGACATATTTATGTGAGGATGGGAAGAAATTCTGAGATCATTATTCCAATTGTACTTATTTTTACTCCAGCTATTTTTCAAGAGACTGAAAAATTAGATATCAGTTAAAAACATTTATTGAGCACTTATTGTGCTCCTAGCACTATGCTAAGATATGGGGATACAAAGAAAGGCAAAAAATAGCTTCTTCTCTCAAATTCAAATTTAAATAAGAGAGGCAACATGTATATAACTAAGATATATATAATCATCCCACTTGACAAATGGTGATTTTGCCTCTTATCTCTTTCCTTCTTAGTGAAGTTCTAAATAACTCATTTTTTTATATTAAATTTCCTGCTAGTTAATCATGAAAATTACATATTATGTCAGCATAGCTATAACAATGGCATTAGTGTATTTCAATTCATCAAACAATTATTAAGCATCTATTATTTGCTAGGCATTTTGTTAGGCAGCTAGAGATAAACATGGGTATCTGAATATGGCTATATTGATGGTTTCCATTTTCTGATTATTCATTGGAATAATGCAGCTCACATTTCAATTTGAAAATTCTTTTTAAAAAAATTAAAATTTTTCCATTTTCTCAACAAAGAATGCACATATTCTGTTATGACCAGTTTGGTGGGATAAAGCTTTTCTATTTCATTTAACTTGAACAGTTGCTGTTTGAGACTATATTAAAGAGATTGTTCTCTTTCAGTTCAAATAAATTTTGCTTATTTTGAGGGAACTATTTCTGAGAAAATGATTCCCAATAGACTTGTGATGATCTTAATACATCTATAAACAATGCCATTTCCCCAGAAATGCTGTTAAGGGATTTTTTTTAATTTATTAGTCAGTATTCAAATTTGTTTAAAAAGAATTGATTTTGGTTTTGCCTGTACAAACCTCATTTTAAATTACATTCAATCTCTTTTTTTTCCTTCTCTCATTTTCACCTCTTCCTATCTATCTCTCATTCTTTCCCTCCCTCTTTCCTTTCTTCTTTCCTTCCTTCTCTTCTCTTTTGGTTTAGATTTAGAACTTCACAGGATAGGACTTCTTAAGAAGGACAAGTCCTTCCACCAAAAAAGATTAGCACCTGCTCTATATCTCAGGGTCTTTGTGAATTTCTTGGAAGTACTGTGTCCTTGAGTCAAACAGTTAATGTACGGCTGAAGTAGGCTTGAGCATTCTTTGGAAGGTCTCTCCATTCACTTCCTTTGCTGCCTCTTTTAACCTATTTTCAAAGTGCAAAAATTCAAGGAAAGATAGTATTTAATAGAAGAAAGAACAAGGAAATGCAAGTAAGGAGAGCAGAATTCTAATTTTACCTCATCAACCATTTAGCTTGATCAAATCATTTAACTGTTTGAGATTTTAGTTCTTTACTTGCAAAAGGAAGGGATTAAGCTGGATCACAGAATTTAGAGTTGGAAGAAACCTTAGAGATCATCTGCTTCAAAATTTTCATTTTGCAGATGAAGCTATTGAAATCCAGAGAAATTTGTCCAAGGTCACACATGTGATACTCAATAGAGCTAGGATTTGGCAAAAGGTCTTTATATGTAATACTCTTCCTATCATACTACACTGGATGATTTCCAAAATTCCTTCCCAGTTCTTTTATTCTATGAAACTGTGTCCTAAGAGATATTAGAATTCTTGGTATTCATTTTGGTTTTCATTTCTGTTTTTCTATAATTGGTTTCAGAGAGATGTAATGGACCTTAGAGACCGTCTACTCCAACTCTCTGTATTTTGAAAATGAGGAAACTGAGACCCAGAAAGGTTAAGTCACTAACCTGAAGTCACACAGACAATTTGTGTTAAAGAAAAGATTCTTATGCAAGTTCTCCAACTCCAAATTCAATTTGGATATCTGATGGTCATTATCAGCATTGAGTCTTAACTCAGAGAAGGAAAAAAAAGATCAACAACTTGATTTCTCTATTTGAGTACAAAGAATTGCCCAGCTATGAGCATTTCTTTCTCACCAAGGCTTTATTTGGATCTTTCCTGAACAAAAAAATCTTCAGAGAGACTCAAGAAGTGCAATATTTTCAATATTTCTTTGGTCTGATGTGATTTGGGGCAAAATGAAGCTTTCTGAGTTCTGGGATGGATCTGAAATACAATTGTGTATTCACACAATTCAGGGATAGGCCACTTCAGACTGTTTTCTACATCCCCTCCTATTATTTATTGTAAATATTTATATGAACGACTAGGGTTATTCATTCCACTTCAGATTCTCTTTTTTCAAGAATATATTTCATAGACACACATTTGACTCAAACAATATTTGCATAAAATTCAAATTGCTTGTAAATTATGTTTGAATGTTTACAAATGCATGATTTCTTCCAAAGTGGCATTCTTCTCTCCCCTCATTATCTACCTCCCTTCTCCCCTCCTTTCCTTCCCCCCCCCCATTACTGAGTTATACTTCTGAATCTGGATACTGTCCAAAAAAATAGAAAGTTTTTTTGCTGTTCCTGGAGTCTGAGTTCATTTTGTTTGATGGACTTATAAGTTCTTTTCTGTGCTATTTATTAGTAATTCTCTCAAGGCTTCTCATGGCCAGGATTGCGAAGATTGTGCATCAGAAAGCTTTATATCCACAGCTATCTTCCTTCCTTCATTTGTTGCTTCATTTCTTCCTTTCTTCCTTGTATGCTTTTCACCATATCAGACTAACTCTTGAAAGGAAGGGCAGTGAAGCTATAGTGGAGACTTTGGGAAGTAGAATGATACTTTTCAGTAGAGTAGCATCTTCAGAGTGCTAGTTGTTACTATCTAACATTATGTTAAACAGCAGGAAATGCTGACTCGTATTGAGTGAGAGACTAATGAATATGGTCCTACCAAAGACTTCAGAATACTTGGCAATTGTTTTATTCAGAATAATAAAACACTTTAATTAATTAACCCACTTATTGCAAAATATGTACAAAAACAAAGACATTTTTATTTTGAGATGAAAGGTGGTAATGACTCTAGTTGCTAGAGTGGAGGTCAAAGAAGGCTTCACAAAGAAGGTGTCATGGTACCTAGAGCTTTCTTCTCTCCATCACTGTTCTATTTTAATTCTGAGGAAACCTAGTTATTCCCACTTTGATCTTTACTCTTGTGTGGGTAGATCTCCTCTTTCGCATTACTTCTCTTCAGGTATGACTTCTCTGGGACGCTTATCTGAGCTTCCTTGGGTATTAGAAGAATAGAAAGAAAAAGCTGTCCAAGATGCCTATCTCAGACGTATTTGGGGAGAAAGCTTCACTTGACAAGCTTCCTTCCTTCTAAATTTTTTGACTGGGTGTCCATGATGACCAATATTCATCTTTTCCTTGCTTAGCCTTTTCCTTGCTTTAGGGAAAGTATAATAATATTTATAATATTATTATATGCATATTGTATGTATTGTATTGTATGTATAATACCATTATGATACATATTATTTGTAAGGTTACTCTGGTTTGTTTTTGAGCATCCAGATGATGACTCTCCAGTAAATTTTAAAAAAGAATGTCTTTGTTTCCATATAGATAAATGTAATTTCCCTCAACTCTCCTTGAACAAATGAAATACATTATACCAATAATGCAGTGGATTAAGCACAAACTGTTTGTTTGTTTACTTGTGAGACAAAGTGTTAAATTACTAGTCCAAGATCACACAGCTAGTAAATGCCACGTGTCTGAGGCTGGATTTGAGCTCACACTATCTTAATTTTGTCTTTTAGAGACTGTGTGAACAGCTTGTAAAATATAAGTTTTAAAGAAACAGAAGTAAGTTTTTAAAAATGGACATAAGTATATAGAGATATATACTTTCCTGGGAAGGAAAAGGAAGAAGGAGTTTCATTATTTGTATTCCCTGGCAAATAAGGACCTAGAACTAATCATCCCTGTGGTTGAAACCAAAGGAAGCAGAGGTTGTAGCAGGGGAAGATGGTGGTAGTCTGCTTACTAATACCTACCAGCGAGTTTGTCACCTTTTTTAATTGACATGGGAGTAATTTACTCTTGAACATCTTTCTTCTCATGAGATTTTGCATCCCATTAGGACAGAGGGAGGAAGAGATTATTTTAAGGTAAAGTCCCACTGCAACAGGTTCATGGGACTTCAGTAGACTGGGGACTTTATGGCTCCAAAACTTGCTACATAGAAATGGAACTCAAAATGAATAGAAATGCTACAAAGAGTAAATTAATCCTTAGGCCAGCTCTCCCAACAATTTTAATTATAATGTAGTTTTACCATATTAATATCAGCTTTGCTTTGATATTTCAAGAGTCTGTGATTTGAACTCTTCTTCCACTCAACATCACTGCATCTTAGTTTAGACATGATTTTCATGAATGTATGTTATAAAAAAAATAATAACTTTACAAGCAGCCTGTTGATAAGACATAAACTAAAATGACCTCTAGACAATATATGAATAAGTGTTCTAACTTAGATTGTGTCAGATTTGTGTTTTGCTGGAGTAGCTTTTGAGAATCCAGGATAATCTGAATTCTACCATGATGGATAGGAGTAGAAACCTTATTGGAATTAAAGACAATTCACTTATGCTAAGGATTAAATAAAATAGCTTGGAAATCTAACCACCACTGAAAATATTGGGAATAAGAATGAATTTTCACATGGAAACCATCCAAATATATATAACCTGTCTGTGAGGGATGTTCTGACTAAAACAAGAAGAGAATATGCCATATATATTGTGCCTTATTCGTTTGAGTCAAACTAGTTCAAATATACCTATGGTGATTCTGCTAGTTTCATAATTCTGGACTAGTCACCTGGTGGTCACTGTTCCTGGCAATTCTCCAAGTCTCTACTTGTAGAACCTTTGCCAATTAGTCTTTGAAGAGAGTTTCCTTGTTATCAAAGAACTTGCTATATATTCACTGAAACAGATCTGAGCCAATAGGGAAAAAAAGTCACCCTGCTTTATGCTGTATTGTAAAGCCATGGTAGAAATTTAAAACTACTAGTTACTTGGATCTATTTTAAAACAGAATATAAGTAACTCCAGAGCTTTGCTCTTCATTTTCTTTTCATGGTTACTGCTAAATAACAGATAAAGTCACACTATTAATAAATCAGCATAATCAATGACACAAGAAAGTTAGATTCCTACATCACAACATAATCTTTGAATTCATTGGCAGGGCAGAACTTGTTACAAAATTCTTAGAAAGGCTTGAATTTGGACTTAAATGGGCTTAAATAGCTTGAAGGGGGGAACTCTGAAACTATCCCTCCAGACTTGGGGGGGAAGCCATGGTAATGAACTCTGAGAAACTCTTCTCTGACAAAGGCAATTAAGTGGTTTCATTAAGAGTAGCCCAGGACCACTCCCAGTAGCTGGAACTTAAGTGGTCTCATTCAGCTGGAGATCTGGACCTGATATAACTTAAATGGTCTCATTCAACTGGAAATCTAGGCCTGGGGCCAGTGACTAGATTGAAGGAATCTCATTCAATTGAAACCCCAGTCTCAGATTATTTTATAAAAAGACAATTTTAAACTCATATCCTTGCAGAAGTCCAAAGTAGTATGCTCCGCCAAGGGACCTCTTTTCTTGGCACAGCTGCTTACCAGGACTCCTGCCTGCTGTGAAGAGATCGTTTTTTCAGTGATAACCTTTTGTTATTTCTCTGCCAGGATCTTATCACAAAGAAGTCTGCCTTCCTAGCAAAGCTGGCTTTTCATTGCCAACACAATAAACTTCCCTTTTGCCAGTCAGACTTTTCAAGTTCATGAATTCTTTTCATGTTGGACCTGAGCCTCTGACCAAAGAATGAGATTCCCACAACTCTCTGCACTGCCACTAGAACAGCATCAGCTTGATTTTTTAAGACAAAACAGTATAATTCAGGATTAGGGTTTATGTACATTTAAGGTAAGATCCAACTTTTTAGTATAGTACTAATGCAGATTATTTATTTTATTAAGTGGGCAAGTCACTTTAGTCTTTTTAACTCAGTAAATAATACATTCATATTTATTAAAACCTACTGTATACAAAGCACTGGGCTAGATATTGATAGTGATGGATGAGTGAGTGAAATATAGAAAACTATGGCAAAGTTTGTGCCCTCAAGACTTCACAATATTGTAAATTGAATGTTTTGGAGGGGCACTCTATCTTCCTCTGTGCTCAATTTAAGGCTGTTGTTTATTTCAGTCACTGGAATTTGGGGTCCCTGAAGGGTAAATTAAATGAATAATCACTTGCTCAAGTCTCCTAAGCAGATGGAAAGTGGTTAAAAATAGCATATTTCTTTCATGGAGACCTCTAAGTCAAATTCTCGCTATAATTATTTAAATATTGTGATTCAGTGTCTTCTATTTTTCAGAAGTTCTGATGTTGAATTTATATCTTTGTATCTTCAACAAAGAGGCATCTTTGGCTGCCAAAAATATTTGGAAAACTATGTGCTTCAATAGTTTTATTATATTATTTTGAGTCACTAAAAATGTTTGACTTTACTTGTCCTTTCAGCTGAAAAACACTCTGAATCCTTGTTAAATATTCAAAAGTGGCAAATATTATTCTATATTTGGATATATTGGATTATTGTATAAACAAACAAAAATTGTCCATTCCCTTAAGGTCATTAAATAGATAAACCCTGGAGAGAATACTTACTGCAGTTAGAGAATTGGTGACAGTTTAAGCAGAAGCCTTTAGTTGAGGAAGAATCTGGACATTGAGAAGGAATCATTTTTAGGCATGGATGATTTTTTCTTCCCCTCCCTCATTTTTGGCCTTGAATCTCCAATGGAACTACTTGTCTAAAAGAAGAAACCCTATCCAAAAATTGGAGGGTGAGTCAAAACAGTTTGAGACGGATAAGGGAGCAGAAATACACGTTCCAGACTGACACAGATGCAAAGAGACAGTCACTTGAGGCTAGTTTCAACCTAGAGGAATGGGATTTCTGGCAGCATAAAAGAGAGATGACTATAGACTCAAAATAGAGCTATTCCCATCAATTTTGAATTAAGCTTTGGAGAGGAGCAGACCTTGAGAGAATAGCTGAACAAGGTACCCAGCTGATATACTGCACTCAGGAAGGAGCTTTGTAAAGATTTCACAAGAGAGAAAAAACAGAAAGGCTCTGAGTCTTTACCAGAGTCATGAGTTTTCTCAGACACATATGCTCCCTTTGTATGTTCTTCACTAACAGTGCACTTACTCTAATTTTGTTCTATTCTTCTTATGGATGCTCTGTGTATTTGTAGGAGAGTATATGCAAATTTTATTGAAGGGACATTTTGTAGCTTCTGTTTTTACTATGCCATATTAGTAAATACCTTTGCTCTTAGTGGATTGTATCTACTTTTAGACTATTATTGGGAAATAAACTAATTTTGGAGTTAAAATATTAGGAATGAGTACTCCTTAAATTCTGAGATAGTTGTATACTTGGTGTCTCTTTTTAATATCCTGGCTTCAAGAACAAAGGACACCCTATAGCACATTAATATAATAACTATTAAAGCATGAAATTATAAAATACTTATTTATAAGATTGACAATTTTCCAGATATGAAAGTAACTGGATACTTTTTAGATCTGCATGGTTAATTGCCACTTTGTATGACCATCTCAAAAATCTTATCAAGCTATTCTTATTTCTTTTGGGGCTTATTATAAGATTTCCTAGTCATGATTCTAAGTTAACCAGAAGACCTAACTCATGCCTTGTTTTTCTTCTAGAGGCTGATAATATTGTGAATGTAAGATATTTGAAAGAGGAGCAGATTAACAAACATTTGACTAATTATCCACATAGGAAAAATTAACTGGATGAAGATTACCTATGTTATGTGACTGGATAGAAAACCCTTAGAACTAAACAATTAACATTTATAGCTTGGACTACATCTTTAGATATACAGTGAACTCGACTCAGTATTGAACAGGAAGCTGTGTGACCTTAGAGAATTGATTTTGCTTCTATCATCATCAGTTTCCTTTTTCGGTAAAATGAGGGGATTGGGACTAGATGAACTTTGATCCTGGGAAATTTTCCTTTTATAATTTTCTTGGATGCAGATAGAGATACAAATACATGCCAGTATTACTAATAGAATATGATATGGTGAAAAAGAACAAAATCTTGGAATCAAAGGACCTGGGTTTAAATCCTAATTCTCTCTTTCATTGATTGTGTGACATTGAGTAAAATCTGAAATTGTTTCTTCATCTGTAAATTGAGGATAAAAATACACTACTTGTGAGGAAGGCTCTTTGTGAACCACAAATGTGAGCTTTTATTAGTAACATGGTTGATGGGCTCAAGTGCCAAATTCTTTATACATAAAAAGAGCACAAAATTAGTATAATGAAGGTCTGGCACATGCTCAGACTCCATTAACTTACCTGCTTGATTCAATTTTTTTAAAAATGTGGAGCATGTTGGGAATATAGTTTCTAGGAGGACCATGATGACATATCAAGTAAGCTCCTTCCAAGGACTATGGAACGTACATAAATATTCTATAACTGATTCCAGTTAACTATTCATTTGTTGGAGGGAAGGCTTTTTGACTGAATTCAAAGGCATTCAAAAAAAATGTCTATCTACATAAGCCACATACTCTTGGCTCATTTTCTTTTGGCTTCATTTGGTGACTTAGCTCACAACTTCTGGTGAGAGACCATGCTGATCTTGAAGCATTTCAAAGGTCAGGAGTGAACCACAGGAATCTGGGAGTCAGAGATTAAGCCAAGTTTCGAAACCAGTGCAGTGTTTATGCCTCCAAAGAACAAGGAAGCTTGGGAGTAATCCTTGGAATCCTAGATCCTAAGATGAGCACTCATCTAGCATTCATACCATCTTTGGTAATAATAAACTCACCAATAAACTTGGCAAGACCAGTGCTATGTTAGTATAGAGTTAAGTTTTGAGTTTGCTTTCCCAGAGAACAAAATGATATAAGATAAAGTATTCAAGGTACTGTCAACATGGGGATTATGTTTGTACATTTTTTTCTTTCTATATGTTTGGAGCAAATATTTCTTTGCCTCTTTATTGGTCTCTAACAGTGGAGGAAACACAGCTATTGGGATCTCAATCCAAAGGTAGCCAACATCGTTATTGAATTTTTACAGACATGAATGAAGTAACTGAAGCCAAAAGATAGCTTTTTTGAAGCCATCCTGAAGCCAATCATTGAATTTTTCCTTCACATGTGTTTAGGTGATGAGAACCATTTATGGAATGTCTATGTAATTCTTCAAGATTACTCCCTAATATTTCTTCAAATAATCACAAATCTTCTGGAAGCCATTTCTCCAGCATCTTACACATAGAAGGGTTGCATCAGCAAAGAAAATTGAAGCTGTTTACATGTGTCATAGATTCTAATTGCACTAGAATTATAAATTCCTGTGTCCAAAGGGCTATAAAACTGTCCATACTCTTTGATCCAACAGTGTTTCTACTGGGTCTGTATACAAAAGAGATCATAAAAGAGAGAAAAGTACTCACATGTGCAAAACTATGTAACAGCTTTTTTCGTAGTGGCTAGAAACTGGAAATTGAGTGTATATCCATCAATTGAGGAATGGCTGAATAAGTTATGGTATATGAATGTAATGGAATATTATTGTTCTATATGAAATGATCCGCAGACTGATTTCAGAAAAGCTTGGCAAGACTTACATGAAATGAGTATAACCAAGAGTAAAAAGTAACAAAAACAAAGTAACAGCAAGATTATGTGATAATAGACTTAGCTCTTCTCAGCAATGCTATGATCCAGAACAATTCTAATAGACTTGAGATAGAAAATGCCATCCACATGCAGAGAGAGAACTAAGGAAACTGAATGTGGATCTAAGCATATTAGTTTTGTTTTTGTTTGTTCTCTTGCTTGCTTTTCCTTTTTTGTGGTTTTTCTCCTTTTGATCTGATTTTTCTACATGGAAATGTATTTGGAGGGATTGTACATGTTTAACCTATATCAGACTCCTTTCTGTCTTGGGAAGGGGTGTAGTAGGAAAGAGAAGGAGAAAAAAATTGGAATACAAAATCTTACAGAAACAAATGTTGAAAATTATCTTTATATGTATTTGGAAAAATAAAATGCTGTTGAGAAAAAAAAAGAAATGTAAGTTCCTTGAAAGCAAGAATCTTTCATTTGTTTCTATGTTTTCTTTTGAGTCTAGAATAGTATCTGATAATAGTACCAGTGTTTGTTGAAATTAAAGGAAAAAATAAATTGTAAACTAGAAGGAGTATTTGTTAGTGTTTTTTGGAAATTATACAGTGATTTTAGTGACTTCCAAGTGTTTCCTTTCAATTTTTAAAACATTAATATTTTTCCAGTGATATTTTTGACTATGTCTCCAAGAAATTAAAATTATGGGACAATATAAATGTGCACACACATTTAAGTAATCTGCAATATATTACTCAAAAATCTGAGGCAGACAAAGTAGAATAAAGGATATTATCAAGAAGGCAGAAGACACCAAAGAGGGTCAGGTAGCAAATTGTGGGACAATTCACGGACATGCCAGATGCCCTGCTAATATCTATATGATGTCAAGGGATGAACAGTAAGGCCTTAGGATATTGGGAAGACACTCTGTGGAAAATCTGTGGGAGGATACAGACAAGAAAGGCACAGTTTAAGCAGGAATAAATGGCACTAATGGAGTGACTACCTATATAAATAAGATGGAAGATATTATATACAATTATAACATTGCTTTGTAATATGTTTTAAAATGTAGAAGGGCAAGTGCATTTTTATCTACTTTTTTGTTCCTTCAAATTAATCTTTTATATTTTTTCTCTTTTCATTTCGTAGAAAAATTTAATTATTTCATTTAGCTATATTTAAAAAGACTATGGATATTTATATTGGTATTAACCTAAATATGCAAATTAATTTTGAGTATTGTTATCTTTGTTATATTGATACAAACCATTGAAAAACATTGACTTTTCCTCTTATCATTTATATATTCTTTGTACTTCTTTTGATTCAGATTTATCTTTGTTTTTACATGGAGTGACACAAAAACCTTCATGATGTTTTAGTATTTTTTGGTTATATGTAATACATTTCTCATGATTGTTCCTCATCCTCTTAGCCATTAAGGCAAAAGAAAAGTAAACAACAACCCAACCTCAGTGTCATTGAATTGTTGAATCTTAGGGTTGTAAGGTACTTTATAGATCATCTGGTCTAATCATCTGTTTCTGCCCTTCTTTTAAAAAGCAGAACTTTCCTTCAGAACTTGAGCATTTCAAGGGATTGGGGACAACAATAATCAGGAAAAATGTTATCCTGATATTGATCCCAAAAATATCTTAATTGTGATTGGGGAAAATAAAAAAAGATAAAGCAGATTAATCCCCTTGACACACACACACACACACACACACACACACACACACACACACAAAACCTTTCAAATATTTAAAGGTAGCTGTAGCATGAATCTCTTCTTTTTTAGACTGAACACTTCCTGTTCCTTTGACCTTCCATCATGTGATATATTTTTCAGAACTTTAAGAATCCTGTTTATTCTCTTCTCCACACATTCTTGTATCAGTGTACTGCCCTGAACCAAATATAATCCTCCAGATGCATGGTTGTACTTGAGCCAGTTCATACTGGCTTGGGCTGATCTTCAAATTTTTAGCTTGAGCATTTATTTATACCACAAAAATGAACAAATGCTACAAATCAAGGCTTGATTTATTGTTCTGTTCATTTTCTAGGTTTAATAAAGTAATGAAGAAAATATTAATAATGCATATTAAATTTAAAAGTGTTTTGCATTTTCAGAGAGCCAGATGTCAACTATTTACTGTTATACCTCACCCAGATATATTCTGGCCAGTTCAGAATATAGGAGGATTATTATCTTCTTTTATGTATATCCATAGATTTTTTCATTTAGACTAAGACTACATTAGTGTTTTTTTTTTTTTTTTTTGGCAGCCTCATGTCATTTTGGCTCAATACAATTTTCTAATTTATACACACACACACACACACACACACACACACACACACACACACACACCCTTCTTACCATGTCTTTTTCTCAGGAACTGCTGTTATTCTTCTTAACTTGAATATATTTTTTTTTAACTCTGTGGATCCTTATCCCTACTCCATCCATGCTGACATTTTGGCTTCCCAGAAAGAGGCTGGCTACATTTTCCTCTCTGGATTCTAAAAGTATGCCTGAAGGGCATGGCATTTTCCATAATACAATTTTAATATCCATTGCCAGTTACAGTCAGTATCTCCCTTATATCACTGATTGACTCAGGAATTAGTATACTCCGGTTAATTTAACCAGTTAACATTAATAAAGCTTTTACCAAGAGATATTCATTAAGATTATATGGAAAGAATGGAAGTTACAAAGCATTTCTTCCAACAAGGAACATGCTCTTCTAATCTTCCATCTTGGTCCCTGGAGAGACTGGGCTCAGACTTAAAAGCAGAAGCTACATAACAATAGCCCCAAGTTCACTTCTGAATGCTTTGGAACTGCTGGATGAACTGCTCCCTTCCTACAGGACACGGACATGGTGGCCACTTTTAGTCTAACTCCTGAAGGTTGGTTTGGGGCTGTGATGGTACCTCACTCGGTGTGGTTGCTCTCAAATCCTGATAAAGACTTTCAACATTAGGAGATCTCCCATTGCCCTCTACATACCTAAGGAGATACAAGACAATCTTTTAAATACATGGGCTTGCCTAGGAGGTCATGCTTTTATTGGCTTCCTAGTGACTCGGGTTAAGAGAGAGCCTGAAGCTCCTCCTCCACCTGGAGTCCTAAGCAATCTATTCTCCCCACTCAAAAGCAACCAGAGAGAAAAGAGAAAAATTGGGGCTTTTTATACATATTCAATTTCAGCTCAATAGCCAATTACAAAGAAGAAGCAATAATATTCTCTGCTCTCTGGGAGCTTACGTTCTAATGGGAGAGATAATGCACACACACACACACTCATGCATATATATATGTGTGTGTATATATATATATATATATATATATATATATATATATATATATATATATACACACACACACACATACACATATAAAGATATATGTATACACAAACATGCATGGACATAGACATATATACAGAATAGTTAAAATGTAATCTTAAGGAGAAGACAGTAATAGAACCTAATATCTATCTCTGACAAATTATTATATTAGGTTCATTGGTCAAGGGGAGTGCAGAACAAGCATTTATTAAGTGTCTATTATGTGTCAATCAGTTTTACAAATATTTTGTTTGATTTTCACACCAATCCTGGGAAATAGGTATTATTATTATTATCACCATTTTACAGGTGAAGTAACTGAGGCAGACAGAAGATAAGTGACTTGTTCAGGGTCACACAGCTAGTAATCCTGAGACCTGATTAAACTCAGATATTTCTGACTTGGAGTTCAGTGGTGCCATCTGTCCATGAAATTCTTTTTGAGCCTTTATTTTTCAGTTTAGTATGTTAGCTAATCTTCCCAAATCTTTGTCATCTACAAATTTGTTTAAAATGGTTTTTTTTAGTTGTCATCCCAGATGTGGATAAAGATGAATAGGACTGAGGTAAATATAGCATGCTATTACATATCTTCACATAGAAAGAACTACTGGTATGTTAGCATGTTTCCATCTTAATAGCCCTTGTATCTTCTTGCTTTCTGCTTTTTTTTTCTAGTGCTCAATAAAATAGCAAGCATGTTAGCCTTTGTTTTCTAGCATCTATTCTTTTTCTTCTTTCTTGAAACATAGGCATTTGCTGATTTTTAGTTTTTGCTATCTTTTATGTTATATGGCATTCCTGAAAGAATTACTGACAATGGTTCTATGATTCTCTAAACAAATTCTCTCATTATCTTCCAACATCATTTATCTGAAGTAGAGAATTCAATTCACTTAAAGTAGCTAGATGCATTACTATTATTACTATTTTCTTTTCTACTTTATCCTGCATCTTTAATATAGTTGTAGTTGGTCTGCCCTTTCCAGTCTGAATATCATTCTCTAGAGAAGTAAGAAAGGATTTGGGTAGTTCATCATTTTCTCTATCATATCTTAGTTTTATTTTATACCAACCCCTTCCATATACTGAACATATTTTCTTCTTGATATTCTTATTCATTCGGTTAAAGAAGCTTTTCCTTTCACATTTTTTTTCAATCTTTACCTCATTCTGGGCTTTGGTATTCCTATATTCTTTTAGGCATGTCCCAATCTTTTGTGTTTGTCATTGATTATATGTTCTTGCCTCTATCTTTTCTACATATTCTTTTAAAATCTGAGCAATCTGAAGCCACATTGATTTTCTTCCTTTGTGTTTGTATAGAAGAATGAAGGTCTCACAACCACTGGCTTTGAGGAGCTGGGACTCCATGGGCAGCTGCGGACTGATCTTGAGAGATTTGTGATCAACTAATGGGAAGGAGAATCCCATTCTCCTTGAGACATCCCATCCTGGGATTTGTCTCTGATACAATCACACCTATCTTTGCCAACTCTCCACTCTACTTCCTCCCTCCACGGGGCAAGTTACCAACCTACTTCCTTATGCAATCAGCCCTTTGCTGAGGTACCGATTGAAAAAACACAACCATCTTCTGTTTCTCAGATTACATAGTGATCAGAGAGCAATTTCTATGCTCTGGGGCAGTGAACAATGAGTAACAGCTCACTCCCTCACCCCCTTTTTTATTTCAGGTGTGACATAGAACAAGTCTCTCAGGATAAACAAGCATGAATGAGTTGTGATTTACATTCTCAAATCATTTTATATCATCTTACCTCACAAATTCCTGTCTCTTGCAAATTGTTTTTTCCCAAATATTTGCCAAATATAGCATCTTTCTAGTAATCTAAATTTATAATATCTTTTTATCTTTTTTGTCTCTTCACTCTTACTCATTTCCCACAATCAATCTGGTGTCAAATGTTTTCCTTTCTCTATATCGTATCTTACATTTCTCTCTTTTTTTCTACAAATAAAGTTTATTCTAGTTTATCATTTTATTATTATTTTTTAGTTTACATATTAGAACATTATTATTCTAGTTTAGTATCTCTTCTCCCTATCTCAAGTTTCTTTCCTCTCTAGTTCATGTTCTATATAAGTAGTTTTCAAAATATGGTCCAAAGACCACTGGGGATCCCTGAAATCTTTCAAAGAGTCTCTGATGTCAAAACTATTTTTATAATGATACTAAGATATTATTTGCTTATTAAAATACTCCTTTTTCCAACTACATATTTATGTGAGGCTGAATTTTCTTCATAAACTTCAATCTCAACTTATCAACTTACACAACTAATCACAATAAACAACTTATCACAACAGATTGAATGTAGAAGTAGATAGGGGAATCCAGCTGTTTTCTTTTGAGCCAGACATTAAAGATGTTATTTGTTAACATGTTAGATTTATTATTGTTATTTTGAATAGATAAAATAAATATTTTAAATATATCAATATTTATTTATAATATAGAAAATATTGATTAGCCATCCATACAGAAAAAAGATTCTTTGGGATCTTCAATAAGAGTATAAATGTGTCCTAAGACCATAAAGTTTAAGAATCTTTGTTCTACACAAATGTCAAAGTGGTTTTCCTAAAATGCAAATCTGAAGATGGTACTCTCTTATTCAGTACAGTAGTGACACTATATTGACTCCAGAATCAAATATTTCATTTTTATATTTATCCTTCTAAAATATCTTTTTTTCCTGATTTAAAAAAAATTATTATTTTTTTTTTGGTGAGATAATGGGGTTAAGTGAATTGGCTGGGGTCATACAGCTGGTAAGTATTAAATGTCTGAGTCTGGATTTGAACTCAAATCCTCCTGACTTTAGGGTGGCTACTCTATCCACTGTGCCATCTAACTGCCCCCTAAAATATCTATTTTTAATGTAAATTTTGTATGTACATAGTTATTAGTATATCATTATACACATAACTTATAAGTATATAAATAAACACATATTAGAAATATGGTTCAATTTTGTTGCTATTGGTTAGAGTGCTCAGTTAAAACATTTAGAAACTCCTAATGTATAGAAACAGTTTAGGAAAATCAGGTTAAGTACTTGGGCTCATCTTGAGTTTGTCAACAGTCAACCTCAGAGTAGGAAAGCCTTCATAGAGCTGTTGCCACTTGCTACCATCTAAATTTTACAGCTCAATTTTTCTCCCTCCCTGACTGTAATAACAGGACTCTTTTGAATTGTAATCTTTTTAAAGTCTCTGGAAATGGAACCATACTGATATTTTCTTTGAATTTTTTGGAAATATTTTTCCTACAGAGTATGGGTCTGGGATTGATTGAGCTCCCTGCCTTCATTATGAGAAATCTAAAATGACATTATTGCTTTCTTCCAAACTTCCCATTACTTCCACTTCACCAACCAGCCTGTCCTTGTTGATCATAATTAAATGCAGAGTAGCTGCTCAGCGGAATGCTCCAGGGCTCTTGTCCTTGACTCTGTTGTGTTAAAGATTTTTTTTTAATGATATGGATGAAGACAGACGTGGCATACTTGTCAAGATACAAGAGTTCTTGACAGTCTAGAATGATGGGTTATATCTAATAAAATGAAATTTGAAAGAGAAAAATATAAAGTATTATACTTGAGTTGGAAAAAAATTAACTTTTCAAGTACAACACGGAGTCAATACGTTTAGAAAGTAATTTATATGAAAAAGATTTGGAGGTTTTCCAGTATTACATGCACAACATGAATCCAATTTGATGTAGTAGCCTAATAAACAAACAAACAAAAGACTAAAAAAAATCCAACTAACTAAGGGGATTTAAGAATGCATTAACAGAAGGAGTATTGGGCATATGGGGTTTTTCAGGGAGGACTAACATCTCTGATGTGAAGCTTGCTGAGCCCTTTTCAGGGCTGATCACCCACTACTGGCATCCACTTGTCACCCAACTCTTATTTATGGTTCCAAGAGGCTGCCATGTGTAGTGACCTCACCCTAATAAAACCATCTCAGCAAATGGGCTAAATCAGGTTAAGGGTAACTTAAAGTCCTGAAGTCATCTGTGCAGTAGAGAGATGTCTAGCATGTGAAAACTTCCTCTGGTGGAATGAGCAGATAAGAACAATTTGTTCCAACAGTCATGAAGGTGGCTGAAGCAGTTGCTGTAAAGTGCTTAGAGCTTGGTCAGATGTGGAAAATGCCGAGATGTTTAATGCATCCTGGGTCATTGCCAGTCATCCTGACTTTAGTCTTGCCACTGGACTTGGATGACACTGAATAAAAGAGAGTAAGATTGACAACTTTGTGCAGCTCTACCTCACTTAAATTCAATTCATGTACCTGTCAAGACATCATCTCATGATGACATTGGCCCTCTTCCAAGGAAGGATGAACAACACTAACAACAGAAGTATAATGTCTAGAATGAGGGAGATGATAGATAGTCTTTATTATATCTGAACTTGTCAGCCAGACCATTTGTGAGATAGTGTCCAGTTTTTGTATGACTTAGAAGGACTTTGGTGTACTGGAGCATGTCTAAAGGAGAGTAGCCAGGATGACAAAGTGACGGAAAACCCTGCTGTGTGACGATCAATGGAAGGAATTTGAATTTATAAAAGATTTAGCAAAGACATAATTACTGTGTGATATCTGTTTCAAAAGTCTTTCCTTCAGAGGCTTTAGAAACTGTTTCTTTAAGAATCAGGGAGCACTGTTTCTTTAAGAATCGGGGATTTAAAAATCAGTTCTTTAAGAACCTGGAGAATAACAATTTTATTGCCAGTCTATGACAGGAATTCTTAATTTTTTTTTTTTTTTGATTGTCATAGACTCCTTTGCTAGTCAGGTGAAGCTTGTTTTCAAAATATTCTTAGACTCTTTCTCAGAATAATTTGTTTAAAGGCATATAATGAAACACAGGATCACAAAGGAAATCAATGATTTGACATAGTTATCAAAATGTTAAAAACAAAAATAAAAATAAAGACTCCAACTTACAAATTGCTAGTCTCTGAGATATGATTTTGGAGAGATTAAAGAGAGTTAATAGTGAAGATCTGAGAAAAACTGAAGACAAAAAATGAGGAGCAACGAAAACTTTCTTAGAAGAACTGTTCTAAAGCTGTATTGTGAAAGAACATTATAAGGGGAATTCCATGAGAAATGATTTTAGAAAGAGACTAGAATTATGGTTTTAGAGAAACTGTAGTGAAGACAAGAACAATGAAGAAAAGCTTTTTTTCCCTGTTGGTCTTGATTTAATCTTTATTTTGTGTAGAGATTGAAGGGAATTATTTAGTAGGATAGTTAGAAGTGACTATTATCTTTCTTGTAGCTAAAATATTACAATTATTTATATCTTCATGCTATTATTGATCACATTATTAACAAATTATATAGTCAATAGTTTTAATATTCATTTAATCCAAAAAGATTACAAGGTTTTATATATAGAATAATATTAGCAGCTGCCTATGGGAAAAGACGTTTATCTATTTTATTAAATATTGTTAAATCATTTTAAATAATCAGACCTTAGTAGACAAATTATTGTTTAAGTAGTTATTAACATTAATTTATAAAATCATATTTAATACTTTAATTATATTTAACAAACTGGTAAGAATCTGATTTAGCTAATTAATTAATAAGCAAAATGTGCAGTTTCAAACATATCCCCAGATAATCCTAGAACTGCGAATGATAAGAATGACTATAATAATGAATAACAGGCTGAAGGGTAACCACCCTGTATTGGCTACAAGTAAATCTGTTAGGGGCAGCATGGTTCACTACAGTATACAAAGCCCTGAGCCTAGAGTCAGGAAGCTCTGATTTTAAATTTGGTCCCAGACACTGAGTACTTATGTAACTGCAGGCAAGTCACTTGATCTTGGTTTGCTTTAGTTTCCTCAACCATAAAATGAGGATAATGATGGTCCATATCTCCCAAGGTAGTTAAGATAATATTTTTAAAGTTTCTAACACATAGTAGGCACTTAATGTTTTCTTCCTTCTTTCTTTCCTCCTCCTTTCCTTTCTTCCTTCTCTCCTTTCTTCTTTTCCCCTCCTTCCTCCTATTTTCTCTTTCTTCTCCCCTTATTCCTCCCATAATTTGTATTATTTAATGATTCTGCTTATTGCTTCTGAGATATCATAGGATCATAGATTTATAAATTGAGGGGAATTCTGGGGGTTAAGTATCTTGCCCAAGACTTCACAAGTAATAAGTAATAGTACCAGATACTCTGATTCTAAGTCTAGAACTCCTTATATTGTCTATTATATCTCTTGATGGTCAATAGGAAAAATAAGGAATTTATCAGATGTTCTGATTTCAGCTAAATCAAACCTTAAGCAGATTTCTAGGTAATTTATGCTCATCACTATCTTATTTCTGTGTCTGTTGTATAACCTGCATTAATAAAGCATCACCTGTATCTTCTCTTTGACTAGATGGTCTGAAGTTTGTTGTTTGACTATCATTTTTGAAAATGACCAGCTACCTTATAGATGATGTCTTGACTTGAATGTGAATTGGATTTCAGTGAGTCAAAGTTGAACAAGGTTGTCAGACTTTCTCTCTCTCTTTCAGTCATCAGAATCCAATGGTAGGATAAAGATCAAGATGGCTGCAAATACTCCAAGATGCAGTGGATGAACTTGGCATCTTTAATGCTTAACAGAGCCCTAAATCCTGCACAATTTCTGCTTCATCTGCCTTGATAAACTGTGATCTCATACACTCACTCCATTTTTTGAAGTCTTCACATCTTCAGGGTAAACATTCCCCTAATTTATTGACAAGTTTAGGGTCTGTTGGTTACCCTTAATCTGGTTTATCCCATCTGCTGAGATGGTTTTACTAGGTCATGACTGCTTCACATGCTGCAGTGTCTTGGAGCCACAGGTAAGAGTTGGGTGAAGTGAGCACTGATGGTGGTTGAGCAGTCCTGAAAAGGGCTCAACAAGTTCTCACCCAGAGGTGCTAGTCCAATATGACTGCAATGATATCTCTTCTGTATCTCTCCCATTTATTCTTGCCCCAAAACATTTTATCATTCTTCCAACATCACATTTGTGGCTTTTCACTTTTTTTATTTAGAGCCATTATCCAGTTCTTCTATTGAATGTGTTTTCTTTGAAAAATGTATATCATTCCATTGTCATATTTCAGCTGAATTTTGTCAGCTAAGTCTCAGAAATGTCCATGAGATTGTATTTGCTATTCATAAATTCCTTGTGTTAAATTTCTTTGTTTGCTGTGTCAATTTCCCATAATCTTTGTCTTATTATATGGACAATTGTGACTGTACATATTGTTATCAAATCCTTTCTGTAGTTTTACATATATATATATATATATATATATATATATATATATATATATATATATATATATATATATATATATATATATATATAATTACCAGGCACTTCCTTCTTTGTGAATGCAGGTGGACAGAAATGAATTTGTCAAAGCAACAAAGGTAGAAGATAATGATAAAGAAACTGGGCCTGACCTGTAATTTTAACTAGTATGGGGAACTCTTGGGTGAGGAAACTCCCTGAACCAATGGAGATTGGCATTTTCTTTGCAATACAAAAAACATTTAGAGAGTTGTCTAGGATGGAAGAACTAAGTGATTTCAGAGATGCAATTTTAACCCAGGCCGTTCTAGTTCTAAAGTTTTCTTTATTCACTGTCTTTATGCAAAACAGAATGTCTATTTTTGGAGTTAAAGGTGAAAAGAAGATCATAGGTCTTTTTCATTTATATTTGTAATGGACAAACTTGGAAGAGAAGAGGTCAAATTTTTTTATTTCTTTGTGTCAAATGTGAATTGAAAGACATAGCTGGTAAAAAAGCTTACTTTTTTCTCATTCACTATTCACCTAAAAGACTTTTATACCTTCTTAAATTCCATTTAGAAGCTAGAGGAGATATGGTATCAGCATTTGCAACAAGCAAGACTTTGATTGGTTATTGATCTACAACATGTCTCCATTAGGATCATTAGGCTTCCTTTACATCATCAATTCTTTTTTTTTTTTTTTTAAATTAAAGCTTTTTATTTACAAAACATATGCATAGGTAATTTTTTAACACTGACCCTTGCAAAGACTTCTGTTCCAAATAATCCTCTCCTTCCCCCCACTCCCTCTCCTAGTTCACAGGTAGTCTAATACATGTAAAATACGTTAAAATGTATGTTAAATCTAATATATGTATACATATTTGTACATTTATCTTGCTGCACAAGAAAAATCAGATCAAGAAGGGAAAAAACACTGGAAAAGAAAACAATGCAAACAAACAACAGAGAGAGTGAGAATTCTATGACACTCAGCTCCCACCATCTTCTCTTTAGGTATAAATGGCTCTTTTTATCACTGAACAATTGGAATTTGTTTGAATCTTCTCATTATTGAAGAGAACCATATCCATTAGAATTGATTGTCGTATAGTCTTCTTGTTGTTGTGTACAATGATCTTCTGGTTCTGCAAATTTCACTTAGCATCAGTTTATGTAAATCTCTCCAGGCCTCCCTGAAATCATATAAAATTTCCCCTTACAACTGCTTTGGCTGCATCCCACAATTTTTTTTTTTTTTTTGCATCTCATTGTCATTCTCTTGGATGAAATTATTGATTGTGTCTATGATTTGCTGTTTCACCCATTCATTCTTTAGGATTAAATTATTTACTTTCCACTTGCTTTTTAGTCTATTTTCCCCTGGCCTTTTATTGAAAGTGATTTTTATTGCATCATGATCTGAAAAAAAAATGCACTCCCTATTTTTGCCTTTCTGCATTTAATTTTGAGGTCTTTATATCCTAATATATGGTCAATTTTTGTATAATTCCATGAACTGCCAGGAAGAAAGTGTACTTCTTTCTGTCTCCATTCAATTTTCTCCAAAGATATATCATACCTAACTTTTCTACGATTCTATTTACCTCTTTAACTTCTTATCTATTTTGTGGTTTGATTGGTTTGATTTATCTAGTTCTGAGAAAGCAAGGTTGAGATCTCCCATTATTATAATTTTGCTGTCTATTTCTTCTTGCAACTCTCTTAACATCTCCTTTAGGAATTTAGATGCTACACCACATGGTGCATATATGTTTAATATTGATATTATTTCATTATCTATGGTATCCTTTAGCAAGACATAGCTTCCTTTCTTATCTCTTTTAATTAGATCATTTTTTGCTTTTGTCTGATCTGAGATCAGGATGGCTACCCTTGCTTTTTTTTTTTTTTTTTTTTTTTTTTTTTTTTATTTCACCTGAAGCATAATAGATCCTGCTCCAGTCTTTTATCTTTATTCTGTATGTATTTCTCTGCTCTAAATGTGTTTCTTATAAAAACATATTGTAGGATTCTGGCTTTTAATCCAGTCTGCTATCTGCTTCTATTTTATGGGAGAGTTCAACCCATTCACATTTATGGTTAAAACTACTAATTCTATATTTCCTGCCATCTTATTAACCCCAAATTATACTTTTCTCTTTTCTTTTCCCCTTTCTCTCCTCCCCATTATTTTACTTATGAGCACTACTTGCCTCAAGCAGTCCTCCCCATTTAGAGACCCTCCCCTTTTCTTATACCTTTCCCCTACTGTTTCTGTTTTCCCTTATATCTATCCTACCCCTTCCCCTTTTCCCTTTCCCCTCCCACTTTTCTACAAACCAAATATGACTAATATTCTTTCTTTGAGCCAAATCTGATGAGAGTAAGATTCACTCAAGGTTCATCATCCTCCCTTCTATCCCTCAATTATAATAGGTTTTCTTTGCTTCTTCCTGAGATGTTATTTCCCTCATTTTACTTCCACTTTCCCCCTTTTCTGGTACAATCTCCTTTCTATCTCTAGTTTTTTTTTTTTTTTTAATAACAGTAAAATCAGATTATACATGCACTCTCTAGGTATACCCATAACAGAAATACACTTCTCAAGAGTTCTTTTCTTTTTACCTTTTTATGCTTCTCTTGAGTTCTATATTTGGAAGTAAAATTTTTTGTTTAGCTCTGGTCTTTTCATCAGAAATAAATGGAATTCACCTGTTTTATTGAATCTCCATCTTTTTCCCTTAAAGAAAATTCTCAGTTTAGCAGTGTTATTTATTCTTGGCTGCATTCCAAGTTCCTTTGCTTTTCAGAATATCAGATTCCAGGCCCTTTGATCCTTTGAGGTGGATACTGTTAGGTCCTGAGTAATACTTGTGGCTCTTTGGTATTTGAATTCTGTATTCTTTCTGGCTGCTTGTCATATTTTTTCCTTGGTCTGATAGTTTTGAAATTTAGCCACAATATTCTTTGGAGTTTTAATTTTGGGAGCTGTTCTGTGAATTTTTTCAATGGCTATTTTACCATCTGATTCTATGATCTCCTGGAAGTTTTCTTTGATGATTTCCTAAAAATAGTGTCTAGATTTTTTTTCCATCATGGTTTTCAGGGAGTCCAATAATCCTTAGATTGTCTCTCCTAGACATATTTCCAGGTCAATTGTTTTCCCAATTAGGTATTGCACCATTTTTTCTATTTTTATTTCTTTCTTTCTTTTTTTCTTTTGGTTTTGCTTGATTGATTCTTATTATCTCATTGAATCATTCATTTCCATTTATTTAGTTCTAAATTTTAATGAATTATTTTCTTCATTTACTTTTTTAAACTTCTTTTTGTATTTGTTCAATTGAATTTTTAAATAAGTTGTTTTGTTCTATGGAATTTTTTTCCCCATTTCACAAATTCTGTTTTTAAAGGAGTTATTTTCTTTTTCCACTTTACAAATTTTATTTTTCTGAGAGTTTTTTATTTTTCCATTTTGTCAATTCTATCTTTTAATGAGTCATGTGCCTTTTTCAAACCCTCTTTCCCCATTTTTCTTCTAGGAGAGCCTTCTAGGGACTAGGTTACATCACCTTTTGGGGCTTCATCTGGAGGTGATCTGCTTTTAGTCTCTTCAGGGTTTGAAATCTGTTCTCTTTCACCATAAAAAACCCCCAAAAAACCAAAAAACCTATCTATGGTCAGAGCTCTTTTTTGCTTTTTCACTCATTTTTTTTTAAGTTAAGTTTTGCTTTTAGGGCAAGGGAGATTGTCCACACTTCCTCTATAAGTGGCAGCAGCTGTGCTGACTGACTTTAGATGCTGGATGGACATGGCCAAGTCTTGTGAGATTCTGGCATTTGGGGGTTCCATCTTTATCTTTTGTGCTTATGTTGGATGTTTTATAACTTCTTTGCTGATCTACTGGCTTGAAACCAGTAGCCAGCACTGATATAGATTCCTCCCTGTGGATTCTCCAGCCCATGAAGCCCTTATAGGCCTAGGACTCTGTGCTCTGCCTGCTTGAGTTTGGCCTGCCTCCCTCCAAGCCCCATTGAAACCGACTTTTTCTGGTGTTCTTTGAAATTATCTTCTGCTGGTAATTTGTTGCACTCCCAATATTTGTGGATTCTGCCAATCCAGAACTAATTTTGAAGCTGGATACTAAGTAGTCTGAAGGTTGTAGGAAAAGATCAGAAAGAAACATATGTCCTCTCTGCCATTTGGCTGCACCCTCCATCAATTCTTTTTTTAAAAAAAATATTTAATTTTTCCCAATTACATGTTTAAATAATTTTTAATATTTAAATATTATTGAGATCTTTCTGTTTTCCTTATTCTTTCTGTGTCTCTCTCTCTCCCTTCTCTCTTTCCTTTTCTTTTTTAAAAAAAGTCAACACTATTTTCTTTATAGATTTAAGGATAAGAATCTGGGGACTATAGATTCATCTGCTTATTCTTAATCATCAATAAACTGATAAAAGGGCATACTTTCTTATTCCTTCCCTCCCTTCCTCTCTCCTTCCTTCCTTCCTTCCTTCCTTCCTTCCTTCCTTCCTTCCTTCCTTCCTTCCTTCCTTCCTTCCTTCCTTCCTTCCTTCCTTCCTTCCTTCCTTCCTTCCTTCCTTCCTTCCTTATTTGAAGGAACTTAATAAACACTATTTTCCCATTCATTTTAAACATTTCTTTTAGGGAAGAAACATATAGCTGTCCAATACTTGCTGCATTTTGTACCTGGAGTGCCTTTCTAGAAGGGATCATGTCAATTATTTTTGGGAAGAGCCTAGGCAGCAGTCAAACCTAAGCTTTGAGAGATTATCCTCCAGGTTTTACTCTGGAGTGAGAATATAAAAATCCAGACAATTTAAAAATTATTATTCTTCTCTTTAGCATCCCAGGCTCCCCTAGGACTTAACTTGATCTGTGTGATCACAGAACTGGGTGTCTCTGTAGGAGAGAGCATGTTAACTTCTTGTGCCTATGGATTTATTGCTTGTATCATTTAATTGAATCGAATAACTAGGTGATGAAGACTGCAAAAAAGTAGGTTAGATTTGAAAATACTGAAAGACTAGGATAATTAGAAGGATTGGAGGGACTTAAGTTTTCAATGAAACCTAGGAGTGGGCTTAAGAGGAAAGAAATATAGAGAGAGATGGAAAGACAAGAGATGATCAGAAAGAGCAATTTTATCTTTCAAGATCATGGAGGATTTATAATTATGAGGTCTAAGATATGACCATTCCTATTGGTAGCTGAGGTGAAGATATGGCTCATTGGGAGTTAAGAAGGTTAATGAACTTGGAGAGGATGTTAAAGGGACACTAAAGCATACATGCACAGATAGATTGGTGTTACCTATCTGTCTGTCTGTCTGTCTGTCTGTCTAGCTATCTATCCAGTTATTTGGATTTGAGCTGGAAAGAAAGTTCGGTTACTGAGCTCCATGAGAAAGGAGAGACAGTGTCTTGGATGTTGGGGCAATAAAAATATAAATCAAGGGATACAGAGAGATCTTAGCACATATATATATATATATATATATATATATATATATATATATATATATATATATAACCCATGTTACAAGAAATACTATGTCTTAAGAAACAATGAATTTGAAGAATTTGCAGATGTAGAGGAAGATACAAACTGATGCTGAATAATAAGCATAACAAAAAATACAATATGCAAAAGGCTACAATAACACAAATATAAAGAACAATAACAAAAAAAGAAATTGAATATTGCATAATTTCAATAACCAATCTTGGCTCTGGAGAAGAGTTCAACAAATGCATATCCTTCCATTTATTTCACAGATGGGGAGATGGAATATTTCAAATGCTATAAGACATAATGGATAGTTAATTTGGCTGAATTGCCTTTTTTCCTCTTTCTTTTAAAATATATCTATATCTATCTGTGTATCTATACTTTTATAAAGGATGACTTGCAGGGGGAGGAAAGAGGTATATACTTAGTAATAAAAATAAGGTAAAAATGAAATATATCAAAAATTAAATAAAAGTTTTTAAAAATTAGTTTATTCTGAGGGCAAAGATTCTTGTGATAGATATGAAAATCTTTTTGAGCTGTGTGAAAACTAGATTCCTGTTAGAGTTTCAAACTCTAGAAATCAGGTATACTAAAGTTCAATTGACCTGAAGGCCAGATCTTTCTCCTCTCCCCAGCTATTTGCTTGCTGTTGGCACATTTAGATTTAGATTTCCTGGGTTAACTTAGCCCCTCATTTCTCATTCCCTATTAGGCTACTCAGAAAATATCCTTATTTTAGTTATCCAGATAATACTACTGCTTTCTCCCTTGGATGATGGGATAGCTTTCTATTAGTGCCACATCTGATTTTCATCGAAAATTCTATTTAGATTTAGCCAGGAGTGGAATGTGCAGTTTGTTACATGCTTAAGCTCTGCAATCTGAGTGTGGAGCTGCAGACAGCAAAGGAAAGAGAGGGTGTCCTGTGCCCTGTTGACATTTATCCCTCTTCCATGGTTGATGTCCCTGTGCCACATTGTCCTTTTTGGGGAATATTTTCCTCCCCTTTTGTTCTACATCATGATCTTGCCACGATCCTGAAAGAAACAGTCAGGAAAATGCTTATCTTTCCCTCCTTTCCCAAAGCTGCTGGTAGTTGCTGAATTGAAGGGCTACGGCATTTATGAAATAATTTTTAAAGTCTTGGGGCTTTAAACTAAAACAGTATGATTGAGCACATTATGTTCATGAAGAAGAGATAGGTCTCATCTTCTGGCCAAGGATGCTAGCTAAAGCCCAAAGCTGGAAGTTGAAGGTCCAGAAGCTCTGGCTCAGGGGAACTCTTCCTGACATGGGCCATCAGAGACCACAAGCTAAGCAGGGTCTTGAAGAGATTATACATCCTGTGGATACTACATGGCACCTAAGGTCTTTCTCAGCTCTAAATCTGTGATCCTATTATAATAAGGTTACAGGGTCTGCTAAGTTTACTTGTAGGTCACCTTTCAATCTGCCACATGATTCATTCTGATATTTAATCTCATCGTTTTAAATTCTAGGGTTATCTATCTTGTTTATTTGCTCATTAGGAAAATCATAACCTCTTTCTCATTAATTAATTAGTTATTTCAGAGTCCTCACCCTAGTTTACGAAATATTATTTAAATGACAATATCACTTACCTATTAAATTCAAGAAGTTTCTTTCCCTGTAAGCAATTATTTAGTTCATCTCTATATACCAAAGTAACTAATTTCTTAGGATTCACTCAATATTAGAATTTCAGGGTATACAATTTATTAACAATATAATTAATAATAATAATAAGAGATAACTATTTGCAATATTTTAATATTGGGAATGATTACAATCAGAGTCATTGCTAATAATTATTACTACTGCAGAAGATTTCTCTCTTGAAGCATCCTTTTTAAAATTTTATTTTTCTTGAGGATTTTTGGGTCTTCTTTCTTTTATAAAATGACTATTATGGAAAAAATTTTCATGAATACACATATATAATTTTCAAAAAAGATTTCTCTCACTTTCTAGGAAACACATTTATACCATTCATTTCATTCAAAATATCAAACAAAATTTCTTCTCAAGAACTCATTTCTTTCTCTTTATAAGAGAATGATCTTTTTAACCTCGTCCCTTCCTACCTTTCCAGGCTTATTCTTTGATCTGTGTACCCTGTGACCCAGATATATGGATTATCTTCAGTTTATCCTGCATATAGCAAGATTTGTACATAGCCGTTTGAATATTGTCCCCTCCATTAGAATGAGTTTCATCAAAGTAGAGATTTTTTTTATGCCCCCAGAGCTTAGCACAATGCCTTGCACATATTAGATACTTAAGAAATGCTTGTGAATGTATTGAGAATATACAGGTTAAAACAGTTGTATTAAGAAGGGAAGCCTCTCCTATGTTCATTCTCTCTTTGTGACTCTTCAACTATGACAAGAAAAGTCTCTTCACTTTCTTTCCAGCTGCTACTTTCAAGGATATCTCTAGATTTACTCTTAAAATTTTCTTTCTATTGTTTTTTCTTCAGATAATAATTCAGACTTTTTTTTTGGCACAGCTCCAAAGTGTCCAGATGAAGTTTCCACATGGAATCCAGCTGCTTCCAAGAGAATTGTGAGGACGTGTAAGGGAAATATCTTAGAGAGAAAGACTGTGGATCATGTGACATTCTGAAGCTTGTTCTGGTCAGCTAACCTCATGAATAAGAGGAAGGCTCTTTGATTGGACATGGAGGCATTAAAAAGTGCTGGGGAGCTTCCGTCTCTTCTTAACTTTTGGGGAAGCTCAGCAACCAATGGAAAGATATGACCTTGTCAGTCCAGAGGGATCATTGCAGGCTGTCATTTGAGAATGAAGGCTTATAGATAACACATCAATGTCACAAATTTTGAGGAGATAGGGCATTTCTCAACATCCTGTGGTTCTGTAGCTTGGATTTTGTGGCATCAATACTCTGAGGAGTAAGAGGCAACCTTTGGGGCTTCAGAACAGTGATACTGAAATGCAATTTATTTTACAGTCTTATTGCATCTGGACATGAACTTGGCGGGACCAATGCTCTGTAAGAATTGAATTAAGTTTCAAGCCTTCTCCTTCATAAATTGAAGTATACAGAAGTTATACAAAAGGGAGTTATACAGAAATTAAGGTGATGTAAGGGAAAGTATGCTCAAGAAGTATTGAGGGAGTTATTTAGATTTTTGTCCTTGCTATACTCCTATGTGACATTTACTTGATGTTAAGGGGAATGGAACTTGAGGGCTAGTCAATGGAGTTTCTAAAATGGGGTGGAATACAGCTGATGGGGGCTTGAAAAGTTAAATAGCTACAAACCAAAAGGAAGTAACGTTACAAGTCTAGTTCTTGAAGCGAGAGCCGTAACTTACACATTATACCAAAAAGAAAGACTTCTCCTTACTTTTCCCTATTCTTTCCTCTACAAACTCACCACAGATTCTCATAGAATCAAAGTTAAACTCACAATTTCTCCATAGGAAAAGCATCTAATTGAATAAAAATTGTGACTATAACTCCTAATTTCTTTTCTTTTTAAAGAGGTCATGGCAATTTCTCTATAGGAGAGGTTTTTGAAACAAATTACATCCTGATTTTATTAATTTCACTGTACATTGGGATTACTATGTACCTGGTGGGATTAGCAGTATATTATTGGAATTTGTATACAGCTCTGCAGTGTTTGAAACATGAGTAACCTTTTTTCCCATATGTATACCTCTCCATTTGTGTTCATTATGTATTTACCTTCTTCCCATTGATGGTGTCTGCTACTGATTTATTGGGAATGATTTGTTGCTGTATTTTTTTTGTTGTTGTTGTTACTATTCTACTCCACTAAATTCTTTAGCTTTGAACTAATTGTGTTCTTTGGCTATGAAAGGTGAACATGCCACTGGAGGATTATGAATTATGGTTTTTGAGTGGTTATGAACCTATACTCTACCTTAGGTTAACTCTCTCAAGGAGAGCCACTAATTGTACCCCAATGTTCCAACCAATATCTCAGGAATCATTAGGGGAACATATGTGACATCATTTAAAAAATAAATAAATGTGCTTATGATTTCATGTATAAGCATTTATTTTTCTTTGGGCATTTTAATTATTGTTTTTGTGACACTACTTCTAAGTTTAGAATAAATTTTTTTAAAATTATACTGTTATCCCTTCCACATAATGATTTTCCTTACTGTGGTTTCATGATATCATAGGTTGGCATAAGAAATTAAATGAGAATTTTTTGGAGAGTTTTATGGAAGCTGTAGAAGCTGACAAAGGCCAGCAGATGACACAGAAAAAGTTTAGACATTTAGAAATGCAAAAAATATATGTATAATACCAACATATTTTATCTTTTAATACCATAACAATTCAGACTTTTTCTCTGGTGCAAAGAGAGGGCCAAAAATTTTCACATAGATTTTCAGATCCTGAAACTAATAACATGCCAGCAAAGACAATTATGCATGCATTAGAAGAGTTGAGATTAGTTGGGATTGAGGTGATTAAAATAGTAGATAACAATGATTAAATTGCTACTGGCAAGGAAGAGAGGACCTTCAAGTGACTGACTCTATTGTCTGTTCAGTAATAGTTCCAAGATAGCTACAGTTTATAGGAAAGGAAATTAATTGCAATGATATAGCTATATAAAATTTTACCAAATAATGGTTCAAGTTGGCTCCTGAGATATGGCACAGTGAGAGTGATTCTACTTCTGGACTCCATTCCTGATTTCACTTCAAACTTTTATTGTATCTTAAAAGCATATATTGATTTTTGTTATTGTTAAAATGTTTACCTGACATTATACTGATTTCTTGCAATGTCCCTGGCCAAAAGAAAGGTCAGAGTTCTTTTATATGAGTATATATTTTTCCTCTTGTTTCCCTTATTTATTTCCTTTTTAACTTTTCGTTTATGAAGTCTGTCTGTAATAGGATAGGTTTTTGAGATATTTAAAGTAATTACTTAACCTTGGCTCAATGGCTTTCATCTTCAGGGACCTTTATAAATACACAAGAAGTCAGAAAGTGATATATGGGATTCTGATGATAGTTTTCAGTTTCCAAGAGACATTTAAGTAACCTTTCCACAATCCTGCTCCGAGAGCACTAAGAAGCATTGAAATATTACATTGTTCATACTTCTGTACTATCTTTGGTGCTTAGGAGAGTCTTACATAGGTTGTTGAATAGACAGATTTCTATAAATTTGCTTATAACCGTGAAAATAATATGATTATAAGGAAAAGGAAGATTAATTTGATGAGTAAGGGGAAAGGAATAAGCATTTCTATAGCCAACTATTGTGTTCCAAGAACTGTGTAAATATTAATACATTTGATCCTCATAACAACCTTGTAATGTGCTACTGAGAATATACAGCAAATACATTAAGTGAGGGATAAACATTTTCAAAAACAAAATTTGGGGTTAAGTATGAGTTAGTATTATCAAAGAATACATGAAATCCACAAAGAATGAAAAAAATATAGCATAAAGCAAGGCTTCTTAAACTTTTTCTCTCTCAACTCCTCTTTGGCTGAGAAATTTTTATTAACATTTGATAAGAAATCATAATTTTGTGACCTCCACATTCAGTTATGTGACCCCATATAGGATTATGAGCCATAATTTAAGAAGCTTTGGTATAAAGGATAGGGGCCATTTCAGTTTCCTCTTTGAATCAAATAATTAACCAGAGGCTGTAGTGAATGGTCTGGATTTTTCTTCTCTTTCTTCTTATGGCATTCAACAAAGTAATTCCTAATTTGCTAAGCAAGGACTTTGAATTGAGAGACTCACAGAATTTCTCTTGAATGAAATTTCTGTGTGGTTTTCCCTTTTTAGCCTTCATTGCTTTCCTAAGTGTTTTAATATTTCCACTACTCTCTTGTCCAGCAGTCTCTCTTTATGTTCAAGTTCCATCACTTCTTCACTTGTTGGGTCTCTGTCTTAGTTATCTATCTTCCTTATTCCCTTTATTGCCTATTAAGTTAAAAATAGGAAGAGGGATTTCATTGATATAGATAACTCCTGGATGAGAAGACCACCTCTACTAATGCCAATTGGAACCTTCGTTGTAGCTTATTGTCTTGGATAGAGAGTTGTCAATCTCTCAGGTCTCAATCTACTTGCAAAATAAAATAGATAAAAATAGAATGGAACAACATAATGCTAATTTGTGGCTTTCAAAGTCAAAATATGTACTCTTCAAGATCTAATTGAGTTTGACACTAATGGCTTAGAACACTGAGGACTTAAATGATTCCCTTAGGGTCACATGATCAATTTGGTTTAGAGGTGGGAATTAAGTCCAGGTCTTCCTGACTTTGAGAACAGGTCCTCATTCACTATGCCCCCTATATTATGAAAATAAAAAGTTAAAGTATAAAAGTAGAAATAGGCATTGATTGAACACCCACTGTGTAGCTAGCAGTGTGCTAGACAATGCTATAAAAAGAGGTCAAAGTATGGTAAAATATAACTGAGGATGGCCCCTGTCTTCACAGAGTTTGCAATGGGGAAGCAAGACTCAGAAACAGAATCACTTAGAAGACGATAAAGATATGGTAAAATTAAAGAAAAATAATGAATTACAAACCATCAGTCCCATGGAAGATTATATAAGCTAGAGATCACCATGGATAGAATAGTAAACCCTTGAAAGCTAAGTAGGATTTGGACAGCTAATGGGGCTCATCAGGGAATATATATTTATTTAGACATGACATTGATGTGTAATTATTAAAATACTAGAAATTTCAATTATATTATTTATTAAGCATTTAATACTGCTACGTGAAGCAAGTAGGTAGATCAGTGGATAGAACATTGGGTCTAGAGTCAGGAAGAGCCAAGTTAAAATATAGCCTCAGAATTTGCTAGCTGTGTGACCTTGGGCAATGGCTTAAGTTACTCAACCTGTTTGTCTTAATCTAGGGGAGAAGGAAGTAACAAACCATTCCGGTATCTTTGCCAAGAAAAGCCCATGGACATTGTCCGTGGGTTCAAAAAGCATTGTACCTGACTAAACAATTCAACAACAACAATGAATGTGCAAGTGCATTGTGGGGAAATGATGAAGGGCAAAAGGTGGTCCCTAGCCTTAAGGGGCTCACAACCTAATAGCAACACACAGTGATACTGTAGGATAAATTTGAAATAATCAATAAGACAATGAAGTAGAATTAAGGATTGGGAAATGCCAACTGTAAAAGGTAAGATTTTAGACTGGACTTGAAGAAAATCAGGGAAGGCAGTTGTAGAGAGGAGAGAGGATATTCCAGGCAGGGGGAAGCTGATAAAAATGCTCTGAGTTAGGAGAGGAAATGTCATGTGTGAGAAACAGCAAGGAGGCAGTGTGATTGGATTGAAGAATGTCAGTACTTTAAGATGAAAGAAACCATAAAGGTTGGATTTGATTGCCAGAGGATTTTATGTTTGTTCCTGAAGGTGATAGGGAGTCACTGGAGGTTTTGGAATAGGGAGGTGACCTGGCCAGATGTGTTTCAGAAAAATTGCTTTGGTAGTTGAATAGAGAATGGACTAGGGTAAGGAAAGACTTGTGGCAGAAAGACCGATCAGATTATTGCAATAGTCCAGGTGTGAGGAGATGAGGGTCTTGTACTAGAGTGGCTGGAGTATCAGTGGAGAGAAGGGGGAATATTGAAGAGATACGATAAAGGTGAAATCGACAGATCTGTGGATATTAGTAGTGAGAAATAGTGGGGAGTCAAGGAGGATAGCTAGAGGCTGAGTCTGAGGGACTTGGAGGAGAGGGGTAACTTCAACACAAAGTTTGGAAGTTGAATTTAAAGTTGTTGAATTTAAGATTTTTGCACCCAACATGAGATATTTGATAGTTGGAGCCTGGAGCAGAAAGATTAGGGCTGGATATATAGATTAAAAAATCACCAATAGAGAGATGATAATTAATGAAATTACCATGTGGAATCGTAGAGAAGGAAAAGAGAAGAGGGTCCTAGACAAAATTCTGTGGAATGCCCATAGTTATTGGGTGTGACCTGGATGAAGATCCAAGGAAGGGAGACTGAGAAAGAATAGTCAGATAGGTAGGAGAACCAAGAAAGAGTTGTGAGTTGAGGGAAGAGAGTATCAAGAAGAGTGTGATTGACAGTTCAAAGATTGCAGAATGGTCAAGAAATATGAAATTTGAGAAAAGGCCATTGGTTTTGGCAACTAAAAGTGGTAATGTTGGAGTGCAGTTTTGATTGAATGATGGGATTGGAAGCCAGACTGTAGAATTGGAAGACAGTGATAGGAAAGCAAATGGAGGTACTTATTATAGATGACTCTCAAGTAATTTAGTCAAAAAGGAGAGTAAACATGGGAAAGATAAAGAGGGAAGCAAGGAGGAATAATAATTGGGATAAAAGAATTAAGTTAAAAATATTAAAAAACATTGAAGGCAGTGTGTGTGTATGTGTGTGTGTGTGTGTGTGTGTGTGTGTGTGTGTGTGTGTGTGTGTGTGTGTTTTAAGAATTAAGGCGATATGGGCATGTTTATAGACAAGAGAGAAGCAATCATTAGCCAAAGATAGATTGATTAAAGATAAATGAGAAACTTGGCATGATAGAAGGAGCAATCTGCTGGAGGTGACAGAATAGAATGGGATTACTTATGTATGTAGAAGGGTTTGCTTTGGCAATGAGAAGAGCCACCTGTTCATGTGAGAAAAGGGTGAAGATAGAATTAGTTTAAATAGTTGCAGAAGGAATCTGAGTGATATGAGATATGGAGAAAGGGAGATGAGGGAGCTTTCAATAAGTGCCTCAGTTTTTTTCAGTCTAGTATGAGGTAAGGTTGTCAAATATTTTGATCAATCTCTTAGCAGTAAATAGTGATCACATGTATATATTTATTAAGTACTCACCTACCAAATATGATTATCTTTTCTCAATTCTCATGCTTAATTTCTTTGCAACTTTTGACACTGTTATCAGTGTTATCAAATCTGTAAATACTACAATGTAAATACTATTCATCACTTTTATCTGGAGATTCTCTTTTATCTGTTTCTGTAATGTTTTTGTGACATTGCTGTCTCTTGGTTGTCTTCCTTCCTGTCTGACTACTCATTCTAAGTTTGTTTTTTTTTTTTTAATGGATCTTCATCAAGGTTATGCCCACAATCTGTTAGGTGTCTCTCAAAGCTCTATCCTGTATTATTTTCTCTTCTCACTCTATCCTATTTTTCTTGGTGATGTAGTCAGCCATGGATTAGCAGGTACGTCCAAGATCTATATTTTCAGTCCTAATCTCTCACCTGAGTTCCAGTCTTGCAATTCTAATTGACTTTTGGATATCTTGAACCAGATGCCCCTCAAGTCATCTTCATCTTAATATTATAAAATAGAACTCATTATCTTTCCCTCCCTACAAAAATTTCCTCTCTTCTAAACTCTCCTATTATTGTTGAGGGGGCAAACATCTTTCCACTCAATCAAGCACAAATTCTTGATGTCATCCTAATTTCCTCATTTACACTCACTACATCTCTCTATTACCAAGTTTTCTTTCATTGCTATTCATTGTCGCTTCTTTCATAACATCTCTTGTCCTTTATTATTATATATAGTCACTCTCTTGGTGCAGGTCCTGACTTATTAATACCTATTCTATTATAATGGGCTTCTGGTTGGTCTTCCTGCCTCAAGTGTCTCCCAGTTCCAATCCATCCCTTACTCAGCTGCCAAAATGATGTTTTTCTAAAGGTCAGGTCAAACTACATCACTTCACTACTTAAACTCTTGTAGCTTCCTGTTGTTGTCCTTTGTTTTCAGAGAGGAACAATAACATCATGAGGTTGAGGTCTTAACTTGCACATCAATTGGATTTGGCATTCAAAATCCTTCCCACCTGACCCTTCCTACTTTCCCACTCTTCTTAATATTTACTAGCTGAGTGACTCTGGGTAAGTCACAACTCCAATTGCCTCTTGAAAAAAAAAGAATGAATAAATCACTTGTAGCTTATCACAGACTCTCCCTTCTGCCTGGTATGCTCTCCCTTCTTCCGTCTCCTGATTTCCTTTGCAGATTTAAAGATTCAACTGGAATCCCACTTTCTACAAGAGTGTTTTCTCAATAGCTTCCTGCCTCCTCTTTGAAAGTAGTTCTATTTACACTATATATGTCTTATATATCCACAGTTTTGTCTCCACCACCAGTCTGTAAGCTTGTTAAGGGCAGAGGCCATGTTTTTGCCTTTCTTCATATTCTTATATGCTAAATAAATACTCGTTGACTGTTCACCACCATACCAGGTTATGTGGGCATCTTAGAAATGGAAATAACAAAGGCATCCAACCATCATTATGCATTCCACGTTACCTTCCTTTTGGTATCACCCCAAGTATCATCTGCCATTGTTGCTTAAAGTCATTGTTGCCATGGTAAGCAATGTGGATAGTGGTTGTAGGAGCTGTTCAGCTGCTCTGATTACAAAGGAAAATGGAAGTTGGGGGCAACAGGTATACAGCTGGGCAAAAAATATTGGAGAACACTGAAAGCAGCGTACTGAGTAAACATTTTTAAACCACATTCCCTTGTTGATTACTTAGCATTTTCTCTCTCTCTGTGTCTCTCTGTCTCTTTCTGTCTGTCTGTCTGTCTCTCTTTCTCTCACTCTCTCTCTCTCTCCCCCATTCTCTTTCTCTATGAATGGCTCCCTCTCTTTCTCCCTTTCCCGTCCCCTCCCTTTCCCTGTGTCCCTTCCTTCCTTCCTCCTCCCCTCTCCCCTCACCTTCTTTCTCTCCTTTCCTCAGTTCCTCCCTCCCTTTCTCTCTGTGTTTGTTTCTCTTTCTCTCTCTCCTCTCCTCTCCTCTCCTCTCCTCTCCTCTCCTCTCCTCTCCTCTCCTCTCCTCTCCTCCTCTCCTCTCCTCTCCTCTCCTCTCCTCTCCTCTCTCCTCTCCTCTCCTCTCCTCTCCTCTCCTCTCCTCTCCTCTCCTCTCCTCTCCTCTCCTCTCCTCTCCTCTCCTCTCCTCTCCTCTCCTCTCCTCTCCTCTCTCTCCTCTTCTCTCCTCTTCTCTCCTCTTCTCTCCTCTTCTCTTCTCTTCTCTTCTCTTCTCTTCTCTTCTCTTCTCTTCTCTTCTCTTCTCTTCTCTTCTCTTCTCTTCTCTCTCTCTCTCTCTCTCTCTCTCTCTCTCTCTCTCTCTCTCTCTCTCTCTCTCTCCTTCTCTCTCCTCCTCCTCTTCCTCCTCCTCTCTCTCCTTCTCTCTCTCTCCTCCTCCTCTCTCTCCTTCTCTCTCTCTCCCTTACTCCTTCCCCCCTCTCTCTTTCTCTTTCTTTTTCACCCTCTTTTTCTCTTTCTCCCTCTTTGCCTCTCTTCTTCTTTCCCTCTCTCCTTGTTATGGATGTTGTGTCATTACATCATGACTTTGCTCCCCACTTTTATAATTTACTTTGTATATGCACATTTTTGCTTCAAAGAAACACAATAGATTTTCAGTTTAAAAATCACATAAATCAAGGAACACTTATTTGCATTATAAAAGTTTTGTCATTCATTTTCTTAAAATAGATGAGTGCCTCTTATTACATATAAAATGATTCCATTAATAAGAGTAATAAGATTTTACACTTGAATATCATTGTATATGTTTCAAAATGCTTTGTGTTATCTTATTGGATTTTTACAATAATATGTATGATGTTGGAATAGAATGTTTTATGATTTCTTTTTTTTTCCTTTTGACAAGACAATTGAGGTTAAGTGACTTAGCTGGGATCACACAGCTAGGAAGTGTTAAATATCTGAGGTCACATTTGAATTTAGGTCCTCCTAACTCCAGAGCTGATGGTGACCACTAATCCCTATGCATAAGGGTATCTACCAACACCATTATATTTTGATGCTAAAGGAAATTACTTAGAGAATATATGTATATATGCATACACATTGTAGGAACATTACCTTTTGCCATGTATTAGAAATGATGAGTTTGTATCTCCAAAGACATCTTGCATACTACATTGCTGGAGCACCATCTTTTTGTAACATATAATAAAGTGTTGTCCAACTGTAGCAAATGCATCAGGAAAATCTCTGATGTTTTACATTTAATAGGGTCACTACATATAAATAACATAAAAGCAAGGAAGTAAAGTATGGCATTTCAGCGTGCCCTAGAACAGGTTTAAGGACTTTTTAAAATGTATAGGAGTTAGGCAGTTGACCCTAAGAGGATGCATTCCTTGAGAAGGAATTAGAATGAGCAAAAGCTGTACGACAGAGGAAGAGGAGTAGTTCAGTTTATAGGAGGGAAAATTGGGTGTAGACAGAGATTGATAGGTTCAAGGAATATCATAGAGCTTCTTGATGTAATGTAATTTAGACTTTAACACACTATGAAAGTATCACTGAAATTTTTTAACAATAGGTTAACATAGAATCATAGATATTATTAAAATTGTGATTTAGGAAGACTCTTTGTAATAGGTGTAGAAGGGAGTGAAAAGGAAGATAGAGATAGAACCAAGGAGGTTAGTTAGGAAACTTATAGTTTTCAATGATGAAGGTCCGATCTAGGGCAAGAGAATTGGCATAAAGAGTATGGTTAAGTATGGTTAAGAAAAATATTGTAGGGGTATGTAGTACTAATTTTAGGTACACCAAAGATCAATATGCTATTTTGGTATAATAACTGTTCAGACTTATAGCCAAGAATCCACCAGATGGTTAGTTATACGTGAAATACATATATTATATAAACAAAATCATTTAATTAAACAACACTTGACATTTAAATCACAAAAAAGTGAATTAAATAATTAGCATTTATTAAAGCAAATGTTTCAAAAAAAGAAAAAGGATGTATATATTAAAAACATATTTATAACATCCCTTTTTATGGAAACCAAAATAGGAAGCTGAGGGGATATCCTCCTCTGAGGACATTCTCTTATTGAGGAATGACTAAACAAATTGTGGTATATGAATGTGATGGAATATTATGTCATAAGACTTGATAAATCATATAGTCCCTCCAATTTTCAAATCAATTTCATTTTTTAAAATTTCACTTAAGTAATAAAATTTCATTCACTCGACATCCATAAAGAAGTTAATCTTTTATAATGCCAAGTGGATGGCCTGATAAGTCAAAATAATTTAAAAAGCTTTCATCATTGTTTCTGTTTATTAAAAGATATTAAGTTCATGTGTTAAAGTATATAATAGAAAAGCAACATTCCTGGAAAGAGGACTAAATTCATTATTTTTATTAAGTGGAATACCTTTAAATTTATCATGTTTTCTCATACCAATCTTAAAATTTTCCAAAGGTCTTATTGTACATTTCATTAATTTTTGCATTATATGAATGTTGGTTGATCTTGACTGCAATTGGAAGTAATGAAAATTCTTAAAAATGTCAAACATTAAAATAGTTTTCCAAGAAATTAATATTAGCTAACCTCTTTGCCAAACCACAATAAGAAGAATGAGAAAAATGCATACATAATGCAGGATGCCATGCCATATAGCAGTAGGAGTTCATAATCCACATGCTGCCAATTTTGATCCCATTATTGGACCAATTTTAGTAATGTGAATTTCAAGTTCTTCTATAACAACATTTTCTAGCTTGATTTGTTTTTTATTAGATTGGTGATAAATAGAAGAAATTTTATCCAAATGATTATCTTGGTTTATTTCAGATACTGAATTTTCAGGAGATAATTACAGCCAGTGATTTAGACACTGCTGAAGGATGGGAAAATTTTCTAACAATTGTGTAACTACTCCAGACTCTTCCCAGCATTGTAAAAGCGCCATCAGAACAAAATGCAATTAAGTTTGCTTTTGAATATTCATTATTAAAGGCACAATCATTTTAAGTAAACAATAATGTATTGAGAATTCATTGCTGTGGTTGACACTGATTCTTTTAGAGCAAAAATTAGCATGACTAGTACAGAAACTGATTGAACCACTCACTGGAGATAAATTATTAGGCTACTCATTCAAAATTGTAGATGCTTTGTCAATAATTACACAGATTTTTGGCATTCTCTTCTATGATATTCGTAATTATTTTCATCCTAATTTATTTTGTGCTATGATCTACTATTCTTGTTGTGGCTGTAAACAATTGACTATATTACTAAATTTTGCTCTTCTGATTCCATTGCCCCCTAAAATATCAGAAACTAAAAAGACAATTATAGAAACAAAAAGTTTGCCTTATTTTTCTACGCATAATTTCAGTGTGACTTGGTATTTCTGGAAAAACCCACAACAAATTTTTATAATTCTATTGCCAAGAACAGTATTATGAAATCAGATTATGAATAAATGCTTTTATTACTTTTTATTCAGCAAAGAAGTCACTCATAAAGTTTCAACAGGGCTGTTGATTAGTATTTTCATTTATGTTAATGAGTAAGAGAAAAGTGAAACAACCAAGATACATGTTGGAATTTGACTTGAGATCAAAGTTGTGAGTGACTTTATTTTTCTTTTTCCTAAAAAGAAATTTCTATCTTTTTTGCTGTTATTTACAATGTGATGACTAACATCATGACTCATTTTAAAGTTTAATCTGCATTATTAACATTTTCTCTATTACTTCCTAAGTTTAGATAATTCACAAAACTATAAATAAAATTTTGATTTATAGCATTGGATAATTTCTGTGGTGCAAATTATCCCATGGTGTTCAATTTTAAGCCACCAAGGTAATATCACTGAGCACAGAGTTGGGAAAAGATAAAAAATAGCATGCCATTATCTAACATTTTTGCCATACAGATACACTAAACATAAATAACTTTGAGAACATAGAAAACAGCAAAATATAGCTAAAACTTTAGGAAGTGATAAGTTTCGAATATCTATTATTTCTTCATATACTTCACAAGTGTGCAGCTTGGCAAATTAATGGAAGTTGCCATTTTACTTTTGACACTTCAAGAAGGAATGAATTCTTATTGCTTGGTGCCTTTATTTCATTGTCACAGATTTGCTATCATTGGATTAAACTCATTTCAGTAATTCCTTCATTAATTGGTTCTAATCAACTAAATAGATTTGCCTGGGATAGTTTAAGAAGGGGGAAGGACAGAATTACTTGGAGGTAGAGGAAGGAGGCAAATGACTCCTGCAGTTCTGTTCTAGTGAAATTTATCATGATTTTTTTTTTCACTAATATGCACCGATGGATGCAACCATGAGAGACGTCTGCAGTGGAAAGACCAGGAAACTTGGGCTTTAGTTTCAACTTTCCCACTAAATGTTTGGGTCAGTCATTCATTTAGTAACAATTATTTATTAACAGCTTTTCATGTGTCAAACACTGTGCAATGCAGTCCTTTCCATCAAGGAGCTTATATTCTTAAAAAAATTTTTTTAAAATTGATTTTATTTTTAATTTGTGGAATACATAATATAATATGATAAAAATATTTGAATATGAAGCTACAAATCTATTATGTATAATTTGCTATTCTTTTAAAATATATATTAAACTTATGCAATTTTTTTCTTTTTTTTTCTTCCCACCCTAGAGATAGCTACTATTTGACACAAATATGTATATATTTGTAATATCATTCTATACATACTTTTATCAGTTCTTTCTCCAAATACCTATATACTATCTACCTTCATATGTCCTTTGTAGTTAGTTTGGGTATTTATAGAAGTTAAAATAACTTAAGCTGCTCAAAATTGTTCTTAAAACAATATTGTTGTAATTGCATACAATGTTTCCTTGGTTCACTGCTCATTTCGTTCTTCATTATTTCATGTAAGTCTCCATATATATTTTTAAAAATCATCAAGCTCATTACTTTTTATAGCACATTAATATTCCATCATAATCATATGCCATGACTTGTTCAACTTTTCCCAATTAATGGACCTCCCTAGAATTTCTAGTTCTTTACCATCACGAGAGAACTTCTTTTTAGAACATATCTAGTAATCAAAGGATATAGACAGTTGAATAACTCTGGGCATAATTCCAGATTGCTCTCCAAATTGGTTGGATAAGTTCATAATTCCACGAACAGTGAATTAGTGTTCAAGTTTTTACACATCTCCCACATTTGTTGTTTTCTTCCATCATTTTAGCGAATCTGATAATTATAAAATGATATCTCAAGGTTGTTTTAATTTGCATTTTTAAATAAATAATGATTTAGAACAATTTTTCATATGACTATAAATTGTTTTACATTCTAATAAGGGAAGACAGCACTTGAATGGAGAGTGAGAAGCAGGGGAAGTGGGAAGGAAGAGGAAAAGAGGGAGCCCCCAGGTGTAATATCTACAGGCAGCTGAGGCACAGTAGCAAGTGAGTGACTTTTGGGGAATCAATTTCTATATTTGTAAAATAGGAGGCTGGCCTAGATGTTCTCTAAAATTATTTTTAATGCTAAGATTCTGTAATTTAAAAAAAAAAACTGAATAGGAAAAAGGACTGATGGTGGAAATCATTCAACCAATCAACAAACTTTTATTATTTATTTCTCTGCCATTTCACTGTTCTGCCTGCTCTCAGGTCATCATCTCTATTTACATTCTCCTTCTCTGTCTCTCTGAGTCTCTCTCTGTCTCTTGCTCTCTCTCTCTCTCTGCATCTCTGTCTCTGTATCTCTGTCTCTTTGTGTCTCTGTCTCTCTGTCTCTCTCTCTATCTCTGCCTGTGTCTGTCTCTGTCTGTCTGTTTGCCTGTCTCTCTTTCTCCCCTCTGTCTGTCTTTCTCTCTGTCTCTGTCTCTGCCTGTCTCTGTCTCTCTCTTTCTCTCTCTCTCTCCTCATCCTCTCTCTCCCCCTCTGTCTCTCTGTCTCTATTTCTGTGTCTCCGTCTCTGTCTCTCCCCCCTCCTCCTTCTTTTCTTTCTCCCCAGAAAGCCTCTATGATTTTTCTCAGCCTGACCTTTTTCCCCCTCAATATCCTCTCCATTCTAGACATACACCCTCCTCTTGCCTACAATCTTATTCTTTTTTTTTTTTTTTTTTTTGAATAGGGGAATAATGACAGAGTCAGGAGTCCCACAATTGGATCTGGAAGGTGTGGAGAAAACTCGATGTAACAATGTCCCAAGTGTAAGAAGTGGCCGTATATGGGGCAATCCTGCTCCTTATCCTCTTTTCCTCTTGCTATATAATGCCTGAGGTTTTGGCCAAATTCCCAGTTCTCCTTCCTCACTCTGCTTTGGAAATATAAGCTCTTCTCTTGTGGAGGTGGGGGGAATGGATTCTGTCCTATTGTCCTTTCTTTTGTTACTGTCTTTATTTTCCATTTTGGACTCCTAACTCAAGTGTCTCCACTAGCTTCCCTAGAACATGACAAATGAAGGCTTATTACTTTTCATTGAGTGGCTGACCTAATTCTTCTCTAACCCCTGTCACTACCTCTTCCTTTTCCCCTCTCCCCTCTCCTTACATTCTAGGATAGTAATCACTGACATTGTAATTGAAATTGAATGAGAATAAAAATTGTTTTCACAAAAGAATCTGGATACCATAATCATCATAGTAAACAATGAAATGATATAGTCAATATCCCTCAAAAATTAGTGAGAAAATGTACATAATGTACTCCATAAAACTTAAAAGTTCTATATAACTGTGAATTATGAATTGGAAAAAGAAAAAGAAATGTGATAGAATAAGGAATACAATGGAAAAAGCAGAGTAGGGAACATTTTTTTCTCAGCTTATTATATTAACAAAGAGACATTTTAATTTTTGGTGGTCCCATTGTGACCACCACAGGTATAACTATATTTTGAATTTGTATATCTCCTTTCCTCTGAGGAACTCTCTGTATTTTATGTGTATTATCCCATTTACTGTCTAAAAGATCCCAGTGGGAATATGAATTATTAACATTCTGTTGGCATGGGTTTGCCTTTGCGAACATTTTCTTCCCTGGGAATAGAATAATGCCACATCATTATAGAAGTAGACATTGACTGGAAGTCACCTACCACTTGCTGTGGAATAAGTTAATCACATAAATTTGGAATTTTGACTTTGCTTTGGGAGACTATTTTTCTTCTCTGTGCCCCAGTTTAGAATTCAGTTTAGTTTTATAAATTGTCATTGGAAATGCCAAATATATTTCAAAAATATTTGAAAATATTTTGAATAAGTCTATTAGTACCAATGGAGTCTGATCAGAGACTGATGAATGTTAATTTTTTTTAATTAAAGAATACTTCCCATGAAGTTTTTTTTTTGTTGTTGTCTATTTACAAGTTTGTGGAAATTTCTGTTTGACTGAAATTTTCTAGCCTTGGTCCTACATAAAAAATGTATTCCTTTTCTCAAGTGTAATGAAAAATGGTTCCACTTTTTTCAGCTAATGGCAACCAAACCCACAGATATGATACTACTTGTTAACTTGAAATATTTCAAACTCTCTCCGTGACTTGTTCTCCATAAAGCTGAGACATCCAGGAAAAGTAATAGTTCAAGCTTCCTGAATCACCTTGGAGCAAACTCAGGAGTCTCTGATAAGATATATACAAAACCTTGAAAAGTCATAACCTCTATCTTTGTTGCTAGATAGCAGTGTGTAGATAGGTGAATAAGTGAAAAGAAAGTCTTGCTTTTTATTGCTTCATTGGTACCTGTTGTCAGGTTTTGGGCTCCCTGAGTATTTGTAAATGTCTCATTAAAATATACTGAGGAACATTTTGCAAAATATTTATTGAATATCTGGATCAGAATAGCTCTTTTGTCAAAACTAAAATACTTTAGAATCTTCTGTCTGGATGTCTGCCCAATTTGAGTTTGACGCTTGGATTGATTTTTCCTCCCTCTATTTCCATGCAATGACTCCTGCTTCCAAAAAAAACCCAACTTAGTATTCACCTTGCTAGAAAAGTATGGCAAACAAAGCATTTGGATATAAGGGAAAGGGCTCTGGAGCAGGAGGTAGAAGACCTCAAGCTAAATAACACTTCTCTTGATTCCTAGAAGGGACTGGATAGTTGAAAACTATGAAAAAGGGACTTTGAAACCAATAGGTCCTGGATTCAAGTCTTGACTCTGTCCCTTCCTAACTGTTATTTTAAGCTAGTAGCAGATCTCTCTGGATCTTAGTTTTCTTATCTAGAAGAAAAATGGTTTAAATGGTCACTGAGATCCCTACCAACTCTATCAGTCTGTGCATTTATGAAAAAAAAAACAAACAAACTAAAATGAAACATTCTCAGCATTATTCTTTGGAGTAAGCTTAAAATTGCTCTGCTGCCTCTCTACATAATAATAGCTGAGCAGTTAAAAGCAGGTAAGTGGGTGCAGTACTGAGAGCACTGTATTTAAAGTCAGGAAGACCTGAGTTCAAATCATGTTTATATGTAATTGAGGGAGAAAAACATTCTTAAAAAAATAATTCCTTGAAGATTTCTTTTTGTCTTTTAATCTTTAGTACACAAAACAGTTATGATATTTAGTAAATTTTTGTTGATGCATTTCTAGAGTGATTGGAATTCATAAATTGTCTATGTAGACTGCTAAATATACAATCTATACTGTTACTTCCTAGCTCAGTGGAGAGAGCACTAGGCTTGGAGTCAGGAAGATTGAATTCAAATTCTGCTTCAAATTCTGTGTGATCCTGGGCAAGTAACCTGATCTCTGTTTCCCTCTGTTTCCTCATCTGTAAAATGGGGATTATAGTCGCACTTACTTCCTAGGGTGAGGATGAAATGAGATAATAATTGTAAAGCCCTTAGAACAGTACCTGGCACATAGTGCCATTTAAATGTTTGTTGTTATTATTAATTTCCTCATGTATAAAATAAGTGTTTTGGAATTCTATGGGTCTGAAGGTCCCCTTGAGTTCTAAATCTAGGATCTTATTCACTTCCTAACTGGCCTATATTCCAGGTTCAAATATAAGCATATTAAAAAGCAGTGACTCATTGAAAAGCTTTTATATAAGAATTGTAGGCCCTTTGCCAATAATTTTCATTCCCATTTTGGAAGCGATTAAATCAGTATAGTTTCCTTTACTTTTTTGAAGAAACAATGTTGTCTCCCATTTGTATTTCCCTGTTTTTCTATCTAGCATACCAGTTGTCCTCTGTGGGATCCTGGACTTTTACCAACTGCTGAAGATAGAAATAAAGACCACCTCGTATTTACCCAAACTCAATCCCTTTCTCCTGACAGGCCATTGTGCTTTCTTCCAACTGTGAAAATTAGTGTGAGTGTAGCAACCTGGTGCATAGATCCACAGAGGACCTTGACTTGGCAGCCCTTGAAAATGTGGTGAGCCAGCTCAAGAACCAGGAGCCCTCATTTTCCTTTTTCTCCTTTCCTTCTCAATGGAAAATAAGGTAATTAGGAGGGATAATTGTGCTGATAGAAAAAAGATTCATTTTCCCATATTGTTTTGGGGATACAGAGTCAGAAAAAGGGTGAACAGGGTCAGCTAGAAGAGGGAAGCTTGAATAAGCCAGACTTCCAATGAGACATGGTGTTTTTTAGTATAATGAGATTTTGGTACTTGTCCAAATGACCTAAAATAGAGATGGGAACCTTCTTCTGGGAGGACTGTAGGAGTGAACTGGTAAATGTCTAACAAGTAGATGTCTTTTGGGGGAAGTCCATATGATATATTTTTGAGTTTAATTTGAATTATGAACATTTTCCTATCATTTTCTTAAGCCTAGACAATAAATCAATTCCTGATTTGTGCATTTGCCAATTTCCAAGGTATAAATTCTCATCCTTAAAATTTAGCAATCAGTTCATCTGAGCTAGTATGAATCAGCTATGGTATACTACCAGGGACTGATGGATTCATGTGTGTTCTACATTGACTGATGTTGGGGAGTGAAAGGGGGGTGGGTGGACACATATCAGTTTCTATCCATTGCCTGCCTACCAGAGGCACCATGTACTAAGCTGGAGAGGGAAAGGCCATCTTCTCTTCCCTTTCAGTCCAGGTCCCTGACCTTATTTTGCCTTTTTTTAGTTCTAGTTCCAGTGGAATTTGAGGTTTGAGGGAGCCAGGAGTCCAGGTTGGATGTTGGGACCAGCCCAACAGGGAAACCCTAAGAAGTAAGGGTGCCAGTACATTAAAGTTGGGGAACTTTGTACTTGGAACTTGGTGCCTTTAATGCAATGTAGAGATTATTCATTCCCCAGATTTGGGAAAAAATGTTTGTACCCTTGTTCCTTAGAAATAAATATTCCTCTGTAAAGCTGATCCAACTATTAAGAGGTTAAAAAACAAGTAGATTTCTTGGATCCCTAAATTTGAAGACAACAATCAATGTATATTTGCTATACATAGTAGGCAAAAAACAATCATCAGTGAGTGGTCAGCTTTCTGCTGATGATCATCTCTAAAATTAGCCAACTGGTTCCCAGTAAATAGCCTTTCATTGGTTCATATTCAAAGTGTCCACACCTTGTGTTACACTGGTATAATTTTCTAAAACCCACTTAAGTAGAGGAAGAAAAACTATCCTCACTTAAATGATTAATAACATATATAATCATAAGCAACAAAAACAGAATGGCAACATTAATTAAATAGCTTGAAAACATGGAGCTGGTTTAAAAAAATTAGGGGAAAGGAATAGGAAAGGAAATGAGCATTTTATGTACTCCTTACTAGATATGTGTCTATAAATATGATATGTTATTTTAAAATATGACATTTTATATTTGTATGTAATATATTTTTATATTTGTATAGTACATATATAAATTATATATTTATATTTATATATATTATATATATATATTTATATATGTACTATACAAATATAAAAATATATTACATACAAATATATAATACAAATATATAATTTACACACATATTACACAATAGATACAAATGTGTAATTTTTTATGTGTGTACATATACACACATAAGGAAAACAGAGGCTAAGTGAAATATCTAGGGTCACATATTGCAAGTAAGTTTCTGTGGTCAGAAAGAGGATTGTTATTCTAGAGAAGAGAAAGCTGAATGACAATTGCTGTCTAAGGACTTATTTGGATATTTTTGAAGAAGTTATGTAAAAAATAAAAGACAATTTTGCTTGACTCAAAGAAGAATGTTTTGATGATAAATCACTAAAAGTCACCCAACATAGTTTTATCCTAGCTTTAAGAATAGACAACCAGCAATTTGAAATGGTTTAATAATTCTCTTGACATACAGCAGGAGGCTAAATTGGAAGGGAGGGAAGTCTTTTGGGGCTTTTTCTAGTTTTATTACTTTATGATTTTTATGAAGTGAAGATAAATATGGTCCAAACTTTTTTAACTATGAAGAAAGACTAAAACCTTGAAGTTTTCAGAACAAGATGACAGGAAATTAAAATTTTCCTATTTTATAAAGGCAAGAATTGAGGCATGGGGAGAATGAAACTACTAAGACTATATAGACAATCCTTAATGGAAATGAGCCATAAATACGCCTAACTTCAAGTCCTCTCAAGCAAAATTTTCTAAACAAAAATTGTCTCTCAAACAAAGTATTGACTTTGAATTGACCAGAATCTAGACTTAAATTTTTAGGCTCATATTTACTCTGTTGTGACAGGGCTTTTTACAATATTCCTTTGATTCTCTAACATATTGTTATGCCATCATTTAATTGGACATAATTAATAGGAATGTTTGAAGGGGTTCTTAGAAATAAATTTTTGTCAGTGTAATTAATCAAGGTAATTGCATTATTACAAAATATTACTGTAAAAATCAGACATAGATGTCTAAGCCCTTGCTCTGTTTATTTGGAAGAACTAGCTTTTAGTTTTATTTATAGTATTTTTATTTTCAATTTTATCTATTACTCCTTTGATTTTGAGCTTTCTTAGTTTGTTCTTGTTTTTGCTTTCTTTATTATATTTTGTTGATTTTTTAGTTTCTAAAAATTACATAATCTATATTCCTCTCTTTTCTAATGTATGCTTTCAGAAGATGTTTTTCTTGTGAAAACTCTTAGTTATATCTCAAGAATTCTGGTAAGTTATATTATTATTATCATTCTATTTTACAAGTTACTATTTCTATGGTTTGTTCTTTGATCCACCCATTATTCAGAATGACATTTTTGACTCCATTTGTGTCTGAATTTTTTGTTTGTGTTCACTATTTTATTGTATTATGATAAGGTTTAATTGTATTATGATAAGGTTTAATATTTTTGCTTATTTATACTTATCTACGATTGTTTTCTAGAGTTATTTTTCTAAAAGTACAATTTGGTGCTAAGAAACATGTATGTTCACTAATCTTCCCATTCAGAAATATTAGAAAATTCAAATCTAATTTTAAATAAAAAACCAAAGAAATTAATAAATTTAGAATTTTTCAGCCAATAATCCAAAGTTAGGAAGAAAGAAAAACAAAATCTCTATTAGAAACACATATTGTCAAACCAAGCAAATTCTTAAATTGTTCCTGTCCCCCCAAAAATGTCTCTATCTGTATATCACTTCTCTGTCAAGAGGTTTGGAGTGATGGTTGTCATCAGTTTTTGGTTCAGCATCAGAAACAAATATAATCTTAACCATGTAAATCACATTAAAGGTGAGTTATTGCCATCTGTTTTGCTGCTTCACTCTAAGACCCTAACTAATGCATTACTCATTCATGCCTTCATCGCTTTGTTCCTTAAGAGGAGCATCCTTTTAATGACATCTACTTTTCTGATAGTAATTTCTCCCTTCCCCCTCAATCAATCTTTTGAAGACTTTCCCGCCTGTCTTCTATTTCTATGATTTTTAAAGGCCCTCAGTTGTATTTGATAATTTTGTGCTTCTACCAGTGATAGGAGTAGAGTGACAGAAAAGGGAAGAGCCAATCAGTGAGCATTTATTAAGCACCTACAATGTGCCAGAAAAGCACAGGGGATAGCAAAAAAGCAAATAACACTCCCTGATCTCAGGGTTGTTGTTGTCTTTCAATCTTGAGGAGGACTCTGATATCAGAAAGCTGATACCATGATATGCAAATGAATTGGATTTAAAGAAAGTTGGGCTAAGCAAAGTCACTAGCCTCATGTTTCCCTCCAGAGCCATCTGGGTTCAGTGGCCAGATAAAACCAGGATGACTGGAGATGGCTCTGGACTGGGGGGGGAGATATTGGCTTTTTAAAGCTAAGGTCTTTAACAGGTTGATTGAGGCAACACCCATTAAGTGATTAAAGCTAGGTAAGAAAGCTAAGGCATAAAGGAAGTCAGAAAAGTTAGGAGAGGGAAATGAGGAAGTGAGACAGCTAATGAAAATTCAAGGATCTGGGAGATAAAGTGTGTGGAACAGCAAGTGGGCCAGAACATTAGTCAGGGATGGGAAGAGCAAGGCATAAGAAGACTGGACAAGTAGAAGGAATCCAGATTGTAGAGAGCTTTAACAGATAAAAAATGATCTTATATTTGATCCTGGGGTGATAGAGAGCCACTAGAGTTAATTGAATGGAGGGCATGTAATAAAGTCAGATATGCTTTAAAGAAGATCCATTTGATAGTTTAATGGAGAATGAACTAGAGTGGGCAAAGAACTGAGGCAGGGAGACCAAACAGCATGCATTGCAATAGTTCAGTCAACAGAGACTGCACCAGAGTGACGGTAATGTCAAAAGAAAGAAGGGATCACTTATGAGAAATGTTTGTAACAAAAGTAGAAATGATAGGACTGGGCAACTAATTGGAAATGGAAGGTGAGTTGTAGAGTTGGAGAGGCTACTTAGGTCTCAAACCTCAGTGACTGAGAGGATGGTGGTACTCCTGACAGGGGAGTGTTTTAGAGGAAAGACCATATGTTCAGTTTTGGACATGTTAGATTTCAGTTGTCTGTAAGACATCTAGTTCTAGATTTTCAATAAGCAGTTGGAGATGTAGGACTGCTAAACTCTGAAAGCATGTGTTTTTTCCCTTGCCCTTGTCAATTCCTCTCATGTAAGGTAATCTAGTGTGTCTAGTAGTTAACTTGGTTATCTCATATCCCTGAGTGCCATGTTTCTCTGAATCACTTTAAAAAGCTGGGTGACCTTGTGTGCCTTTGGGCAATCATATTGACCCTCTCGATCTCATAAATAAAACAAGGGACTTGGATATGCCAAGGTAAATTGGAATTATTCTTAGAAAGAAAGCACTGATAATAGCTAGTGAGCATTTATATAGCACTAAGAATTTCTAAAACTTCATAAATATCACATTTTATCCTCATAACACTCCTGGGAGATAGATGCTATTTTTACCCTCATTTTACATAGGGGAACTGAAGAAAACAAAAATGGAGTCTTGCTCAAGATCACAGAGTTAGTAAACACCTGAAGCTGGATTTTAACTCAAATCTTCCCAACTTTAGATCCACGGATGAACTATGAAAAATGTCTTGTAGAAGGTGAAATAGATTGTGAAATATTTCTTGTAGAATGTGGGACCTAAAGAAAATCAGAGAATTCAGAATATGGAGATTAAGATGAAGAGCATGTCAGTTATGTTGGATGTAAGGGAGAGGGAGATGGAGTGTCTTATTTGAGGAACAGCAAAGCCATTATCATTGGACAGCAAAGTACAAGGAGGGGGAAAATGGTAGAAGAAAACTGGAAAGATAGGAAGATTATAAAGAACTTAAAATATCAGACAGAGCACTTTCTATCTGATCCTGGTGGTAACATGGAGTCACTGGAATTTACTGAATAGGAGGGTGACATGGCCAGATCAATTTAACAGCTGAATGAAGGGTGGACTGGAATGGAAAGAGACTTGAGGCAATGAGATCAATCAGAAGTCTAATGCGATAGTCCAGATGTGAAGTGATGGGGGACTACACCAGGGTGGAAGCAGTGTTTGAAGAGAGAAAGTGATTTATATAAGCGATGTTATGAAGATAGAATTGATAAGACTTGACAACCAATTGAAATTGGGTGGGTTGTGAAAAAGAGTGAATAGTTGAGGATAATACCTAGTTGTAAGTGATGATGATTGTGAGAATATGGAAGTTCAGAAGAAGGCAGGGGTTTCCATTTATTTATTTATTTGTTTTTTTGTTTTGGGTGGGAGAAGATGAATTCAGGTTTTTATATAAATATAGAATATCTGTAGAATATCCAGTTTGAAAAGTCCAATTGGACAAAGCATTTACTTCCTTTTTCTATATTTCTATATTATACTTGGCACATGTTAATGTGATCTTATGATGACTTATTAGATCTATTAATTATTTGATCTATTATATGATCTAATTATTAGCTATAAAACTCTTAGGCATCTTTGACTCAGAGGCTCTTTTTACTTGTACAAAATATTACTATTGATAAAATCCTGTTCCAAATTTCTCAAATTCTTTGGTTCATAGGAATTTGTATTGAATATTACTTGAAATATATGAGATGAGGTTAAGATTTTTAAAAATATACTAAACATTTAGTTGAAATTCTCAATAAGAGACTACCAAGAAGCTATATTTTTTGAAAAAATAGTCAAATGAAAGAAGGTTGCCCAGTTTCACAGAAAATTAACCATGGTCACTGCTCCCTCAAAAAAACCACCCCATGAATCAAATGACATTCTCTCAGTATCAAAATGGATGATAATATCTCTCAGACTTAACCACTTGTTCCTCATAAGAGAACATATGAATTTTAAGATGTATTAAAAGCTCTGAGTTTCTGGGAAGAAGAGTCAATATAAATAACCCTTTGTGGTTTTTGAAGAGAAGAGAGTTATGAGTCTATAGGAATACACAGAGGAAGAAGATGCAGAACTAAAGATAAATAAATAATTCCTGAGCTAATCAGGAAATTATAGGACTATGTTGAAAGATGATAACTTATAAGCAGTAGCAACTGGAGAATCTGTGAACCACTATAATGGCAAAGGGACTCAGATTCTGGAAAGATACAGGATAGCACATATAGTAACCCAGTCTCCAGAAACTATAATTGTAAAGGAGTGAGAGATTTTACTAATTATTACTTGTCTTTTGAAGACTGAGTGACAGATCCTAGATGTAAATGGATGGTTGTGATTGGTTATAGACAGGCTGCTCTATCGAAAGAAGAGGGTTTATGAAGAAAATAGAAGTTCTAATGAGAAGTTTATAGAATGTTGAGTATATAGGAATACAAATTAAATGGGAATTAGGAGGTGCTGATGGATAGTAGCCCCTGTCACATAGGTACTATGAATATAAAAAGTTCTTTGTTTTCATGCATAACAAGAAGGTTTTGCACTAGTCTCTTGATCACTAGCATCCCACTGGCACTATAAAAAGCACCTAGTGAAGTAATTTCCCACTTTCTCAGATCTGAGAGATTCTACTCTGTGCTGGTCTCACTTGTTACTACATGAGCACTTGTATTTATGGAAGAAAAAAGGAAGGATCTTGGGGTTTAACTTAATTGACAAAGAGAGAGAGAGAGAGAGAGAGAGAGAGAGAGAGAGAGAGAGAGAGAGAGAGAGAGACAGAGACAGAGAGAGAGAGACAGAGAGACAGAGAGACAGAGAGACAGAGAGAGAGAGAGAGAGAGACAGAGACAGAGACAGACAGAGAGAGAGACAGAGAGACAGAGACAGAGAGACAGAGACAGAGACAGAGACAGAAACAGAAACAGAAGAGACTGAGTGCTTCAGTTTGTATCAGTCTGTTCCTTTTCTGGGAATGATTAGGATTTTTCATCATAAATCCTTCAGAGTAGTTGTGGATCATTGTATTTCTGAGAATAGCAAAGACATTTACAGCTAATCATCCTGGAACATTGCTCTTACTTTGTACACAGTACATTTCACTTTGGACTTTTCATGGAATTCATGGAGGACTTTTCAGACTTTTCTGAGAGCATCCTGTTCATCATTTCCCACAGAACAAAAATATTCCATCATAATCACATATCGAAATTTATTCATTCCCCAATTGATGGGCATCCTCTTCATTTCCAATTTTTTTGCCCTGAAAAGAGTGCTGCTATAAACATTTTTGTACATATAGATTCTTTTCCATTATAAAAATATCTTTTGGGATTTCTGCTTCATAGTAGTATCATTAGGTCAAAAGATATGTGTGAATTTATAGCCCTTTGATCATAGATCATACGTTTTGATCACTTATCAATTAGGACATGGTTCTTATTTTATAAAAAATTTGACTGTTCTCTCTGTGTGTGAGAAATGAGGCCTTATTAAAGAAATTTGCTTCAAAATTATTTTTTTATTATTTAATTACTATTGTTAACTGTATTCCTCCATTTATTCCTTTCTCTTTCACCCTATCCCTCCTCAAAAGTGTTTTGCTACTGACCATTCCCTCCCCCAAAATGTCCTCTCTTTTATCCCCCTTCTCCCTTCCCATAACCCATTCCCCTCTTACTTTCCTTCAGGGTATGATAGACTTATATACCCATATGGAGTGTGTATGTTTTTCCCTCTTTGGTTTACTCATTCTACTTCCTCACCCCCTCTTCAGATTTCCTATTCATCTCTGTTCTTTTCATCATGAATGATTGAAAGTCCTCTATTTCATTCAATTTCTACCTTTTCCTCTGAAGTATTATATTCAGTTTTTCTGGGTAGGTGATTCTTCATTATAATCTTAGCTCCATTGCTCTCTGGAATCATATTCCAAGTTCGCTAGTCTTTTAATGCAGAAACTGCTAAATCTTGCCTTATCCTGACTGAGAATTTACTATACTTGTATTGTTTCTTTCTGAATGCTTGCAATATTTTCTTCTTGACCTGGGAGTTCTGGAATTTGGCAGTAATGTTCCTAGGAGTTTTCAGGATCTCTTTCAGGAGGTGATTGATGGATTCTTTCAATTTCTATTTTACTCTTTAGTTCTAGAATATCAGGACGGTTTTCCTTCATGATTTCTTGAAAGATTATGTCCAGGCTCTTTTTTCTATGATCATGACTTTTAAGTAGAACAATAATTTTAAAATTGTCTCCTGGATCTATTTTCCAGGTCAGTTGGTTTTCCAATGAGCTATTTCACATTTTCCCCCTATTTTATTTTATTTTTTTGTTTTGCTTCATTGTATCTTGAGTTCTTCATAAAACCATTAGCTTCTATTTACTCAATTCTAATTTTTAAAGAATTACTTTCCTTAGTACCTACTTCCTTTTGTACCTCCTTTCCCATTTGGCCAATTTTGTTTTTTAAAGCATTCTTGTCATTAATAATTTGTATTTTTTCAACATTCTCAATTCTTTTCCTAATTTTTCCTCTGTCTCTCTTACCTAGTTTTAAAAATCCCTGTAGAGTCCTTTCATGGTCTGAAACCAATTCTTATTTTTCTTGGAGGCTTTGAATATAGGAACTTTGACTTTATTATCTTCTTGTGAGTATGTGTTTTGATCTTCCTTGTCACCATAACTTTTTATGTTTAGAAACCTTTTCTGTCCTTTGCTCATTCCCCTGACCTATTACGGGGCTTTTAACTGTTTGTTAAAGTAGGGCTCTGTTTTCAGAGTGGAGCCTGCAATGTCCCTAGCTTTAGGGGTTCTGTGCAGCTGTTTTGAGAGCTCTTTCTAGGGACCCAACCACAAGCTTTCTTTTCTGACCTTGAAGCTGTAAGGAGTGTCCCTGTCCCACTGCCACTGTAAGATCTAGTGTACTAAAGCAACAGAATCCTGCTTTAATATTAATAAAGAGATCTTCTGTGAGCTGAGGGCAAGCTGCCACTGCTACCACTGCCCATTCCCACTCTTGTCACCCTAGTGACAAAACTTTTCTTTTGATTTCCAAGTTGTCTTAGTGTCTCTGGGTTAAGAAGTATAGAAATTGCCAATGCTGCTGCTAATCCATAAGTCCTGTTTTGCTGGAGCTGGGTCCAGGGTTGTGGGGGTGAGGTCTGTTTTAGAATTGTGTGCTGAATTCCCTCCCTGGTGCCATAGACCTTTTCTGCTGATCGTCTAAGTTGCTTTTGGCTGGAATATGTTCTACTCCATCTTTTGGGTGTTTTGACACTCTAAAATTTGTTTGGAGTCATTATTTAAAGGAATTTGGAGTGGTTCAGGGTAGAGGTCTAGTGAATTCTTGCCTTTACTCTACCACCTTGGCTCTGACTCCTCTGACAATTCTTATTTTTAAGGAGTTAGTTTCTTTAATATTTTGACACTCCTTTACCAAGCTGTTTTTTTTTCATATCCCTAATTTCTTTTCCCAGTTTTTCATCTACTGCTTGTATATATAAGATTTTTTTGGTTGTTAAAGAATCTCTTTTGTTAATGGTTTTAGGAATGTGTTGGGCTTATATCCAATCTGCATTTTTCTTTGTGACTTTGAGGCTGTAAATGTTTTCAAGTCATTGTCTTCTTCTGAATTTGTATCTTGAGGTTCCCTATCACCACAATAGTTTTTTATGATCAGGTTTATGCTTTTTGAAAATATTATTTGATCATTTTTTCAAACTGTTTCCTAACTTTGGATTCTATGTTAGAGTTGGATTCTGCTCACCTCTAGAGGAGGGGTGAGGAATGATTGGCCTAGACTTAAGTCTTTCCTGTACTTCTCCTGCTTTCATAGCTAGGTGTGGGAGCCTGCAAGTTTTTGATGTTTCCGAAGTGATGTGATTCAGTGAGACCTTTGATAACTGCCCTCCTAGTCTATGTTCTGAACTTTACCCAGGTAGGGCCTGTACTCCAGATAACTGCAATTGCTCTCCTCCATCCTGGAACTGTGACCTAGAATGAATTAATAGGTAATAGAGAGGCAAAATAATTCCCATTCTTATGCTCAGTGTTATTACACATTCCCTTGGAATATTTTTCTGAGCAGGAGTTCAGTTCCTTTAACTTCCCATGTGTGCTAGGTATTCCTAGTGTTGTCCACTTCTACCACTGCCATATCGTGAAAGGCCCATAACCAGTGCTTCTTCACCCTGACAAATCACTCTCCCAGCCAGCTCCCATCTTAGTGTCTAGAACTCCTGGTGTCTTTATATCCTAGGCTGGAAAAAATGACTCATTTTGACTTTTTGTTGGCTTTTTCACTTAGAATTTGGTTTAATATTTTCTATGTCAGTTTTATAGAAGAGGATATAGGGGATATTTTTGCAATTGTTCTCTTTTAATCTTCCATCTTGACTTCGTCTATTCTTGCTTGTGTCAGGTCAAAGATTTCTATTGACATTTTTAATCTGGGGTCCATTGAGCACCAAGAGGTCTCTGGAAAGATTCTGGAGGAATCTTAGGTGGGAAAAAATTACATATTTATCTTCATTAACCTCTAACTGAAATTCATCATTTCCTTCAATTATTAAAACAAAAATCCAACAAAGCATTATTCTGAGAAAAGTTTCATAGGCTTCCCTAGATTAACAAAGGGTTCATTGACACATAAAATGTTAAAAACTGAAATGCTGGTACCCATGGATCATTACAAGAATGAGGATAAGGCACATGTTGTAACTATCTCCTTTTTAACCAGAAGAGAAGGAGAAGAGAACAAGCATTTATTAAGCAGTCACTACTTATTAGACACTATGATACCCACTTTCTGAATATTATCTCATGTGATCAAGAATCAGAAAGAGATTCCTTTTTCATTAAAAAAAAAACTGCTTTTAAAAATCAACCTATGCTACATATGAACACTTATTATTATTAGCTTCATGCTTGTAGGGGAATTGATTATGATTATTATTAAGAGCTATTATGGCTCTTGAAAAATAGGATAAATTTTAATTGTTCTTAAGGTATCCTTGGTTGGGGTAAAATAAATAATAGAAAATCATATACATTGTTGAATATTGTTGAGATATTTTTGAAATTGAAATTGGTCATAGTGCTGGTTGATTTTACTTAATGGTTTTTCTTTGTTACAAGGGCAAGTTGGGAGGTACGGTATTTTTGGAAGTAATTGGGGTCTAAAACAAAAAAGGGGTATGTATGTGTGTGTGTGTGTGTGTGCGTATGCATGTGTGTATGTATACACACATGTTCCTGTGCTATTTGAGCTACATCTGTTTGATACAGCATCATAGTTGAGTCCTCAGTTTATAAATGAGAAAATGGACTTTTATATAGGTTAAACAATTTGTCTAAGGTCACACTAAGAATAAGTAGGAGACTTAGATTGTAAATCCAGATCTTCTTTTTTTACACTAAACTATGATAGGAGATCTCATAATTTCCCAATTTGTAAAACTTGTGAATTTTTAATTTTTTCCACATGGGTTGCAGCTTTTCAATTTTTCAGCTCTTCTGCCCTATGGTGATGATAAGGGGAAAGGAAGAAGGCAATACAATGATTTCCTTTAGGCAACAATGACCAGGTATTATCTTCTCTTGACTAAACAACATTTTAGTCAAAAAAATTGTAAAGCTGTGCTCCAGTAACTTAGCATTCATATTTAAATATCCCACTGTGCTGAGAGTCTTTACATGTCAAATACCTTTTTTTTTTTTTCTTTTTTATTGTAGTGCAAATGACAGATATCTCCTGGCCCAGACTGAACTCTGTACTATGAATGGAAAACTTCCCAGTCCAATCATTTTGTATTTATGCCAAACTAGATGACATGATTCCATGTCTAGAGAATAGCCCATGATGCCTTTACTAGGTAAATCGATAAAACCTGCTCAACTTCACCCCTTTTTCTTTAATTTTCTTCATAGTAGAAGGCAACATCTTTTTTTCATGTATTTCTTTGCTTGATTCAGATAATACATAAAATGCCACTCTCACTAACATTTTGTAGCTCTTATATATATATATATATATATATATATATATATATATATATATATATATATATATATATATATATATATATATATTGCAACATTGACTCTTCTGTCAAGCTATGTAAATCCATGAACAAATGATCCACCTTTGATACGAAATATCTTCATCTTTAAAATAAGGGTGTGGATATAGGAGTTCTTGGTTTCTGTTGTAGTTTTAAAAAATATTTTGAAGACTGAATTTCAATATAATTGATTTCCTTTATAAAAATATTTGTGTGTATTTGTATATATGTGTATATGTGTCTGGGTATGTATAAACAAATCAAACATATACTGATAACAAATCATCATTCCTGACCTCCACATTCATTTATGATATCCCATATGGGGTCTCGAACCACAGATTAAAAAGCTGGAGCCTAGCTCTAACATTCAAAAATTCAGTGTAAAATAATTGCTTTGTTCAGTTTGACATCAAGAATCATCTAAAATCATCGAGCATTCCCCACTTTTTGCTGCTTATGTTTCAATGCCAAAGAATATCTCTATGGAATCTATCTTTGTAAACTATTGTCCCTTAATATACCCCAGGAGCATTTATACTTACTATTTCTTTCCAAAGCCTTATAAGAAGTACATTATAAAATCTGCTGGCTCCTTCCCATTGCTTATGCTCAGGTGTTCCTGATTCTAAAAACAAAGCAAAAATAGTCTCTTCATTTAAATTTTTTTCTGAACCTTGTAATCATGAAAATTGTTGAAACATTTATCAATACTCAAAGCCTTTACTTAATTATTATTCATTCCCCACTCTCCCCCCTCAATCCTTTGCCTTCCTCTGGGCCAATTTTTCTACTGAAACTTTTCGTAACTTATTTTTGTGCTCTGGAATTTTGGTGAAACCTTTCTAAGAATAACATTTGTTGCCTACATTCATAAATGAAGGAAATGCTAAATTTCAATTAGAAATAGGTAAAGATAAGATATAATTTTTCCAAGTTCATGAACTTTTTAGGTTAAGAATTCTTATTCTAAGGTAACTAATCACTATTAGAAGTCTTCATCTTCTCTGACCTCTGTAGTTTATGATGGAGTTGATCCCTCCTAATTGGATATTCTCTCTTCCCTTGCTTTCAAAAACTTTTTTGGTTCTCTTTTCACTTTGAACATCCTTTTTCTGTCTCTATTGCTAAAACTCAGCATCTTTTTTAGTCCTTTAACATGTCCTCTATTGTTTTTCCATAGCCTTCTTTCTTTGCACTCTCCCATTTGGCAATCTCATTATGCATAATACCTCAAATATCACTGTTAAATAGGTGACTTCCAAATCTCCATCTCGAGATCTTTCTTCTCAACTCCAGATTTATGTATCTCAAACTGGATATCTCTATTTGGATATCCCATTATGATCTCCAATTCCACACATTCATGAATGATCTTATTATCTTTATTTCCTCAATTTGCTTCTCCTTTTGACTTTCTAATAGTCCTATCATTTACCCTGTTTCTCCAGGGAGTTTGGGCTTCCCTCACCTCTTATATATAATGAATTATCAAGTTCTGTCAATTCCACCTCCACAATATCTACTTCTACCCTATTCTTTTTATTGCCATTGCCAGTACCTTCATAAAAAATTTCCCATGATGGAATGGCAGGATGAGAACAATTTATTCCAATGGCCATGAATGCGTCTGTAGCAAATGCTGTGGAGTGCTTAGAGCCTTGGACAGACATAAAAAAGATCAAAGTCATCCTCTGCATCCTGAGTCATTACCAGTCATCCTGACTTATATTTTGCCTCTGGACTACAATGACTTCGAATGACTTAATTCTGATGACTTCTTGAAACTCTGCCTTACTTAAATCCAATTCATGAGCAAGTCAAGACATGACCCTGGAATGATATTGGTCCTCTAAGAAAATGAAAGATGAACAATAGATTTTCATCTATTCTCCTAATACATGTTCCTGCTTCCATTCTCTTCCCCCTTGAAATCTGTCTATTGCTTCCATATACTTATGCATAAAACTATCTGCTCAGACTTTTCAATGGGTCATTAAAGTTTTACACTGTTTAGCCAGATTTCCAAAGCCCTCAAGAATCAGATACCATCCTATCTTTCTAGACTCATGCCAGAATGCTTGTTTCTACTATGTTGTGCTAAACATGCACTCTTTGCTTCTAGGAAACTTTCTGTCCTCTTCTGAGTCTAGTCATTAACTCAAGCTTTTTCTTAATGTGCTAAGGAGGGAAAATGTCTGGATTTGGAGTTGGAAAACCCGGATTTGAATTCTGTCTTCTAACTAGAAGTGGAATATTAATTTCTTGAATTACTTTAAGAAAATCAAATACCCATTGGTCTCAGTTTCTTTGTCTGAATTTCTCCATTAATGTTATAGATATTGAAACCAAGAAGGTAAATGTTTTAAATCTTCAAATGGGTCTTTGATTTTGTTTATTTGGATATTTTTTATGATCAATTAATCAACAAATATTTATTAAATGTTGACTCTATTCCAGAAATATAATGTAATTTTGTGAAGATAGAAATGGTAAAATTTGGCAATTTGACTATATAAATTTGACTATAAAGGATGGTAATATCTAGGACATAATAGGGGAATTTGAAAGAGGAAATTTATCAGTTATTCATAGTTCTTTATATATGTGACAGTCTGTTTTCCCCTCATGTAGACATTTCTTTAATGTGTTTGTTCTATGTTTGTTCTTCATTTGTCACATGTTACAGTCTAGCCTGCTTATATTCACCATGTACTTCTCCATTATCCTTTCAGTGATTCTCATTTTTCCAAGATTGCAGCATTTCATGAATTGTAGTTGTATATTACTGGAAGAATATTGGAATTTTCTGTATGGTGATTATGATGAGGAGGAAGAAGAAGAGGAGGAGGAAGAGAAGGATGATGATAATTGGTGGTCCTATAGTACTTTAAGTTTTACAGAGTGATTTTTCCATTCTTAAAATTATGTTATTCTAAGAGTCCCTATCATATAATATTAGTAGAATAGTAGAATAGCAGAATATTAAAAGTGTGGCATTTTTTTCGGGGGAAATTTGGGGTCATTAAAGAATTTTAGAACTTCCCAAAGACAGCCAATTCATGCTATCCCTCTTTTTCAAATTTGGTCACAACAAATTTTCCATTTTACAATGTCTGTCCAAGATATAATATACTGAAAAATGAACTGTACCCGCACACAATAATAATAAATAGTAGTTTATGTAGCCTTTACTATGTGCCAGATACTGTATTAAGCACTTTATAATTATTCTATAGACAAGCATTCTTCATTTGTTTGATTTTTTTCTATGTAAATAGTCAAGCCAAAATCTTTTGAATAACTATGAATTTTTTCTAAAAGTCTTTTTGACATTCTGTGGCTTCATTAATTTTAGCATAATGTCATTTGAAAATAGGAATGCTTCTAAGATTTCACTATCTATAGGAAATCCTTCTTTGATTATGACCCTAGTGAACAGTGAAAAGGTATATTATAAATGTGAATAAACTATAAAACATTACAACAAATTGAACCAGAACACAATAAAGGTTGTCTTTAAAAATGTGAGTGAAAAAATAGATTTATCACATGACAAAAATAAGATAATTAACAGATGGTCAATCTGTGTTATTTATTGATACCAATGCTATGTCAAGAGAAAATCCATATGTAGAAAGATGCTACCTATATCAGAGAAAGAACTGATAAACAGAAGTATATATAACATAATACACACACACATATACACACTTATTTGTGTCTAATAGCCGTAGGATGAGAGGGAAGAATAAAAAGAAAAACATTGCATGAAAAGTATTATATATTTGAAAGGAATAGCAAGTTGTACATAATAGCCTTGCAGTTTCATGTGCAATTATTCTTTTTATCATATTATGTTACAAATGCTTATATTAATCTATAAATTAAAAATAAAATAAAAAAGAGAAAACACAGAAGATCCCTGGCTGTTGAATGTATTCTCAGTCAGGAAGTTATAATTAGACAAGGACAAGAATCACACAGAAATGGACATGTTGTGATTTTTGTCATTGGAGACAACATCCAAATCAATTATTATCCATTTTATTTTCATTTTTTCTTTGTTTTTCTTTTTTTTTTTTTTTTGTTAGCATCAAGAGTGCTTCTGCTTTGGATTTGTTTATAAATCCTTTATTTCCATCATTGACTGTATGTCTAGTAGTGAGACCATTTGGTCAGAAGGTATGAACAATGTAGTGACTTTTTTTGAGTAATTCCAAATTGATATCCACAATGATTGGAACAGTTTATAGTTTTGTCAATAATGTATTAGCATGCTTATCTTCTCATATCTTGTCCAACATTAATGTTTTGCCTTTTGCAAAATAATTTCACCAGTTTTATAGTGTAAGATGAAACCTCAGAGCTGTTTTGATTTGGATTTTTCTATATATTAGTAATTTGGAATAGTCTTTCTTTTTTTTGTATTTGACTTTTATTCTGAATAATTTTGTATTCATTTATTTTGATCACTTTTATGTTAAGGAATGGCTATTTGATGGTGGTTTTTGAAGACTTAATCATTGTGGCCAATGTACTACAGGTTGCTAGGTAATACCAAGCTAAGAATTAAGACTATGGATGTGGCAGCATCACCTGTATAAGAACATGTCTAGCTAATAAGAAAAAGTGTATTATCAAATGATGATTTTTCATTTCTGGTGACCTTTGAAACAGATAAACAGATAAAAAGGTCTTTTGGATCAATCATCATTCTCTTTGTTGCATCCCTCCTGAGTCAGGGAGTATCAGAATTCATTACTAAGAAAATTAATTACTTTAATTGCTAAAATAATTGCAGAAGGTAGAGAAGGTAGGACAATAGGGGGAAAAGTGTAAACCAAAGAACCTGGCTAATTTAATAGTAGCATGTCTGCAGAGTGCCACAATGCAAGCATCTGAAATGAAAGATAGCCTGGCATAGTGAATAAAACACTGAAATAATGAAGATCTACCTTAGAATTCCAGTTTCAGATACTTATTAGCTGTGGATCCCTAAGGAAAGTCACTCTGGTTTTCTTCTCTTCCAAAATGAAGGGATTGAATTTATCAGCCCTTCAATCCTTAAATCTATTATGCTATTGCACAAAACAATGAAGAGAATTTCAGTGAGCTTGATCATTTGTTTATTTCAATATGATTCAGAAACTTTCAGTTTTTCTTTTTCTTTTCTTTTCTAGAATAATCCTCTCCAGACCTGCAATAATGTACTGGAAAGGTTATGGAATGTTCAAACAAACCTCTTTTTCTAACTTGATTGCCTCAGAGGATCACGAGCTCATGTATCTTGCTGCATCTTCAGTGAAGGGGTCAAAATGGTTGAAAAAAGTTGCAAAGACTGCTGTTAAATGTAATATTTGTTGATGATCTAAGAATATATATATTTTTAAATCCAGTTCAACTGTGACTTACTTCAAGGGAGATATTCAGTAGCCTCATGGTATGTATATTTGACCTAGAGAAAAGGAAGCTCAGAGAGATGATGTGATAATTCTCTTCAAGTGTCTGAAAGGCTTTTACATGGGAAAAGAATTCTATTTGACCTTGTTAGCTTCAGAGTGGAAGTTGCAGAAAGGCAAGTTCTAAATGTCAAAGTCCTTGGCACCATCATATGGCTGAATATCAGAGACTGATATGATCTTATTAATAGAAATAACACCAAAGAAGATGTATTACAATTTGCCTTGCTGACATAAAAAATGGTGGCTACGAAAATCCACCGAGGCTAACATATTCTATTTTCTGGTTCACAATATCAGTAGGAGAAAAAAAGTGGTTTTTGCCAAAAGAAAAAGAGAGAGAGAGAGAGAGAGAGAGAGAGAGAGAGAGAGAGAGAGAGAGAGAGAGAGAGAGAGAGAGAGAGAGAGAGAGAGAGAGAGAGAGAGAGAGAGAGAGAGAGAGAGAGAGAGAGAGAGAGAGAGAGAGAGAGAGAGAGAGAGAGAGAGAGAGAGAGAGAGAGAGAGAGAGAGAGAGAGAGAGAGAGAGAGAGAGAGAGAGAGAGAGAGAGAGAGAGAGAGAGAGAGAGAGAGAGAAAATAGAAGGGAAGAGAAGAGAAGAGAATGAGAAGAGAAAGAGAAGGAGGGATGGGAAAGAGAGGAGAGATCACATAAGCAAGTGCAAAAGAGAGCACTGTAGTACCTTAAGTATCCCTGTATCTTTCCATCTGACTTATCTCTAAAATTATGTGTGGTTACATAAATGTATGTCTGTGTATGTATGTATATATTCCACCTGACTTACCTGAGAAACCACAACAATTGAGATTGAACTTGGAGCAGTTGGATTCTTTCACTGGAACTTAAAAAAGCATAGCTCAAATCCCCTATCAACAGCCATATGAATTGTGATATTACTTTGTTTCCTCCCTGTTCAGTGAGGGATGGAGAAGAGGGAGAGAGAAAAAGGGCTTTGTGGGCAGTTAACCAAAAAAGAGTTGGTATCTACACTACCCTCCCTGTTACCCTTTTGTATCCTTAGATTTTTTCATCTAATTTATATACAAAATGGTGGCCAGCCAAATCCACAGGATTTGAATCTAGATTTTCCAGACCACAGATCCAGTGCTCTAGCCACCGTACTACACTGCTTTTCTAAGAAGTTGTAGGATAATTTTCTACTCATATTGAACAGACAATTCTGATTAATTTAAATGGAGCTACAATTTGTGAGGGGACCCATGTATGAGAATGACCTGGGAATAGTAACACACCAATCATACATATACTTGTAGTACATACACACACACACACACACACACACACACACACACACACACCTGTATGTGTTTTTATTTAGGCACATATATCCCCTCAGTTTTTAGTCTTATGGGGAACTGGGATTGTTATTAGAAATCCTTTCATTGCCAAAGGCTAAAAATGGCTTGGCAATGTCTTAGCCAAGTAGCCTCGATGCTCAACAGCTGCAGCCCCACTGCCTGAAGCTAAAACAGCAGAAAGCCCTCCTGGTTTGAATGCCAAATTCCCTAGGCCCCACCTTTTTTTTTTTTTTTTTTTTTTTTTTTTTTTTTTTTTTTTGGCTTTTATTTCTGTGATTTCATTTCCTTTTCAACTCTTTGAAGGGTTTTTGGGGGTGCTAATAATCTTTCTCTCTCCCTCCCTCCCTCTCTTCCTCTCCTCTTATCAAAACGGTTCATCTGGCTGTTGCTAGGGGCTTTGAGCTGAGTGCCTTTGAGTAAGTAGAGGTAAGAAGCAAAGAATACAGTTGCCCCAGCAGGTCAATCTCAATTGACTTGTCCATGAGCTTCCAGCAGCCTCTGAGGTATCCTCTTAGTTGTTATGTCTGTGGTCCATAACCGTAATCTGTTTAGCATTTTGGGGATGTGGGTGATTTGGGGGCATAGCATTTAGGAGAGTCTTGTACACTACTCTGATTCTAGTCCATCCCCCTATGCTTGGTCAAGATGATTTCTTACATATCCTTTATTCCAGTGTCCTCAATATCAAGTTCAAACACTAGAGATCCTGTGAAGTCTGCATAAAAGTCTGCTCAGTTACCATAGATACTTCAGCTTCCAAAGTTTCCCTGGAAATGCTATCGGATTATTAAACTAGGGGCTACATTCAGATGATATCCTAGGTTTGTTTCAGTTTTGAGATTCTGTGCTTCTCTCAAGCTAAACTGCCCCCCAAAGTCTAATATGGTTAGTATACATACTACTTCTTCTCTGTATCTCCCAGCTTGTGGTTTCCATCTTTCATGTCTTACAAGCAGCCCCTTCCACTTAGTTTAAACATTTTGCAGAATCAGCAGAAGTTATGCCTATGAGAGAAACACAGCTGCAACCCAATCGATCACGTAGTTCTCTATTACATTTCTCCCACTTGAGAGCTGAAACAGTTCATGTTTTGCAAAGGTTTAGGCAGTGAAAAGGGGATGGGGATAAGGGAAATTCATTTATTTGGAAAAATGTGTTTGGAGCATCTCATTCCCTGATAATTACATTTGGATAAATGAGGCATTTGTATGCATTGATCTAAGTTCCTCTTGAGTCCTAAAGGGTAGATCAGTCTAGGATCATTGATTAAGCAGGTAGCATAGTATTGTGTATAAAATGCTGAAGTAGAGTTAGGAAAGTCAGGGTTCAAATCTCTCCTGATTCTTAGTCATGGTGATGAGGTAATAGGGAACCTTAAAATGATGAGGTAACTTGAACCAAATCATGAGGTAAATACCTAATAATGAGTGTATATACCTCAATAGGATTCAGTGCGGTCTAGTGGCAGGATTCAGGGTACAGGGAGTCACATGGAGCTCCCCTGCAACCCCCTTAGGATTCGGCGCAAGGATACAAAGTTAAGTCAGGTCTACAGGCGGCGAGAGTCCCCTGTAAATGAATTTACAGGCCGAAAACCTAGATGGGTAAAAAGATGTTTATTGCAGGGTTTGGAAGCAAGGTTAAGGTCTGGTTAGTGAAAGGCATTAGATAGAGGAAGATATACTCCGAAAGCAATGGGGACAGAGAATCTCTGATGCAAGCATCTTGGCTGGCATCTTTCAAATCTCTGAACCCAAGATGATTCTAGCTTTGCTCTTTTTAATCTGCTTGAAGAAGTAATGGGCGGAGCTCAGGTTAATTCCTTGAAGGCCAGATTTTTGGCGGGCTTTATCTAAGCCAGCTCAGATCCAGTGGGGGGTTGGGTACAAGCCCAAACTAGTTTGACCAGATCTTGTATCAAAGGTCCAAGTCCCAAAGGAAGTTGTAGATCAAACAAGGAATATCAAGGGGCTACCGCCCTCAACAATGGGACCTGGGCAAGTTCCTTTGAACTACTTGATTCTGAATTTCCAATGTTCAAATCTCTCCTCTGACCAAGTAGTGACTCTGGGCAAGTCTCTTGAATTAGCTGAATCTCAATCTTATCTGTAAAATGAAAGAAATGAATTAAATGCCTTATAAAGTCCCTTCCAGCTCTAAATTTGTCCTTTTACTTATCCAGGTTCACATAAATAGTAAATGACAGACCAAGATTCAAAACCATATTCTTTGATTCTAAATCTGTATTTTTTCTTTTAGACCATACTGCTTAACTGTAGTGTAGTGAAACAGGGTTATGCCATTGATGGCACAGGCAATCTGTATGTGGTATAATTTGAAGTGTGCTAGAATGCCTTCTGGATGAAAAAAAAAATCTCTTCCACATGGTCTACTGTAAGCTTGAAACTTCACCATTTTCTAAAGAAGTGAATTTTAATTAACATAGCTCTAATCATGCTCAACGATTTTCATGAGCTCTTCATTGTTTCCTCAATCACACCTAAATTCCTTAGCCTAGTTTCAAGTATCTCCAAAATTGGGCTCTTTTTCAACCTCATTTGCTGCTCTCTCCATATGCCTTATATGCTAACCCAGTTAGATGACAAAATTTCAAACTTGTTTCCTCTTTTGTGCCTTTCTTTATGTTATTCCTTCTATCAGAAATGCCTCCTCCTTTCCATCATCCTCATCTGTTGATATTTACCTATATTTCACAGCCCTTCTAAAATGTCATTTCCATCAAATTGTTTCTGATTTCTGTTGGAATTTCTCCCTGACCTACCACAATGGTGGATTTCAACTTCTTTATACACTCCTCATATTCTATCTTTCATTGTGACTACATGAACTGAATATAATCCCTTTATTAATACTTCAACTCTAAATATACAATAGAAGTCTCCTTAGGTTAAGTAAGTCTTTTCATTCCTCATCTGTTGTTATAAAAAATTAATTGCAGGATGCATACTGACAAAATCAATAAATCAGTCATAGCCTATATCTTCTGGGATCTCTTCAACAAACTACAGTTATGCCCCAGATCCATAGCAACTTCATTAATAATAATAAAATAGTAATAATTCACATTTATGCAATGTTTATGATTTATACTTTCTCACAACAGTCCTGTGAAGTAACTTGTATAAATAGTATAACTCCTATTCTGCAAATAAGGAAACTGAAACTAAGATGTGGTAAATTGGCTTACCAGAATCACACAACTAGTAATCCTTAGAATCAAGATTTAAACCCATGTTCCCCAATCCATGTACTTCACTCACAGGAGACTCCTAAAAGCCATTATTTAGTTTTTTTAAGCTTGTTTTCCATTGTATCCAGGGCCATCTGCAGTCATCTGATCTATATTTGGCCACTGGACCCAGATGGATCTGGAGGGGACTTTGCACAGCTCTCCCTCACTTAAATCTGATTCACTTGCAAATCATGGCATCACCTCCCTGATATCTTGGTTCTTCTCTTTGAAAATGAAGGACAAACAACAACTCTTAAAGAGTTTACCTTCTAATGGGGGAGAAATAAAGTACAAACAGAAAAAATACAAATATGTACAAAGTCATTAAATATATAAGGTAGTTTGGGAAGGAGGGCTTTAACAGTCATGGGGATCAGAAAAGACTTTATGTAAAACACAGTGCAGGATATGAATTTTTAAGGAAGAAAGAATTCCAGGCATATGAGATTGCCATTGTGAAAAGAATAGAGACAGGAAATGGAGTGTTTCAAGAAAGGTACAGAGAGAAGGGCATTTTGACCAGTCATAGACTAAAAGAGGGAGAAAAATATACGAGTCTCAAAAAATACATTGGGGCCGTGTTGTGAAGTGCCTTAAAAAATTTAACCAGAAGTTTATATTTTAACTTCCATGATCATATTTCCTGATATATACTCCTTTTCACAGTACTATAAACCCCTTGTAACAACAGTTAAATAAAGTTACTTGACATAACAACAATAGCATCTCATAGCATGTGTCATAGCATATGCAATATTCTTCATGGATAATCACTACAGAGAAGAGGGGAGTGCATCTTACTGTGGTTCTCCTGGAGCAAGATAGGTCAGTTCAATTACTCAGAATCTGATTGCTTTTCAGTCTTGTCTTAATTTGCAATATTGTAATTATTATGCTAATAATTCTGGTTCATTTACTTCTGTTGTAGAGTCCTGAATTCTTCATATTCTTCATTTCTTAGGGAGCAATCATATTCTATTGTATTCCCATCTCATAACTTGTGCAGTAATCTTCAAAAGATAGACACCTACTTATCCCAGTTTTTATGGTAATGATTTATTTTTACAAAGTATCTGAAGTGTTGTAAAAAATGATGCATGAAAGGCGGAGGATTCTAAATGTTGTTACAAAACTAGTCTCTCTCCTAGTGAGGATTCCCCCAGATAAGAGTAATATTGTTTTTATTTTCATCCTTGGTTCTCAAGGAGAACCAATGATATCACCAGTGTGATGTCTTGACTTGTGTGTGAATTGGATTTAAGTGAGGTGGAGCAAATGAAACTTCTTGTACTACCAATTTTATTGGCTTTCTTACAATAAACATTTACTAAGCACCTACCATGTGGAGAGTGCTATGCATAGGGAGATATAAATATTAAATACAGACTAAATTTAATAAAGCATTTATTTGTGCTTATTACATGTCAAGCACTATTTTAAACTCTAAAGATACAAATAGAAAAAAATGGGATAGTTACCTTCTCAAGGGACTAATATTATAAGTTGGGGAGGCAGTACATAAAAGAAAGTTTAGTTGTAGTGTGACCAGAAAGCAGGTTAAGTCCTTAACTGGGTAGATTGAAAGCTACATCTAATCTTAGGTTGCATTAGTGGGTCAGTTGACAATGGTAGGAACTGGAAAGAGTAAAAATGGATGAATGATAGTGTGGTGATTTTCTATCTCACTAAGATGCAAAGAAATTGGTGACTCCCATTTCATCCAAATTGGATAAGCAATCAAACATCCTTCATGTGTTTTAGGAACATTAGGGCTTGGTTTGAAGGGTGCTGTGTGAGGATGAGGAAATAATGGTACTTCTCTAGATTTTATAATGCAACATACCATATTCATAACTGATGCAGAATGATCTATGAAAAATACAAAAGAGAAAAACAATTTAAATCTTTGTGGCATTCAAGGGATGAAGGATCATTGGATCAGGGAAAAATCAGTGATAAAGATGATGTTTAAAAAAAGGACCTATGTATCATGATGTTTAAAAAAAAAAAAGTCTATATGTACTGAAATATTTACAGTAGCTCTTTTCCTGGGGGCAAAACACTGGAAATTAAGGAAATGACCATTAATTGAAGAATGGCTGAGCAAATTGTGCTCTGTGATTATGATGGCACACAATTGTGCTACAAGAAATGAGCAGTATTCTCTGAGAAAAACCTGGAAAGACTGGTGAGCTGATGCAAAGTGAAATATATACAAAGTAACAGAAATATTATAAGATGATCAACCACGAATAACTTCGCTATTTTCAGCAATACAATGACTCAAGACAATTCTGAAGGACTTATGAAAAAATGCTATCTCCACTCAACAAAAAACAAAACAAAACAAAAAAACCCAACAAAACAACAAAAACCCCAAAACTGATAGTATCTGAATATGGATTGAAGCATACTTTTTAAATTTTACTTGAGGGGTTTTTTTTGGTCTATTTTTTTCTCTTCACAATATGACTATTATGAAATATTTTACATGACTGCACATATGTAATATATATTGAATTGCTTGCCTTCTTATTGAGGGGAGGGACAGGAAATAACAGAGAAAATCTGAAACTGAAAGTTTTTTAAAAATGTTAAAAATTATTTTTACATATAACAGGGAAAAAATAAAGTAGTTAAAAAGAAATGTTGTTTAAGCTGGCAATTAAACTGAATAGAGGAATAAGATTTCAGGAAAGAAACTAAGTCTAGTCAAGCAACAAAATTATAAGTCAAGCCTTGATGTTTACCATTTATGATTTCCAACACTGTGATTTTAACAACCAGTCCTTGTGAGTCAGTTAGACCTGGCTCTTGAACAACTCTGAACTGTGAAGGGTTATGTTGACATCTTTTTGGCCTGTAAATAACCCAGAGAGGGAAGCTAGGTAGTATTGTACCCAGAATGACTGAACAGAAGTCATCTTTTTTGAGTTCATATCTGATCTCAGACACTTATGTGATCCTAGGCAAGTTATTTAGCCTTATTTGCCTCAGTTTCCTCATTTGTGAAATCAGCTAGAGAAGGAAATGGCAAAACAATTCTAACTGCCAAGAAAAGCCCAAATGGCATCATGAAAGTTGGACATGACTAAATAACAACAAAAATAATCCTGGGAATTATCTTAACTAAATATGCTCTCTACCTTCTTTAAATGTTTCTTCCTTCAAAACTCTTCTGCTGTAGATCACTGATGATTTTAATTTGAGGTTTGGCCTAAAGTTGGGAAACACAATCTCATTGGAAGAAGCTGCCTTTTTATTTTCTAATCTTGAACACTGAAAATTTAATCTGGCTTTTAAGATTTTGGGCTGTATCCTCTATCTAAAGCAAAAACAAAGATATTTTTAATGATCTAAAAGGTCAGTTTGGGGCCTATATGTAATCACTTATATAATCACAGAACAAATTTCATTATGAAATTTCCTGTTGGAAAAACAGAATTGAAGCCGTAGAATGACTTAGAAATTATAGACCAATAGAAAAGAAAATAAAAAAAAAAAATAGTCTCAACACATTTGGCCACTAATGAAGAGAACAGTTGAATAAAAAACATATTCAGTGGAATGAAAATAATACTTTTTCTGGCTGAGGAATTCTTAAACATTTAAATCCAGGAAAGAAGTAGTTTATAGAAAGTTAATTTTCCATTCTCTTTCCACTTTCTACTTGTTTCCACACTTCATTTCATGCTCCCTCCCAAACACTGCTGAAAACGTCCTTTATTACAAACTCTGGGGTATCTTCAAATAGAAAACATTTTAAAAAAATGTATTTTCAATAGAACATTAATTAGTGGCCAAAAAATGAAACCTATTAAGAAAAAAAATTGAGATGTTCCCCCTATAATGTTTTCTTCTATAATAAAGCTAAATATGCCTTAGCCTTTTTGGTTTTGGAGGAAGTAGTTCTTTAAAAAGTGGTTTATATGTGCCAAGAATATGCTGTTTGAAAAGAAAAACAATTTTTTTTTTTCAAATTGAGTTTTGTTTTAGATTGGAAGAATTTTGAAAATTTCCAAGGACTCATAATTATCTTACTCATGTCTTATTATTGTACTGTTTTGGGGTCTGGAAAAACAAGTGCTTGGCTCATTTAGTTCTGTGAATATCATTGGTTAAAATAGGTTGGCAACATATACGGAAAATGATCTTTGGAGTGACTTCATTTTTCCTTTTCTAATCAGCTGTTTTGGCCACTGGTGGTCACTATTTTTTCCCCAAATATTGATTTTAAAAAAAAATTCCACGACCCAAACTTTCTTAAAATTCTACTATATTATGGGTCTGTCTCCAACACAGGAAATCAAACCATTACTTAGCAGTTTCCCTTAATCTGGTTTTGAGAAAGGACTGTTCATAGTTATTTTAGCTCATAAAATGGAATGTGTGGGAAATACAGTGATATTTTCATTAGTAAATGTTTTGGGAATGAAACTTCTTTAGATGAATTTATTCTTGACCTGCAATTTCACTGGTTTAGTTTACAGGTAAGGAAACTGGTTGCTCTGCAACTTGTAGTCTTAAAGAGTTGTATAGACTACTAAAAAAAAAAATTAAGTGATATACCCAATATATGATGGATGGAGTGTTAGCCAGGAGTCATTTTTTTGGAATTTAAATCTGGCCTCACATACTTACTAGCTGTGGCACCCTGGACAAGTCACTTAACCTTGTTTGCCTCAGTTTCCTCATTTGTAAATTGGATTGAAGAAGGAAATTGAAAAGCCACTCCAGTGTCTCTGCCAAGAAAACCCCAAATGGGGACATGAACATTTGGACCTGATTGAAATGACTAAACAACAACAACAACACAATAAAAAACAGAAACTCATTCAAAACAAATGCTTATTGGCTGGTAGGTATAAGGTATTGTGCTAGTCACTCTGTATGGGGAACACTGAGAATATAAACAAGCATTTGCAGCTGCTGGACAAAAATATGTAAAGGGCTAGAACTGAGCAATGCACTTGGATAATGAAGCGCAGTGAGACTAATTGCCAATTGGACAGTTCCCTATTAACTTGTTTGAAGGTTGACCCTCCCCAGCTGTTCTGTGCTGACTTGATTGGTGGGACAAAGAGGGGAGAGTGACGTGTGTGGGAGGAGTAGGAGAAGGAAGAGGAAGTGAGACGTAGAAGCGGACTCAGTCTCTCCTGGCGTTTGAGGGAGGAAGGTGTGTGTGAGGCAGCTAGGCCTAACCCCCTGACCTTGACTGTATAAGATCAAGAATAAAGACATTTAGTGATCTTGACTCCAGCTGATTTCTGGGAAGACAGAGTTCCAGCAAAAATATCTCTGCACAGCTTCTGTTTGTCCTTGTGCAGTCAACATTAAAAAATGATGAAGCTTTCAAAATTGTTTTCCTATGTTTGCATTCTTTTCTTTCTTTATTTTTCCCCTTTCTTTTCTTCTTCTTCTTCCTCTTTGTACTCTCAAATCCCATTTCAGGTACCCTCCTTAATTGATGTTTACTTACACTTTCAAGGTCATAGAATGGAGAGTAAGAGTGTAATCCACTGTAAGGCAGGTTATTTTAAAAAAATTTTTCTTACTACTTTTCAATGAATAGGACCATAATAAGTGTTTATTAAATTGAATTGAATTCAATTATGATCACAAACAACCCCTAAAAGTATTCTCTTCATCAGATATTGAATTTTTACAATTTTAAAATTTAGACCCCATAGTCTATGTAGTCTATTTACCCCATTTTTGTCATGAAATGAACTAAGTATCAATGAAGGAAAAATACTTGCTCAGGGTCCTAGAGGTCTGGAACTAAGATTCTGACACTCTGTATCACCTAGATCATGTGTGATGATATGTCTTGAACATTCCTTTCCCAAAATTATGGGATGAAAAGAAAAGAATTTTAAACTTTAGCAGGTGGGTAGAAAGATTTTATGGGGAATGAATATAGTTGTTAAAATAATAGTTCTCCATATGTACAAAAATATTTTAGCAGCTGTTTTTGTGGTGACAAAGAATTGGAAACACAGGGGATACCCAGAAAATGGGGAATAGCTGAAAAAGTTATGGGAATGTGATGGAATAGCAAGAATTGTACTATAAGAAATGAAAGAGGGGATGGTTTCAGAAAAAAACTTGGGAAGACTTTTATGAAAAGAAGTGAGCAGAACCAGGAGAACACTGTATACAGTAATAGTAATATTGTGTACAACTAATTAACTTTGAGTAACCTAGGAGTTCTGATCAACATGGTGACCAACCATGGTTCCAGAGGACTCATGATAAAACATGCTGTCCAATTCCAGACAGAGATGGTTTGGAAGAGAAATAAATTTTTTTAGAATGTAGTAACTTGATGTTAGAGGGGAGGTAAGAAGGAATAGTTTGTGATTTATCTTTCCCAGGCTATCATTTATAACATGAGAAGGTTAAGTCAGATGGCTCCCAATAAGAATGTTGGAACCATAATTGTGTAATTTTCTCTTTCAGTTTCTTTGCAACCTAGAATTCATTCTGCTTAATGGATCTATATGTGGGCTACTTCCCTCTAGATCTCTACTTACTTTCTAATCCCAGAACAGCACAAGTCATGAGTTGGGCCTTCTCTACTACTTTGTCTAAGTTTTAATTTAACCCTAACCCTTTGTTCTCAAATGCCTAGGTAGAATAGAAATCTCTCCTATAACAAATTATGAGAGACAGTGTACTTTAATCCATTTGGAATAGATTTTATTTGTAATTTAACCCTTCCGTATTTGATATTCAGAAACACATTCACCCAATACCCATTTATCTATTCTGTAGTTCTTCCCCATTACTGAACTCCACATGGGGTATTTTGGAATTTAAAAATATGTGTCAGTTGGCTTGAGCTTCAGATCATACTTAATCAGACAAATTTCAAACACTTTTATTTTCATTTGAATAACAAATGTGTTCATTTGAAACTAAAACCATGACCCAGGGCTTTTAAGTTTTAGACTTATGGGAGGGAATATGTCTAATTGGGAGTGCTTTCCTTGACTATTTCTGCTTCCACCAATTATTTTCTCTAGGAGACCTGAATGTAGTTCATATGTGCATTTCCAAGGAAGTGGGTGACCACTTCCCAAAGTTCCCATACAAGTATTCAAGTTAGCTATGATATCTGGTGTAGGGCAGCCTTTATTTCACTCCACAGAAAATGTAAAAAAAAAACATAAATGACACATAGAAAACTTATAAACAAAAACAGAAAACTCATAAAAAGACAAAATCGCTCAAAACAAGAGGCACAATTCTCTTTTATCTGTGATGAATTGCATTTTTTACAGGGTCCTCTACAACTTCTCCCTTATCCTTTGGTTTCAACTTCCCCCAGGAAGAGATTGCTAAACCTTCTTCCCATTACCTGCGATGTGTGAATTTATGTATTCAGTCGACTTTTCATGACTCTATTTAAGATTTTCTTGGTAAAGATACTAGCGGGAAAGAATTTATCATTTCCTTTTTTAGCTCATTTTCAGATGAAGAAAATGAGGTTATGTTACTTGCCCAGAGTTACATAGCTAGTTAATGTTTGAGACTAGATCTGAACTCAGGAAAATGGTGCATTACCTACCATACCACCTTGCTGTCCTGTTTGAGGAGGAGTCAATGGCGTTTACTTCAGCAGTCTCACAGGGGACAGCCATTGACAAGAATATGGTCCAACACTGTCTGTTTTACCAATAAACATGTTTCAGGAGATGTTGAGATGGTGCAAAGCCAAAATATAATGTAAAATGGTTTATCCATAATCCCACAATTTTCTGTTGAGATTTTAACCATCAGCCCCCCAGCAGATTATAACAGTAGTTATGAGTCGTTATTGAATTCTATTTTAAGTTATTCTGTTAATGCATATGATGAGTATTTTATGCTTAGGATGTGTGTGTAGGAATAAATTATCTGTCCTATTTATGATTCATATTAGAAGTTGAATTATTTTTCTACTCCCTTTTTTTGGAGAGAAATCCTAAATGTAAATCATAATCTAAGATATCCATAAATTTGTACCTTGCATTTCAGCAAAGGGACCAAAGAATATGAGAAAAACCCTTCTGATTAGAGGCAGCTTCAACCAAAATGCATCCTATTCAAATCATATGCCTGTGTAGAGAGTGGGTGTAGCACTTTATAACCAATTAAAAACTTTCTTACAATGTTATAACAATACTTCAATTCATAAACTCAATGTCCCAAACTCCCAAATCAGTATTATTGTATTCCGGATTAAGTCAGTAGTTTAAAATTAAGGTGTCAATGAAACTTTGAAAAATTTCCAAATGTGATATAATCTTACTTCTATTAATGAGAAAGAAATTTCAACTTTTTTATTTTTAGCTTCATAACCAGAGTATTGCAGGTACATGGGAACTATTTTGTCTTTGAAGTCTTTGGGATACAAACTTGTTTAATAGTGTGGTTTGCATCAAAGAATATGGCCATATTAGTGGTTTCATCAACATAATGAAAAATTTTTTTCCAAAATGGTTTGACCAGTTTAGTATGCCTATTTCTCTATAGATCTTCTAACATTAACCATCCATATCATTTGCATTTTTGCCAATTGGTAAGTGAATTAAAACTCACATCCAACTCTCATCTGTGGCTCCCAGAAACTGTAGCATGTCAGCAGCCACACTCAGATAAAACTGTCTAGGTAGATGTGCTAAACCAATTTGACGGTAACTGACAGGTCTCTATCCCATTGATGATTTAGAGAGATGTCTATCCCAAGGATGTGAAAACCTCCCCTGTGGAATGGGTGGATGAGAACAATTTGTTCCAATGACCATAAAGACAATTGAAGTAGGTGCTGTGGAGCCCTTAGAGCTTGGTCAGTGATTAAAGATGCCAAGGTCATCATCTACTGCGTCCTGGACCATCTCCAGTCATTTTGACTTTTGTCCTGCCATTGGACTTCAGTGATTCAGGAAAAGAGAGACTGATGACTTTGTACATCTCTGCCTCACTTAAATCAATTCATGTATAGTCAAGACATCACCTGTGTCTTAGAAAACAAAAGAGGTAGAAAGGATGCAAAAGTTTAATACAGGCATGTCCATTTATCTAAATACACCTGCAATGATGACTGAACACAGGAGCTGATTGTTCATTGAGAGAAGCTCTCAGAGCTGCTGCTTCCCTGCAACCCCCTTTAGAGGTCTTCTTTTGAATAAAGAGGAATTATATCAGGAGATTTGCATTCTAATTGGGAAGAGACTCTCCTGTAGAGAGAGCCATGGGGAGAAAGTATTAATGATGGGGCTTGCAATGGAAGGGGGAGGCACAATACCTGCTCTTTTGGAGCTTATATTAATGGGTAGGAGAATGCAACAGATTAGTAAATACAGTATAATTTGAGGATGGGAAAAATGCTAACTAGAGTGGTCAGAAAGGGTTTCTTGAAGGAAAAGTATGTGAGTTGAGCTTAAAATAGTACCTGTGGTATTTCCCCATTCCTTTCACTTGAACTACAACTACCCTAATTCAAACCTTCATCAATCCTTACTTGAACCACTGGATTAGCATTTACTTGATCTTCCTGCATCTAGTCTCTCCCCTTTCCTATCTAGCTCTTAAATAGCTGCCAATTAATATTACTAAGGTAGAAGTCTGATCATATCTGTCTCCGGATTGAGAAATTTCAGTTGCTCCCTAGGATAAAATATAAACACTTTTTAGAAATTCAAGCATGTCACAGTATGACTCCAATCTTACTTTCTAGACTGATTACATATAATTACTCCTCATACACTCTATATTCTAGCTAAATTGACCTACTTACTGCTCCCCATACATGACATTGTACCTCTTGCTTCTATGCCTTTTGCATTGAACTTTCCTGGAATTCTCTCCTTCCTCATGTCCAACTTTTGAAAACACTAGGTCCCTTTTAGGCTCTACTCCTATTACAAGAGAGATTTCCTAAAATGTTGGTACTCTACCTACTAGCACTTACTTTTTATTTTTTAATTTTTAAAATTTCTTTATTGTTATATCTTTTTATTTACAAAACATATGCATGGATAATTTTTTTCAGCATTGACCTTTGCAAAAACTTCTGTTCCAAATATTCCCCTCTTTCCCCCCAACCTCCTCCCCTAGATGGCAGGTAGTCCAATACATGTTAAATATGTTAAATTATATGTTAAATCCAATATATACATATATCTATACAGTTATCTTGCTAGCACTTACTTTAAAAAAAACCCACAGCATTATTTTATTTTTCCAATAACATGTAAAGATAGTTTTCAACATTCATTTTTGTAAGATTTTGTGTTCTAAATTTTTTGTCACTTCTCCCTTACCTTCTCCCTTCCTAATACAGCAAGTAATTTGATATAGGTTATACATATAAAATAATTTTAACCATATTGTCATATTAGTCCTGTTGTGAAAGAAAGATCAGAGCAAAAGAAAAAAACCATGAGAAAAAAGCCAACCAAATAAAAAATAGTGAAAATACTATGATTCAATCTGCATTCAGTCTCCATAGTTCTCTCTCTGGGTGTGAATGGCATTTTCCTTCCTAAGTCTGTGGAAATTATCTTGGATCACTGTATTACTGAGAAGAGCCAAGTCCATCACAGTTGAACATTACATAATGTTGCTGTTATTGTGTACAATGTTCTCTTGGTTCTGCTCACTTTACTCAGGTTTGTGTAAGTATTTCCAGGTATTCCTGAAATCAGCCTGATCATCATTTCTTATAGAATAATAATATTCCATTACATTTATATTCCATAACTAATTCAGCAATTCCCCAACAAATGGTTATCCAGTTAATTTCCAGTTCCCTGCCACCACAAAAAATAAAACAAATAAATAAATAAATAATTGCTGCTACATTTTCAGCAACTTACTATGTATTTGTGCAGCACACTCCCTCTGGGTCATTCTCCCTGTTTGGTCTTATACCTCTCAAATGTGTCCTCAGAAGGCAGCTGCTTTCTCAAATTCTAAGGATAACTCTATTGATCTGTATCCCTATCCTTGTAGTTCATGAGCCCCCAGCAGTGTACTTCTCCTTAAAAACCAGCCAGTAGATATTATTAGCTCTTAGAAAATGCATTGACTAACATGTTATAATAAAAGCAGTAGATATTAAATCCCCCCCATAAACCTGGGATATACTTTCCTGAAAACATGCATAGAGAAGAGTAAGCATAAGCTTATAGTACCAAGATAGTGAGGCACACATATAATAGAATACAAGTGCCAATGTAACTTAAACACTAGAACTTCAGAGCCTTGAAATTCTCTCTATTTAAAATCTTTAATGCAGATCAACTTTTGATTGCCAGGGCTAGCTCTCTCTTGAGTCCAAAGTCTCTTCTCTCAAAAGGTTCACACTCCTTGAAAATGCTTCCTTCCTCCTTTATCTGAGTATTTCTAAGTATCTGTGTCTCCTTGTATATTTTACTTTATCAGTCTCTCAGGTTATAAAATGGGAGATCTTGTTTGATACTAGAATCTATAGCTAATGATGAGGGGAGAGAAATAGCTTCTTCCTTGCAAGTGTCTTCTCTCTAAAATGCCCCTGAAACTATACAATTAATTATATAGTCTCTTTCCCCCAGACCATGGCTAATTTTTTTGCTTATCAAATGAGATTGCTCTTTTTAATTCTGTTAGAGATTGGTGTTCATATATCATAGTCAACACCTTGTTAGCACACTAAAATTTCTTTTATGACATCATTCTGTAACTACATCAATTTAGAGGGGGTAATCTATTCCTTTATATTTACATACATTTTGGATCTAATTGGATTAACTAACATATTTAAAAAATTGGATTGAACTATATTTTGCTTCCTTTCACCCATCCCTACTCCAGTATAAAATCAGCTTCTTGAAAGTAGAGACTATTGTCATTTTTATTTTGCATTCCCAGAACTTCACATATGCCTATTAAATTGAACTGAACTGAATAGAATTGGTCCTAAGAGGTCCTAATTGAAAAGGTCCTAAGAGATAGAGGTTAAGAAAGAACATTCTCTAGGTATGGGAGAATGCCAAAAGAATGGAATCCCAAGGTCAGAGAAAGAAATCTAATTTGTCTGGAACAGAATGCGAGTAAAGGGAAGAAATATAAAATAAATCTAGAAAGATAGACTACAGACAGATTTAAGACTTTGAAATCCAAGCTAAAAAGTGTGTATTTTATGCCATAAAAAACTCTAAGAAATTTATAAAAGCATATATATCTATTTCTTAGAGCCAGGACTCAGTTCATATAAACTCTGTATCTGATTTTGACACCAACTTAAATGGCTAACCCTTTTAAAGTTGGCCAGTAGACATCTAGCAGAGAAACCAGAATAAGTGGCTTTAGAGCTATAATGTCTATGTAGGTCAATCTCCACGTTTTATAGAGGAGAAAAGTTGAACTGAGAGAGGGCTAATCCAAGGTCACATAAGTAGTTAGCAGTATTGAGAATCAACACCATGCCTTCTGACTCCCAAAACAACGTTATCTATGCCAGCTATCATCTCCAAAATTGCCCTAGAAAAAGAAAGCATTTTATTTCAGTCATTAAATGAATATTTAGCGTGTTCAATGTTCAACAGTGTATTTATGTAATAGGAAAAATGCTATTCACAGAGCTGCCAGAAGAGCCAGAATAATTGGGGCTCAGCAGGAGCTTTGGGAGATTAAAATTGTTAGATTACCTGAATTTGAATTCAAGCCAATCATATTCAGGTCTAGTTTTCACATTTAGAATATTATATTGCTAAAACAAAAGAAAATCCACCAGGAGAGGTTCTAAACATTTACATTTGATTTCCTCTACCCTGGACCTTAAAAGTGAATCAATACAGCAATGCTAAACAGACTTAGATGTGGGGACTATTCAGTTAAAATGAGAATGATGTTCAAATGCTTAGGACTTGAAAAGACTTAATACAGGCTGACTTAGCTCATAGGGAACACCTGATGGAGCATTTCCAGAGTTGCTCTTCTGGTTTTAGTCTGGTTTAGTCTGGGACCTTTCAGAACTGTTTCCAGTCACTTGCTGAGTCATTGTGAAAGATATTTGAGTTCTGATATGATGTGGCAAACTGAGGAGTTCCTTGGTTTTTCCTCATTCTAGGATATCAAGAAGGAGGAATGAGTGGTAAAGCATCAGTTAAAAGAAAGGCATTTTCCAACTTGACTCTATTCATTTGATTTCTCAGGTTGTATTAGATAATTTTTAGACTTCCAGTAATGGCTGAAGAAAGGCTGGGACTCTTTCTACTTGAGCATCATGATGACCATATCCACATGGCAGCTAGTGTAGAAGAATTATACTTGATGAGCTTGCTCTTGAGTATGTGATTGCCTTTTCCAGTTTTGTGTTCTTTCTTTATCCGAACAAGTATTTATCTCAATGGAAGCATCTAGGTTTAGAAATAACTTTGTGATGGAAACCAAGGGATGTTCATCAGTTGGGGAATGACTGAACAAATTGTGGTATAAGGATATAATGGAATCTCATTGTTCTATAAGAAATGATGAACAGACTGATTTCAGAAAAGCCTAGAAAGGCTTTCAGGAACTGTTGGTGAGTGAAGAGAAAAGAACTAGGCAGTAACAACATTATGCAGATGATCAATTAGTTGCTTATAAAAGGACAGCTAAAGTTGAATAATGCTACAGTTGAAAGGGAAGAGCAGCAGATGCAGCTTAGAAGGTTGGGACATTGGGGGAAAACATTTAGGATCTTTTAAGTGAGAATGCTTAGCATCAGACTTGGGACCTGGATTTAAACATTATTTGTTGAAGGACTAACTAACTGATGTGGTCTAAGTTTCAGAAATAAACCAAAGCAAACCACTTGAGAACATTTATTTATTCCTTAGTTAGATCTTCATCTTTTGAATTTACTTGATGAATACAGTGAATATAGGAGTAATATAATTCTAATAGAATAATCCTGTCCCTGCCTTGTTAAATTTAAGCTACACGTAAATAAAAAACTCTATGCAATAAAAATTCACATTTTCATGTACAATCCTCCATTTTGTTCCTTGTATACATATGTATTTGTATCTGATTATTGAATTCATAATACAAAAAAGCAAGCTCCCAATACTTACAATCATGGTAATAACCATAAACTAAGCCCAGGAGAAACAATTCAAAGTATGACTTCAATTGAGTGTGTGTGTGTGTGTGCATGTGGAATGGGTAGAGATTTTTTGTCAGAGGCCTTAGGACATAAAGCAATATACCCAGAGAGCTTACATGGAAGGGGGAATGGCAGAGTAGGGATGTATCAAATCTTCACACCTGCCTGTCATCTAGTAGTTTCCTATATACTCCAATTATTTTCAGTATCTGAGAGCCAAATTCTATTGTTTCTGCACTACTGAAGGAATGTAAACCCAGTCAATGCTCTGCACATTCTCAGCAGCTTTTAAATCTGATAGTCCAGGGCAAAGCCCAGGATTAATCATATCCTAGCTGAGACATTGCTTTTACTTGTTCTTTAGTTAAAGATAATTGTTGCTAGGGGTTGTGTGTGTGTGTGTGTGTGCACAGATCATGTAGGACTATTTTGAAGCACTTGATTTAAAGGATACACTTATGGTTTCATCTTTTAAAAAGGAGAAGAAAAAAAAAAGTTATTTGTCCTTAATGAACAAATTGAAATTTGAAGATGTTTTGCTCCTGTAAGTTTTCTTTTTTTGACTGCGAAAATGGTAAAATGTTTTAAAGTAATCTAACTAATGAAGAACAGAAGCTGTGAGTAAGGCTTATTCATAGGATGAGCATCCTTAGTGCTCTCTTTTCTTTTTGGATCAGTCCCACTGCTTGTACAGACAAAAAAAAAAATTTAGATTTAGTAGGTGGGTGTGTTGAGGTATGGCCTTTGGGGAAATCTACTGTGAATTGCCAAGATTAATGGGAAAAGAAATTTTAAAATTTTCTAAAACAAGCATTAGAGGAAATACTAAAACAATTCTGGAAAACTTGATTTATGTTTTCATTTTAAGAAAGGGAAAATACAGAAGTGGTAACCCATTTTTATGTTTTAATTTCACTCAAGAATGCTAATCAAATGAAATTTACATGATTAAAATTATAAACCTAATGGAGCAGTGTAACCCTTAGTTACACTGAATTTAGAATTAGGATTTAAATATTTAGTGGGTGTGTTATTGGATAAAAGGTGTAAGTTGTCTGAATATAAGTAAGGGGAGATTTTAGGAATCCTCATATATGCTATCTTTTGCAGTGTTAATAGAACTGGGCTTTTAGGAGATGTGGTTAGAGTGAGATTTGGTGAAGACAGTATTGAGAAATATCCAATTCAATTCAAGTAATATTTATTAAGTATTTACAATATGCAATGAACTATGTTGGTCCAAACGACAAACAACACATCAATTATTGTTCTCAAATAGTTCATATTCTGTTGGAATATATAACATAAATGAATGAATGAATGTATACATTAATGAAAAGTGTTTATTAAGTACTTATTAAGATTTAAGTTGTGGTTAAGATCGGAGATCCTTGCTCTCAAGGAACTTAGGAAAGATAACATGAGAGCAATTTGTTGTTGTTCAGTCACTGCAGTCATGTCTTGGTGACTTCATTTGGGGTTTTCTTGGCAAAGGTATTGGAGTGATTTATCATTCCTTCTCCAGCTCATTTTACAGATGAGGAAGCTGAGGAAAACAGGATTAGGTGGCAGATAAATAAATACAGGGTAATGTGAGAAGGGAGAGAACAAATTCCTAGGGATACAAATATAAAAACAAAACTGTCCATGCTCTTAAGGAGTTCATGAGGAAGGTGACACATATAGGAGATACTAGCTATGAGTTAATTAGAAAGGCCCTATGGTGCTTTAGATGAGAGGCAAAAGGGGTGATCATATGTCATTAAAAACTGTATTTATGGGGCAGCTAGGTGATGCATTGGTAAAACACCAGCCCTGGAATAGAAGTCTAGCCTCAGATACTTATTGGCTGGGTGACTCTGGACCTATTAACCCTGATTGTTTATCTCTGAAAATGCTTTTTATACTTATGAAACTATAAGTATTTCTGAAGCTCGATCATTTGACAGCACCAAGGACTTTTCTAAGTCTTCAGTAGTTGTGACTTTTGGAGAAAAGGGGCTGTAGCACCGCAGAAATAGTTTCTAGGTCTTGTCTTTACAAGGATTGATTTTCTGGAAAATAGCTGAAGAGGCTGAGCTGGAAGCTGAGCTAGTGGTCTGGATGTGTTGCTATTGCCATCCTTCTTGGGCTCAGGGTCCTGGGATATCTCCATCAGGGCAGTTGGTATTTGAGGGGGTAGTGATCATTTGATGTGATTGGCCCAAACTCTCTCCAATGCCTTTCTCAGGATTGTTGCTGTTTTATTAAGATCTGTTTGCTTGTGCTGCCTCTGGCATTTAGCTGGTTTTTTCTCTGAAGGAACCATTTCCCTGGACATGACCTGTGGAGTCTAAGCTTAAAGCAAGAAAAATGGTTTGGGTTGGTGAGGGAAGGAGGGTCGCTGCTCTTGGTCATACTTACTGGTCAATGGCATTTGATCAACAGTCACTGTTGGTGGTGGTGCTGTGGCTGCCTCCTGTCTCTTCCTCAAGATGCTTATGTTTTCATTTAGGAGACCTTTCCTGTCCTGTGAGGACATACATGCCCAGAGATGTATCTGATTCTTCCATTCAATCCCAAGTTATTTTCTCCTCATCTGCCTTTAATACAATGATTCCTTTACACCTCCAAATTGATCTAGGTCTGATTTATTAGTTTACATCTTTGGATAATTCAATCAAGAAGTCTGGGTTTTACGTGTTAAATTATATGCATCGGGCTTCCACTCTCACTCTTGTACTAAGTAAATATGAATAATTTTAAGGTTCTAGAAGTACTAATAATTAAGTGGAGCAGAAAAAACCGAGGGAAAAGGGGGATTCCAAAAGAAAGAGATGGAGACATGTGAAATGCCCAATACAAAAACATGAAGGTAAGTATCAAGTGCTGCAAGATCTCAAGGTGCATTTAAAGAGAACCATTCCCAGATTGCATTTTGTCATTCACATATAATAACAGTCCTAATTCAGGATATGGTTTCAAGAGTGGTGGAAATTTCTTTTAAGTTCAACTGTTTGTTTCTGGTGCCTGATTTTTTAGTTCTAGAAGAGACAAAAATCAAGATTTTCTATCCACTTAATTATATTTTTATAAGTTTCTGGGAAAGTCTATCTCAGACTCTATTTCTCTTTTATTTCTTCTAAATTTAGTACTAACCCTTCTGAGACACGGAAAGAAATAATCTACTCACTCAACTGAGATAATATGTGTAAAGTTCTTTGAAAACCTTAAGATGTTAACTTGATACTAGACACTAGTAAGGTTGTTTTAAGGATCAAATGAGTCAATACATGTTGTTGTTATTATTTGTCCTTCCTTCTTGAAGTGGGCTAATGATATCAAGAGGGTGATGTCTTGACTTGCAAGTGAATTGGATGTGAATTCAGCAGAGCTGTGCAAAGTCATCTGCTTCACTCTCTCCTCCTGTGTCATTGGAGTCAAGAGGATTGGCCATCACCTCAGATGAAGTAGGAAACCTTGATCTGTTTTTCCTATTATGTGTATGTAAAGGCTTAGCAAGGTGCCTGCAACATAGAAAATGTTATATAAATGTTTTCTTCTACTCCTCCTCCTCCTCCTTTTTTTCCTATTCTTCCTCCTCCTCCTCTTTCTCCTCCTTCTATTGCTCCTATAACTACTACCATTATGCGTGAAAATCTCCTTTGAGCTTATGTGGTAAATAATTACTGCCAAATATATATTTCTCACAGTGCAGAAATTGTGGAGGCAAAAACTTAGCTTTTATTATCATGCTCAAAGATAAGATGAGGATTGAAAGAAAATCTGAACAATCATGAGGATTGTGACAAAGTTTCTTTTAGGCAAAATTATATCAGAATGACAGATGAATAATCATTTAAATATTGCAATCTTGTATATTCTTCTTAGGTCATAAAAGTTAAAGAAAGATGGATCCAAAGTTCTATATTTCCTCTAATGTCATAAAAATTGAGCAAGCTTAGTTAAATCTTATACCTCCCTTAAGGAAACAAAACAAACAAACTCTATAAGTAAACTAAGTCAGGTTATAGATTAAACTACATTTAGAGGTGTCACAAATAAGCTGATTGAGGAGAAGGATTTAACTCAGACAGTTGAGATTTTTTCCTATGGCTTCTTATCTAAGGAATGTTTAAGGTTCCAAATAAATGTTTACATCATGGAACAAGTTTTGGTCAGGTGAGTTTAATACTAAGATAAAAGTTTAGTTAACCAAAATTCGAAGGAGGAATGGTTCTCTCTCAAATGATAAAAATAAATAAATTCTCATACTTTTTTCCCCTCTCTCTTTTTCTTCCACTTCCTCTTCTTCCTCCTTTTATATTTCCTTTTCATCCTCATCTTCCTTCTACTACTATTATTACTACTGCTACTACTACTACTACTACTACTACTACTACTACTACTACTACTACTACTACTACTATTACTACTACTACAACTATTGCCCTCACCACTAGTAAAAATTGAAGTGAGTTCTGTGCTAGAGCTGGCTTTGGTTGAGGATTATACTCCAATCCTCAGTCTTTTCTGATCTCTGGTTTAACCATTAGACAGAAAGGACCAAGAGCATGGCCTGGCCTGACCACTACTTAGATATTGCCTCCCTCTCCCTACTTATTTGTCTCTTGATTAATGATTTATAATTAAATTAATATTGCTATTGCTACAGTAAAAAAAAAAAAAAAAAAAAAAAAAAAAAAAAAACTTGAGAATGACTCTTGTGGGTCCACTTAAATGAATAAATAAATGAATGAAAAAAATTTATTTAGCTCTTACTATATGCCAATTACTTCCTTAAGCACTGGATATATAACTAGTAAAAGAAATAGTATTATTCTCAAGAAACTCACAGAAACTGGGGGACACAACATATAGAAGAAAGTACAACTGTATGGCAGATATTATAGGAAGTCCTAAGAGTAATAGGGGCTAGGAATTGATGTGTCCTAGATTGCAGCTTCCTTTCCTGGCCAGTACCATCCCTTTCATGCCCCTATCCTACATTATCCCCTTACACTGTGTTCTCTGAAACCCCCATTCTATTGTTAACAAACATCTTAATATTCAACATGTACCTATAGTTCATATTTAATTATAATATAGTTATAACATTTTAAATTTGATTTTTAATGTATAATATGTTTCATCACAAAACAATTTAAGCTCTTTGAGTCCAAGCATTATTTTATTTTTGTCATTTTTTTTAAATGCTCATTTTCTAGTCTGGTATGTGGTAGATAGCAGGGGCTTAATAAATGCCTTGGGAATAGAGCTGAAACAGCATTGAAACAACCTGTTTTCTAAACATGTTTCCCCCATCCTAACCCAGAGGACTTCATTTTTTTGAGCCTAAGTGCAAATATTTAACATTAAATTCCTGTTGAAATTCATCTTATTAGATTTAACCCTATCCTTTAGTCCAAAATGTCAAATTCTTCTGGTGGCTGTAAAACTCCTGAGTGAAGCACAAGCCAAAATAAAATGTAATTGAGAAATGGCTAGGAAAATAAATGAAAATATAATGTAACATAGATAATGTACATTTATGCCAACAAGAAGGACACATAAACTGGAAGGCATCTAGAAGACAGCAATCAGAATGCAGAAGGCCCTTGAGCCTTCTGTCTTGTGATGTTAGTTGAAGGTGAATGGGAGTTATTTAACCTAAGGAATACAAAACTCAAGATAGACATATTCATGGGCTGCTACATGGCACCCTAATGCATAGAGCGCTGGGCTTGGAATCAGGTAAGGTTCAACTACCTGAGTGGCCCCAGACACTAACTGGCTGTGTGACCCTGAGCAAGTCACTTAAACCTGTTTGCCTCAATTTCCTTATCTGTAGAATAGGCTGTGTGTGTAAAAGGAAATGCTAAACCATTCTAGTATTTTGCCAAGAAAATACCAAATGGGGTTATAAAGAGTCAAATATGACTAAAATAATTGCAAAACAACAGACATATTGAAATATTTGAAAAGCTGACATATAGAAAAGGGGAGTAGACTTGGACTGTTTGGCCTAAGAAGGAAGAATCAGGAAATTTCTGGATAGAAGGGACAAAGACATTGATTTAGGTTTTTTGTCCAGAAAAGCTGTCTGAAAATTGAGTTATATAGAGTAGAATGGGCTACTTTGGGAAACTAGGACTTCTTCCTTATTAGAGATTTTTAGACAGATAACTACTGACTGGGTATATTATTATAAATAAGGATCCTTTTAAGGGATGATTTATGCAGGCTGTGCTGAGGTCTCTTCCAAGTTTAAAATTCTATGATTCTTTCTGAGATATTTTTCCTTTTTCGGTCTCCTAGTTGTATCAAAGGCATTGTTAATAATATACATCATTCTCGTCAAGATTCTCATAAAGAAAGTACTAGATATTTCCTAAAAAATTCTTGGTTGCCCCCTTTTATTTTAGGCAACAAGACAATGTGGGATCTTTTCCATTTTGTTGAAATTTGTGTCACTTTGAGAAATTTTGAAAATTGAGTATACAATTAAAATTTTACCAGCTTCAGCAAAGATTTATTCTCTGTCTTTGGTTTCATCCAGTCTCTCTTTCTAACTTCCAAAGTAACACTTATATTTCCTAATTTAACACATGTGAGAGTTATTTGAGTTCAAATGTGGTAGTTTCACTGTCATCAGTGTCAAGAAGCTTGTCATAGAAATAGTGAGAAATCTTTCATTTTTCAACTATTTGTTGCTCTCCTTACAGTTTCATCTAAAGTTGTTTTTGCTAAGAGTTGGCTTAGTTGTGTCATATGCTGAGCTTTCCACTGACTTGCTTACTCCTTTACTTTCTCTGTTTATCCCTTGCAGGTCTATCCCTTGAATCAAAGGGCAAACTTTTGAGCTTTATGGATCGTGTGCTAGAAACCAAACCACATGATGTATAGCTAATGATCAAGTCAGAGGATAAGTACAGAAAGAATTCTACTTCTCAGTGTAACTCTAGTCCCAAAGGTATGGGACTCTCTCCTTATTGAGGGTGATCAATGTTCTGCTTGAGGGGTGGGATGGAGCTGACCAGAGCAAGAGAGAGGAGAACTATGCAATTTTCATTGGACCTTCTTTGAATAGATGAGTCTCTGGACTTCTGGAAGTTAAGGCTTTAAGTGAGAGAATGGACAAGATCAACCCTATTTTGTGCTTCTGAAGGAAAAGATTCTGAGAAGACATGAGAACAATCAGCAATCTCATTTTGCCATTTTGCTATGTCAGAGATTTAAGAGAATTTTCCCATTGGGTGAGATCTGGTAGTCTCTCCCTTGCTTGAGCTGAGTTATCTTGCTCTCAATGGGAGAAGTCCTTCGTTCTGTATTTTTTGGTATATATTTTCCTATGTGTACTTTCTCTGAGTTCCATTTTGTTGCAGTTTGAACAAATGGCTTTCTTTGTTCATTTCTAGGTCTATTCATAGTGAAACTGGTATTTGATGGGAAAGATGTCAAACTTTGGATGTAAAGGTTGGGATTCTGTTTCCCCCAATAACAAACACAGATAAATGAGAACAAGCCTGAAAATTACATCCCCTAAACAAATAATATTTAAGTTATTGTTTTTGTTATCTTATTTTTTGTGACCCTATGAACCACTGCATATCAGGTCCTTCTGACCTGAGGGGGTTATCTTCCAAGGTCATGTCTTTTAGCATTGTAATACTGTCCACACTGTTTGCCATTTTCTTTTCCAGTTTTATGCAGGTCAAAGTTAGATGACAAGAAAATGTCTGAAGTTAGATTTAAACTTTGCTCTTCCTGACTCCAGGCCCAGTGCTCAATTTACTACTCCACTAGCTGTCCCATTTAAAGAAGTAAATAAATATAATTCTATTCCAGGATTCCCTCTCTCTGAGGAGAGCAGAGTGGCCTCTGATCCTAACATCCTGCTCCACCTTTTGGCAGGAACAAGATGCCTGAGATATCTATTCAGCCTCCTTTTGAGCCACACAATGACACCCGGTGCTGAAAGCAGGAGACAGTCCTTTATAACGCCGAGCCTCCCAAAGTTAGAAGGATTGAGCTTATCAGTAGTGGGTGGTGCAGTAGATAAAGTATGGAATTTGGATTCCAGAAGCCTTGAGTTCAAATCAAGCCTTAAATACTTAGTAGTTATGTGATAGAAATCATGGCACTCAACCTTCATTGATCTCAGTTTCCTCATCTGTAAAATAGGGATAATAATAGCATCCAGCTCCCAGGGTTGTCGTGAGGACAAAATGAGATAATATTTGTAAAGTACTTTCAAAATTTTTAACTTCTATATGCTAGCTATTTTTATTTATGCTTGCTTGTTGATTTTTTTTTTTTGGGGGGGGTATATACCACCCTAAGGTTGAAGAATAAGGCTTGGGCAAGAGAGATTAAGAATCACAAAATATTGGAACTGGAAGGGAGCTTTGAGGTCAATTATTCCATTTCTTTCATTATACAGGGGAAGTAATTGAGGCCCAGAATGATGAATTTGTTAGATTTTTGTTATTTGAGGCTCATTGAATAAAATCACAAAGCTCTTAAGTGACAGATTCAGGATTTGAACGTTGGAACAAAATCCAGGGCTTTTCCCAGTATTTCATGCTTACTCTCAAAAGGACAAGGAAGAAAGTTTACTTTATAAAATGTTAACTGTGGAAAACCACTGACTCTAAAACACTCAATAGCTTGCCAACTTAAAAAATCATTAAGGATATTTTTCTCTTCCTGTTTACATATTTATGTCTCTATAAATGTATCTGCATCTGCATTTGCTTGCATGTGGTTGTCTGCTGTATTTGATTCAGTGATCCCTGCACCTGGCTGCAAATATACACAATAGGAAAGAGCTGGGGGTTGGGGTGGGGAGCATTGGTTCCTGTATCAACTAGATAGTTGGATGAACATGTGCTAGTGTAGTCTATACATGCCTTTCTCACACAAAATGTCTTTAATTCAATCTTGAGGCAGAAGAATTCTTTCTGTTTGCCTGTAAATATACCAGGAAGGCTTTGGGGTAATGGAACTCTCCTGGATGCAAATGAAGCTCTTTGATGTGTATTTTCAATTAACTAGTGAATTGTAGGTAGAATAAAAAATGGTAGAATCTTAATACAGTGGTTAGAATGGCAATACACTTTTTTTTTTTCCTGATGTTGCTCCCAGTTTTCAACACTGTCTTTTTTTTTTTTTAACCAATGACCTATGCAGTACAACTATAACAAAATGAGTTTGAAGCCTTGCTTTAAATGAAAAAAAGAAACAAACCCAAATTGAGAAGTCAGACATCTCTATAATTTTTCAGATTATTTATGTAGGGGAACATTTAAGCATTTACTATGCATGAACTACTGCAGGAAGAGTGATGCCTGAGGCAGAAACTAGTGATCTTCCTGACCCATTTTGAGCATAATAGGATTGTTTGGATTCTTATTTCATATTTCCTCAGTTCTCTGACTCTGTCTCTCTCACTTTACTCTATCTCTGTCTGTCTCTCTTTGTCTCTGTCTCTCTGTCTCCCTTCCTCCTTTCCCCCTAGCTTTCTTTCTCTGTGTGTGTGTGTGTGTGTGTGTCTGTCTGTCTGTCTGTCTCTGTCTGTTGTGGCTTTGGGTAAGAATCATTCATTTCAGGTGATGCTGTGCAGACACACTCTCCCATTCCCAGAATGTTTCCCCTGCCAGAGGCTGCTTTGGGTTTTAACTGCTAAGCTCTGTCTATTTTGTCAAGGAAGAAGGAGAAATACAGCTCAGAGAAGAGCTTCAGAGAACAAATGGCAAGAGAGGTCTGGGTGGAGATAACTTAGTGCTCGAGTCATCTTTAATGGAAAGTAGATACTCTGGCCAAGGCTAATATAGAATGCATTATAAAGTGTGTGTCTGTCAGTCTGAGAGACATGATAAACAGGAGAAATTCGGCTCTCCAGAGGGAGGTAGGCTTTAACAGAACTAGCTGAGGGGTTAGAATTACAGTGGTTTGTTGCAGTGGGCTGGTCTGTGCAAAAGGAATGAGGTAATGTATATTTTTAGTATTTCTAAGAAGTAGCAGCCTACATTTCTCTTCAGATGGGGAAGAGTGGAGTAAATTTATAGGGAGGGCCTAGATTTATAGATCAGCATAAGATAGTACCATTCCTCCCCCAGATGTTCTGTGTGTATCTTTTTGTTTGATGTGCTGTATTGTAAAGATGGAGAATATTTGTTATGATGACAAGCCTGAGCAATAAGAGTGTGACTTGGTAGCAAAAAAAAAAGAAAGAAAGAAATATTTTTACTAAGGAAGTCAAGTAGGCAAGAGAAAGAAAAAACATTTATTAAGTGCTTACTAAATGCAAGAGCTGTTTTAAGCACTTTACCAATATTAGCTCTTTTGATGCTCACTCAGGACAACCCTGTAAAGTTGATGCTTTTATTTTATAGCTGAAAAAATGGAGACAGACAGAAGTTAAGAATCTTGCTCAGGATCACACAGTAAGAGTCGGGGGCTGCATTTGAACTCAAATCTTATTGACTCCAGACCCACTGCTCTATCCATTTCTATAGTTCCTCTAAAAGCTGCTATAGTACACAAAAACTATAGATTTTTTTAAAAAGGATCTTAGGATTTAGGAATGATTTTAGGAAAATTATTAACAAATTAGAATGGGTCCAGAGGAAGGATTGTTGAAAGAAATGGAGACTGACATGGAAGGACTGCTGAAGAGTTATTCCTGGAAAAGAAAGGACTTGGGGAGGATACATTACAAAGAAGAGTACTCTCCTTTATGCTTTACCTGAGGTGACATATGAGGAACAATGGGTACGAGATGCAGGAAGTCAATATTTACTTCAGTATATGAAAGAACTGCCCCTAACAATGATGGCTGTCCAGCATTGGAAGTAGCAGCAAGTTCTCTGTCACTGGAGGTGAGGGGATGTTGGAAGGGAGGTTCCTCTTCTTATATGGATTAGACTTAAAAAAAAACAAAAACCTCTCTCTCTCTCTTGCTTTCTCTCTGTCTCTTTCTCTATCTCTGTGTCTATGTCTCTGTTTCTGACTGTCTCTCTATGCTTGTGACTGTTTCCTCTATCTCTGTCTGTGTCTCTGTCTCTCTCTTACAAGCACTTTGCCAATAAATCTCATTTGATCCTCATAACAATCACTTGAGGAAGGTATTATCATCATTCCCATTTTACAGATGAGGAAACTGAGGCAAACAGAAGTTAAAGCCAACCTTTAGCTGATGAGACAATTAAATAGGATTCCACAAGTCTTCCTACTAGTCCATTGTACTGCACCTGGAAACCGAAAAACACTAGCAGCATATGCTTCGAACACATGATTGGGGACACGACTGTCAGAATATACCTATGACAAGTCATTGTTCCCACATTGCAGTCCACAAGTACTTAACCTAATTTTCAAGTGGAATATACTTACAGCACAGACTTCCTGAAAAAAGCATCTGTGGGTGATGACAGTATGAGAAGGCTTAAGTTAATTATTATGGGGATTTCCCACTGCAGAATTTTAAATAAAGTAAATTTCCTTTGCCAGGGCTTCTATGGAGTTGATTGGGTCTCTCTGACTCACCCAGGAGCATCAACATTATGTAGGGCAGCAAGATGTACTCAGGATTAGAAGATGTGATTTCAAGTTTAAGGTCCTCTATTTTCTATTTGTGTAACCTTGGGCAAGGACAGCTAGGTGGTTCCACAGAGCACAGAGCCTTGGAATCACGAGTTCAAATGTGACTTCAGACACTTACAAACTGTGTGAACCTGGACAAGTCACTTCATTCTGTTTGCCTTAGTTTCCTCATCTGTAAAATGATCTGGAAAGGGAAATGGCAAATCACTCCATTATCTTTGCCAAGAAAACCCCAAATGGGAGGGTGAAGAATCAGACCACAACAATGGTGGGCAAACCATTTAACTTTTCTGGGTTTTGGTTTTCTGTGATGACTATTGCTTTCTTCTGCTTGGTCTCTCCTGCTTTTGTGTTAGATGACCTTTGATTATCCTTCTTGATTCCTCAGGGGGAAAGGAATAAAATAAGCATTTATTAATTACCTACTATGTACCAGCTACTATACTAAGCACTTTGCAAAAATTATCTCCTTTGGTCATGTTGCCATGTTATTTTTATCTTTTATATATGTCTCTCCCTTTTCTTGTATAGTGGAAACTTTCCATCCTTGTCTCAACCAGCAAGGAATGTCCCATATTCCCAGTTCATAGGCATTTGATTCCTGACTAGCATTATGAAATTAGGGTTTAGCAGAGAGTATTTTTTCACAGCTTTTAGAGAGACTGAAATAGCAATCTATGAGTAAGGATGGACTTTAGTTGTATCTGGGGGTTTGGAAAAAGGGAAATGCAGTCTGCAACAGGAACAGAGATAACACAGAGAACACATAACTAGTCTACCTGTGAGAGAACATGGTCAGGCAGTGGCATAGAGAGTGAGCAGCCAATAAGTAGCCTTCCTTTGAGAGAGGATGGGAAGACATGTTAAGTGGAACAAAATGCAGAGATTGCTGGTTTGTAATCATCACTTTAAGGGATGAGAAAAGCTCTGAAAAGTTTACATTTTTTTTAGAATTCCTTTCCTCCTAAAATGTCTTCTACATCCAGAGAAACAACTATGTAGAGTGAATGTAGATTGAAGCTTACTATTTTTAATTTTTAGAATTTGTTTTTTTTCTCTTTCTAGTGGCTTTCCCTTTTTGTTCTGATTCTTCTTTCACAAATGATTAATATGAAAATATGTTTAACATGATTGTACATGTATAGCCTATATTGGATTTCTTGCTGTCTTGGGGAGACAAGGAAAAGGAGCAAGGGAGGGAAAAAATATGGAACTCAAAATCTTACCAAAATCAGTGTTGAAAACTATCTTTACATGTAATTGGGGGAAAAGATAAAATACCATTAAGTGAATTTTAAAAATAAAATACATATCCTTAAAAATTCTCTTTCCTTTTGCCTGCCTGTACCAGGAACAGTTATATAATAATTTGAAAATAAAAAATCTAGCTGTTTTTATATGTTTATTTTTGCTTAATGTAAAAATTCATGGTTCAAAAAATCAGTGATTGATCATGAATTCATTTAGTGAATATCTACTTACTGAATATTTGCTCAACAGTAATTTGAGCAAATAGGAATAGAGGAAACCAGGAACTGCCAGGAAATACATAAAATATAACTAGGGCAAGACATAAACTTCTGCTTAAATGCTAAGGATTTTCCTAACTAAAAACACAAAGCTGTTATGCTTTATTAATAACTTTTTTCCTTATATAAACTCCCTAATTTAGTAGAGAATGTGATCGTATCAACTCCCAAATCATTTCGTCCTTAGTCTAAAATGAGTTCAAATGCTGTAATCAGGTGTTTAACCCAAAGAGGAGTAATCAAAGGAAAGATGATCCCCACCTGCCCAACCCATTCATCACAGTGGGAGAAGAAAGGTATGGTTAAGGATGTTTTAGTTCTTTCCTCTTTTCTATTTTGGAGGAGGAATAAAAGAGAGAATGTTCAATCAGCTTTGCTCCACATTGATTTCTGCTGGGTATACCTAGAAGTCAATAATATGTAGGGCTAGTTTTTCTCAGCTCTACATGCTGTTTCCCTGTAGGGTTAACATTCTCCCTGGATGGTGGAGGGGACTAGCCACAATGGTGGAGGGTCATCTTGCAGGAACTCTACTTAGAAAGGAAGTGTTAGTAAAGTTTGAATCTATTACAAATTACTCCCATATGATGTGATATTGTTTAAGTTGGCAGGTACCCTGAAGGGTTCAAATTTTTTATAGTTAATATACATTTTTATGTATTTTTTCTAATTACATGTAAAATGATTCTTTTTTTCCCTTTAATTTTGAATTTCAAATTGTTTCCCTCCCCTACTGCCTTTCTGAGAAGGCGATCATTTGGTATAGATTCTTCATGTATAATCCTGCAAAATATTTCCATTTTTAAACAGCCCATTGTAGATGGTAATATGAGGTCCTGCTCCATCAAGAAAGTATCATTACGCAGATGTGGTCTTCACTGAAAGTAGCTTCAACTTTAGGTAGGTTATTTCTACAAAAGAGAGAGAGAACTATGATCTGTGAGAGGATAGCCTCAAGAGGCCATGTTAGGTATGCTAGTATATATATATATACATACATATACATATACATACATACACATACATACCAGTGTGCATGTGCATATATATATGTGTGTGTGTGTCTGTATATTTCTATATATGCTACTGTATTTCAATACAGTTAGTTGGTTTCTTTGTAATTTTACAAATTTTATAATTTAAAAACATTTTGAGAATGGCTTTAGCAGACTGCCTGAGGGGACATAAAAATGTTTAAGAATGAAATATTTATGTGGATTTGGGTAGAAAAAGATGGTGACTGAGGTAAATACTTCTTTGGGATTGTTGAATGTGCCTCCTGCCTCTGATGTCCACTGATAGATTAAGGATGCTTCAGCATTTTGGTTAGTTTTATGTGAATGGTTTGACTAGGACTAAGTACTATCCATGAACATCATAATAGAGAAACGGTTGCATTGTCAAAGCAAGACCCCTTCTCTGTAGTGTGGTCTTTACTTTGTGTAGATCCACTCACCTATTTTATACTCCTTATATTCTATCTCTTCTTCTTCAAATGGGCATATTTCTAACAGTACAAAAGGGAATAACATTTGCTCAATTAGATGAGTTTTCCCTCCCTCAATTGGTTGGTGAAATTATTGAGTGTAGACTTCTGCTGGAAGGGAGCACTTCTCATAGAATAAGATACACTCATTATCTACTTGCTGGGGTGACTCAGGAAATTTCTTCTTGGTCCAAGTGAATGAAATAAAGGATGGTGGGCTACAGAGATTCAGGGAGAACTGTCTCTTGTAGAAGAAACCTTCCCATTCTGTGGCCTGAAATAGGTTGACTCTTGTCAAGCTATTTCTCTTCCTTGGACTTTCAGACTTAAGTATACAAGAGGAAGAGAGTATTTCTCTTTCCTCTATCACCCATCAGTAATTGCAGCAGCAATTAATTATATGCCATAAATTCATGGCAGTGGGAGTTATAAACTTGCCCTGATGAACTTGGGACTGGAATCTCTAGGGCACAATATCCTGGTTGCCTTGTTCTCTTTCATTTTCTGAATAGGGTAAATAACTTGTTATTCTATAAAATGTATATTTCAGTCCTTAATGATTACCTTATAGTTAATCTTGAACTAGGTCTTCAGGGAGAAAAGGTTGTGGTAATAGAATGCTTCTTAGAGAATAATAGGATCACCAAAAAAGAGATACTATAGGTAGAAAAATTAAAGCCATGCTATGACTGGATAGATCTGTACCTTGTCAACTCCCCATGATAATTTATATGAGTTGCTCAGACAATATAAGTCTAAGGTGAATGGAAGATTTCACTGTCCAGGGAGAATATAATTAGGGTGAATGTTTTGTGTTTCTGTATATGTTTGTGTTTCAGAGTCCTGCAAATTATCTATGCTGTTGGGTACCTGAAACCTATATAGTACATTAAATATCTCTGAGGGAAAGGGCCCTTTTATCCCTATTTGATTTGAACCACACAAATTCTGTTTCAGAGATTTTGCTGGAAAAATCTAGATTGGCACATTAATGAACCAAAGAGAATTTGACTACTTTGATCAGCCCCACAGGATAGATTTAAGTTCATATGAATTGAGAATTCCTTGGGGCAGTTCCTTAGACTTTTTAATTATTGTAGGCAGTATAAAACAATTTGGACCTATTTGGAAGTGCTAAATGGGATGCTATAAGTAAATGACAAACATCACTGGAGGTAAACTACCACCTTGAAAATCAGCAGGTTTTGAAATATTTAACTCATTAACTAACTTCTGAAAAATGATGGGGTCAATGTGAAAATCAAAGGGCAAAATCTGGTATTCATATTTACTTCAGTGGTTTCTGCAGGCCATGTTCTACTAATTTTAATTTCCTGTATCTGGGTTAGATACATTTTGGTGAATAGCACCATTCTTGGCCCACTGATATTATAGGCTGGATTTCAGTAGTGGAAGGTAATGGTGTCATCTGGTGGTAGTGTTCAGAGCTCGGTAGTTTTGCAAGAATCTCCCCTCTCTCCTGGTATTACTTGGACCACGGATCTAAAGCAATAAGAACCTCAGACACCATCTGTTCCAACCCTCTCATTTTACAAAGAATCTCAGAGAAGTTAATGACTTGCCTAAAGTCACACAGGTAGTTAGTGTCAGAGGCAGGATTTGAACTAAGGTTTTTTGATGATGGATTTAGTGTTCTTTCCATTGTCTTCCTTGCTGTCTCTGCAAGTCTTTTGAAGGGAGGAATTGTTCCACTTTTCCTTTGTCTTATTAGCACCTAAACTGGTAACTTGAACATGTCTTTAATAAATAGTGGTTGGATTGAGTTATATTGAAATGAATAAATATTATCAAATTTCAGTGAGAAGGACAGAAGATTAGATGAGCTCTTCTTTTATCCAGAAACTTGCTCAGAATTATGGTAAAAAAAAAAAAAAAAAAAAAAAAAAAAAAACTTCTCCATTTTGCTTGATGAATAGATCCTGCTGGCTGGAATTGGTACTCCTAGAATGGAAATGATCACACAATCATATGGCTTATATCAGGGTAACCCCCCTCAAATGTGTTAAAAAACAAAAAAAAAAAAACAAAGTCCTAGTACTTGGAAGGGAGTATGAATGTGTCTTTGATTAATTTCTGCTTCATGGGTGGTATATACAATGTGAGCCAATGAATGGATCGGCAGCTCCACTAGAAAGAGAAAAGCATGGACTAAATTATGGGTGAATATTTGATAATATCCATACCTGAGAAGGACTTGGTTTCCTGAGTCATAGGTCCATGTATTTGTTCTACACATAACCCAGGAACCATAAAATTATTGAAGCAATTATTTTTGATGCATGAGGAATGAATCTATGAAATCTGCACAGGCTCTCAAGGCTGTAATACTGAGAGCTGAGTTCAGTTATGAGAATCCGAAATAGGTGGCTGGTGAGAACTGTAGTATGATCTGATAGATCTGTGGATGGATACTTGGAGAAGGATATTTTAAAATAGCTTCATCTCTGTAGACAAAGAGGTAAGGTATGTGAATGGCACTTAATATAGCTAGTGTTTTATTCTAGAACATAGGATATCAACAAACCCAGTACCAACTCTACTTTCTTTTTGGCCCTTAACTGTTCTCCTATGTAGTACTGGGAAAATGATGGAGAGATCACCACAACTTCAACTTCAAATAAAGGTAGTACATTGTTTGATCAGCTTAGGTAAATGGATAACTCCCTTCATTTGTGCTAAATTATCATGAACAAGATTGGTTAAACCTTCAAAAAATTTATTAACCAGGGCAGGATTATCATCATTATCATCATCATCATCATCATCATCATCATTTTATCATTCTAGCTTAAATTATTCAAATAAAAAAGAAAGAAAAATAAAGAATAATAGCATATATATGTCCACATATATACATATTGATATATACATGTTTGTGTATATATAAAATATGTGTATTTGTATATATTATATATGTATGAATGTGTGCATGGAAAATAGAATATATGTGTGTGTGTGTGAATATTTACAAAGCGTTTTACTTCTGTTGTCTCATTTAGTCCTGAAAACGACCCTGTAAAGTAGATGCAATTATTATTTCTAGTTACATATGAGTAAATTTAGGTTGAGAGATATTCAATGATTTGCCCAGATTAACATAAGTAGTAAGTCTCTGGGGTTGAATTTGAATTCAGATCTTTCTAATTCCAAGTCAAGAAGACCTTTGGGTCCAAAAAGAACTGATTTATTTCATTATATTTCCTTGTACCTGTCAAATATTCTTTGAATTCCTAGAGAAATCCTTCTACATTATTTAGTGGGCACTGCTTTCTGTGACTGGAGGGTTCAACTTTTCAGATATGCCAAAAGAGCAACCCATTTTCTTTTGGGTTGTAGGCAATTCCTGCAGGAGGGGTATACAAACAGTTCTTGCTCAGAAATCCAGGGAGGACTTCTACCTACTTGGTGAATGAATTTGGGAGACTTGGGACACTTACTTTTGGCAGGTGGAGTCTCTATTTCCAAATAATTGTTCCTACTCAAGCTAAAATAAATTACTTGCCATGATAGGAAAGCAAAGGACGTCTGCTTTGAACCAAATTCAAGGCAAAAAAATGAGTTAAATTGAGCAGTAAGTACTCTCACCATCTCTACCTGGTTTCAGAAACTTGCTTTCTGCAAGGTGGAAAGAGCCACTTGGAATGTTGCCATTTCTGCAAAGCTTTGATCCAACGGTTGCTGGGGCATGTTGGTTTTGGGGCTTCCCGTCCAAAGTCCCCATCTAGAAGGACTTCCAAGAAGCAAGAAACTCCACCATTCCCTGAGTTTCTGTTGGAGGTTTGTTTTGGTTTGGTTTTTGGTTTACTGATGAATATTGGCAATGGGGACAGTTAACAGAGCCTGTGCAAGGGACCCTGCAGGGGAGGAAGAAAAGGTATATTTCAAGGCATGTTCTGGCTCAGCTTTCAAAAGATAAATAAATGACAAGTCAGATTTCAGTAGGAAAATAAATCCTGAGGGTGAGGCAGGAACAAAGAAGAAATTTGTAACAATAATCTAAAGGAGTGGGTGAGGGGAAAGTCAGCACACCAGGTATTTGGGGAGAAAATATTGGAGGAGGAAATAGCAGCAGGCTTCTACAGAGTACAGCTTGCTTAACCCTACATCTCCACTCTAGGGTAGCTCTTTTATGGCTGGCAGGAGCATACTAACCACCTCACTATGTCTGCCTTACTAGGAGCCTCAGCAAAAATGACCAGTAGTGTTTAATGGCTAAACTCTCCCAGGGATCAGTGCATTTTCCTCCTCAACTGTTTGCCGAATATTGATTAAATGTCTTTTACATTTACAATACTATACTGAATTCTTAATCATTTATTTTAAAATTTTCATTTATGTGTTTTAAAAATTAATTCCATTGATATCTCTTTATTTCATATCCTTCCTATTCAATAGAAACATTTCTTATAATAAAAAAAGAAAAAACAATAGTTCAACAAAATAGGGTTTTCCTCTGACATATTTAATTTTTCGAATCCCTAGTCAACTGCCTTTGCTAAGGTTTTTCAGATCTCACACACACATGTGGACATATTTAAATAAAAATTATTTAAATATATATCTACATATATTATTGCTTTAAGGTCTATAACACATTTTACATATATTATCTCATTTGATCAGTTGTCATGATTTCACAGCATTCAGTTTAGATTTTGTTGTCATTTTTGACATTTGAATTGTATATAAACTTTTTTCCCTGGTTCTGTTTACTTCTCTTTACAGCAGTTTATATAAATCTCTCCATTCTTTTCTCTACTTATCACATAGGAAGTTGGTTCTAATGGCAACATTTCAGGTATTGAAGTATGTATGGTATATGAAGGTATGTATAGTTATGATTTGAAGGAGTGGGATGTGGATGGGGTAACCCCTTCCTTGAGATAACTCATGGCAGCTTCCTCATTCATATGTTCATAAGGTTGGTCTTATTTTCCAGTAACATAATTTTTTAAAAACAGTTCTTGCTATTGGAAAGTTCTTCACTATAGCTAACCTAATCCTCTCATGCAACAACTTAAAGTCATTTTCTCTTGTTCTGTCCTAAGTGAAGATACAAAAGTCAGTTATCTTCCTCCTCTTCCTTCTTTGTGTATTAACCTTCCATTAGGTTTTTTTTTCTTTCAGGGAAAGGTTTCTCTATTTTTAAAAGCCTTGGATTTCTATACTGCAATTAATTAACCCTAAAACAAAAGTCTCTTTGCTTCCTTCTTATGATGGACTAATGGGCTTTTAAGTCTGAGACGTGATGGCACCTTGCATACAAGTCTGCTATCTTTTTTCTTTGCAGAGTAAGGACATAGTAATCCCCCTTTGCCTTCTGTTGCTACTGTACCACATGCAGACGACATTTTCAGGGTTCCATGCAACTTCTGGGCTGGCACCCTATTGTGAACACTGTTAGACTTTAGTGCCATATGGAGAAATCCACTGCACACAATCTTGCTGCCATGGTCACTAACCTAACATGTTTTTGTTGCTGTTGTTGTATTGTGGGAACCATAGTGTGTACCACAGACTCAGGAAAAAAAAAAAGCTGCCCCATATAACTTTGCATTTTATTATTCTCTTTTTTAGAAGTTCTAGGCTCATTAAGCTCATAATATCATCATAAAGGAGATAAACATTACATAGAGAATTTTAGAGTTGAATGGCAATGTTGAGTTCATTAAGACCAAATTTGTCCCATTACAGAGGGGGAAACTGAAGTCCAAATAGGTCACTTGATTTACCAGATAGAAAAGGTTTTTTTGTTTGTTTGTTTTTTTGGGTTTTTTTTTTGGACAAAATTCCTTATTCAATGCTCTTTCCACAGCATCAGAGTTATTCCACAGATGGAGGTGTTAAGTCAGAGAATCCTTTGTTTAAAGAAATATATTATTACAGCAGTAAGTAAAGCACAAATTCCAGAGGTATTTTTGGTCCTTTTCCTTGTGTACCAACAATAAAGAAGTGTTCTTTCTTTCCTTTTTTTTTTTTTAAACTGGAGTACCATTAGGTTAAAAATGTATTTAATTGGAAACCTCATGCTCCCCAATTTTAATTCAATGTTTCCTCTAATATAATATAACATTTGAGTCCCCATCATGTGGCCTTCTGTTGGCTAATGTTAGGTCCATGCTACCCAAACAGAAATGAGGCAAATAAAGATTAAGATCATGATCTATTTCCAAGGAATTGTTCCTACTCAAGCTAAAATAAATCATATACTACCATAGAAAAGCAAAGGACATATTCTTTGAACTAAATTCAAGGCAAATAATGAGTTAAATTGAGCAGCAAGCACTCTCACCATCTCTTTTGCAAAGCTACCACCTCCCTCTGTGTGCCTTCCTCGGGGACAGAGATTTTTATCTGCTGCTCAGTCACTCTGGGTTTATTCTGTTGCCTCAAGGACACAGGGGAACAGCAGAAACCAAACCACTGAATCATGCTAGGATAGTGACCATGGCAGCAGGATTGAGTGCAGTGGGTTTCTCCACATGGTACTGAAGTCTAACAGTGTTCACAACAGGGTGCCAGCCCAGAAGTTTCATGGAACCCTGAAAATGTGGTCTGTTCTGAAAGTGTTGCGATTAATAAATGGCTTTTCAGGGCCAGGTCCTGAGCACCATAACTCTCTCTTCTTTTTCTATTCTAGGAACTTTAGCAATTCTAAGAAATCTTTCCTTCCCCTTCTCCTCACCTCCAACATATGACATCTCTTCCAGTTTTTGTTCCCCAGATTTTCTGCAGCCTTTACTTTTCAGATCTTGAATGCTGTTAAGTCTACACATACCAATGTGGGACAGGCAGCCCAGAGACTCTCTTGATTGATAAGAGAAGATTTCTGATCTCTAAAACCTTGGGGGGAAATGATGGTCCTATGCAAAATAGTATTAATATTGTAGAGTCTTGACTCTCAGAATCTCTCTCTCTCTCTCTCTCTCTCTCTCTCTCTCTCTCTCTCTCTCTCTCTCTTTCTGAGGCTGGGGTTAAGTGACTTGCCCAGGGTCACACAATTAGGAAGTGTTTGAAGTCAGGTCCTCCTGACTTCAGGGCTGGTGCTTCTAGCTGCCCCTGAATAATTTTTTTTTTGAGGCTGGGGTTAAGTGACTTGCCCAGGATCACACAGCTAGGAAGTGTTAAGTGTCTGAGACCAGATTTGAACTCAGGTCCTCCTGACTTCAGGGCTGGTGCTCTATCCACTGAGCCACCTAGCTGCCCTGAGAGAGGACATTCTTAATTAGTTTTGAACAGCAGTGACATTAGTAATGCTCAGTGGGATACCCAAATTGTTTACTGAATCCTGCCTTGTGATGCTGATGATTGTGGTGGTGCTGATGATGCTGATGGTAGTCATGGTGATGACTGGCGGTGGTGGCGATAATGATGGTGATGGTGGGGGTTGTTGTGTCATTCTCCAAAGCTCTGAGACGGCATTCATTGAGACATGAGAGTATTGCTGAGTAAAATTTAATTCCTTACCAAGGTCTCTAACCCACATGTCATAGATTGTTGAAAACAGTACAAGAAGTCCTTGGAAATATTTATATAGTGAAGCAGAGAGATCATGTTGAAACTGAAAAAAAAATCAACATTGGGATACAAGCCTAAAGGAGAATTACCACCTGGGGCTCAGTCACTAACTAGCTTTGTGAGTAAGTCATTTCACCAATTGGGATATCCTTTTCTTTATGACAGAGCCTATAGAGACTGCTCAATTCTTTATGAGGAGTAATTTAAAATTTCTTTAAATGTCTGAGGCTACCAGCATATGTGTGTGTATATTTGTGTGTATGCGTGTAAGGTGTGTAGCTGGTGATAGTGACAGCAAAATCTGAACGTGGAGGAGACACTATACTTGCTGCTGCCTCCCCCTCCATTCCTTCTTTGGGAATCTTGGCAAATCTCAGAGAAGTGGTCTTGGGAACGTAACTTGTGGAGACATCTAATAACCAAGACTTTTCATTGAGACTATTGCAGTGGATAAAACCTGGACTTGGAATCGGAAGACCAGCTTCAGACACTTACTAGCTTTAATCTCTATCTGTCTTAGTTCCCTCATTTGTGAAATATGGATAATAATAGAATCCAATGCCTAGGATCAGCGTTGGGATAAAATGGGATAATATTTGTAAAGCACTTTGCATATCTTTAAGTGGTTTATTAATACCATTATTATGATTAACTTTCACTCTGGGGACACTTAGATGATATTTAGAGTTTCTTCTAGCTCTGAAATACTATGACTGTATGATTCTAGAATCCATTCTTTTATCTGATTCTATCACATATTCAAATTTCACCCTGACAGAATATTTTTCATTAAAAACTCTCATGCTTTATGAAATGTTTGTGGTTATATTGGATGTCCCAAAAGTCTTGGTGTGGTTCTAAGGTATTAAAGCTATGAAAGATTAACAGTGTACTAAAACTTTTGGGATATCCTAGATCTAATTTAAGACTTTTGGGGTACCCTAAATAAAGAGGGGAGAAGTCATCTAGACAAAGGATTCATTTATGAATAATCAGTTTCTTGAAACTTATCATGACATAGTCAGTTACTCACACTTGTTAGAGATGGATTTTTGGGAACTTTATTTTGTTGAAACTTATTGTGTATTCATGTTTAGCATGGATCTTTACTTGTAAAACACGGGGTAGCTCTTCTCCCATCTGAGCACTCAGTAGTACTCCCAATGTGTGCATCACTGTGGGAGAAGTATAAATATTTCAAATGACCTTTGCTATGCAGTAATTTCATAATATTCAGAGAACATAGTTATTCTCTGCGTGAAGCCAATGGCCCATAGGGAGAATGAAATCTGTAGAGGTCAGTTTGTTCTACTGAGAAAAATGCTCTTCTGTAGCTACGTTGCCTCTCATCTTGGAACCTGTATTACAGATTTATGCTGTGTGATATCAGGGATATCAATCTTGCTGAATCTCAGATTCTTTATGTAAAATGTAGGTTGAATATGATGAAAAAATCAGTTTTAAAAATCAATAATTCTATGTGGTAAGTCAGAAGAGTCAAATATACGGTCTAGTGTCCAACAGCCTTCATCATGCCCTCTCTTGTCAAATACACTGTCAGCAGACTTCAACACCTGAACCGGATTAAAACATAATTGGGAGACATTGAACAAAATAAATAAAAATACAATAGAATATAAATGATGTTAATATGTGGCTTTCTAAGTCAACATGCAGATCATAGGGATCTTCGCATTAGGGATTTAGTGACCCTGCTTTATATTTGAGTTTGACATTGCTGCTGTAAGCATTCTGAAGGCAGAGACCACGCCATATGGTCTTTTAATCCGCCATAAAGCTTGGCTAAGAGAATAAAGGAGTGTTAATGCAAATCTGTCATTTGGAAAAGCATGCCTCATTTTATTTGCTTTGCTTTATTGTGACTTGCAGACACTGCATTTTTTTATTTTAATAAATTGAAGATTTGTGGCAAACTTCTTTATCCATTGTCATTTTCCCAAGAGCTCACTTTGTGTCTCTCTGTCACATTTTGGTAATACAATATTTCAAAGTTTTTCATTATTATTATATGTTATATTGATCTGTGATCAGTGATCTTTGATGCTACCATTGTAATTTTTGGAGTACCACAAACCATGCACATATAAAATAGTAAACTTAATTGATAAATATGTATGTTCTGACTCCTCTATTAACTGGCTGTTCCCCTTTTCTCTCCCTCTCCTTGGGCCTCCCTATTCCCCTGAGACACAACAATATTGAAATTATGCCAGTTAATAACTCTACAATGACCTCTAAGTGTTCAAGTAAAAAAAAAAAAAGAGTTAATTGATGTGGTAAACTTCATGTTGTCTTATTTTAAGAAATTGCCTCAGTCATCCCAATTTCATCAAATACCATCCTGATCAGTCAGCAGCCATTCACACTGAGGCAGGACCCTTCACCAGCAAAAAAAATTACCATTCACTGAAGGCTCAGATGCTGATTAGCATTTTTTATCAATAAAGTATTTTTAAAATTAAGATATATACATTGTTTTTAAAGGAATACTTAGTAGATTATGTATAGTGTAAATACAATTTTTACATTCACTGGGAAACTAAAAAAAAAAGTATGATATTCACTTTATTATATTAGTCTGGCACCAAACCCACAATATATCTGAGGTATGCCTGGATGTACTTTATTAAGTTCACTTGATATTGGATAAGTTGTTCTTAAATTTTTACACAGTAGCAGAAAAACAAAACAAAACAGAATCTATCTAGTAAAAATCCTCTAGAGTGATGTCCATTATCACACAATATAATGTTCATTTAAAAAGGGGAGACAGAGACAAAGAAAGAACCTTAATCTGTTCAGGAGATCAAAGGACGGAGTAATGGAAAGAGGAGGGCAACTAGGACAATATATTTTACAGTAGGGTTTCCTCTTTTGGATATGGATTCGGATATGGATCCTAAGGATATTTCTATCTCTCAAATTCTGTGGCTCTATGTTTCTGTGAGAGTGTGATTTCCAAGGCCAAAGGAGCAGAAAGAATCAGGAGAAGTTGGTGACAATAATGCCAAATTCTGAAGAAATGTCAAAGAATATGAGAAGTGGAGTAAAAAGGCCATTGCATTTGGTGATCTGGAGATTATTGAGGATCTTAAAAGGAGTTGTTTCCATAGAATGGTGAGGCAAGAGACAAGATTCTAAAGAGTAGAGAGAGAGAGTCCGTGATGAGGGATTAAAAGCAACAGCCGTACACAAATGCTTGAAGTTTGGCAGTGAAAAGGAAGAGAAAAGTGGAATGATAAGTGGATGAGGTAGAAGAGTGAGAGGAAAGGTTTTTTCTTCTTTCCTTTTTGCAAGACAATTGGGGTTAAGTGACTTGCTCAGAGTCACAAGCTAACGTCCTTCTAACTCCAATGCTCTTTTTACTGTACCATCTAACTGCCCCAAAAGGAAGGATTTTTAAAAATAATATTTTATTTTTGCAAATACATGCAACGATAGTTTTCAATATTCACCTTTTCAAAACCTTGTATTCCAAATTTTTCTCCCTTTCCCCAAAACAGCAAGCAATCCAATAAGCAATTAAAAGGAAAGTTTTTCAAGAAAAAAAGCAACTAACAGTTCAAGGCTATTTAAGGTTAGTGATAAGTAAGTAATAGAAGCAATACCTGCCTAAAAAAAACCATATACATATATGTATGTTATACACATATTATATATATGTATATGTATTTAGCCACACCAATGCTGCAGAAAGCCCATATATTCTTTCTAGATTAGGGTAGAAAGTTTTGTCAGCCAATCCATAAGCATCCAGTGAGCATTTATTATCTGCAAGCATGATGATAGAAAAACATCCTATTCTCAAGAAGTTTACATTCTATTGGGGAGAACAATATAAAAAGGCAAGCTGAATGGAGGAGGAGGCAAACACATAAATATATTTTGAGGTTGACAGGGTTTAATAGAGAAAGGCCAGAGTGTAGCAGACAAAGCTGACATGGGTGCCCTCCTTAAATGGAGATTCTTAGGAGGAGTCATCTAATCAGAGGGAGAAGGTGTGAATTCCCAGGGTGGAAAGAGCTCCCAAGATGAAAAGCTTTCTGGAGCATGGTGAGAGGAAGGATAGAATTTTGATGTTGTGCAGCATAGCAATGCTCCTGTGTGGTGTTAGAGGTATGGTGTGTTAAGTAATTAGTTATATTACATGAATGAGGCTTCCAAAGAACCTCATGGCTGATGGTAAAGGAACAGTGTCCCTATGGTCCCTCCTGACTTGCTGGGAGAACTGCTTCTCTGAGATTTTACGTTGATTAGCTCTCCTGAGAACAGCCGGTAAGAAACCAATGTATGGAAATCTGGCTAAGTTGAGGAAGCCTGTGGTGTCTCAAGTGATTGCAAAGGAGGGTTGCTAAGACTCCTAAGGCAGTTTTACATTGACAACTGCAGGTAAAGTAAGGTTTTTCTGCACTCAAAGCTTTGCTCACCTTAGACCTCCTTGCCATGAGAATTGAAACTTGGACAATTAAAAAGGAAGTTCATTTCATGTCTGAGTTTTCCATATGTAAGAAATGGGCCTTTTTTTTTTTTCTCTTTCAGGTTTCTGTTTGCCTACTGTTTGTTTCAGATAGCTTGGTGATAATAACAACAGCCCCATTTATAGAGCTCATTTCCTTTCAACAACTCCAGAGATTGATAGTGCAAGATGAACATTGAGAAATTTGGTCCATGGGGGTTGGGTATTGTGACCATTCTTTGTTCTGTATCCAGGTGTGCAGTTTGGCCTGCCTTCCTCCTGTTCTCACACTCTTTAGCTAGTTAAATTCCAACCTGCCTTCCTACCCCTCCATAAATATCTCTTTATGATTAGATTATACTCATGTCTTCAAAAATGGGGAATTAAAAAGATACTTGATGTAATTAGGTATGGGATAGTTATTTTATTCCTACCCACAAAAATGTTAAATACAAAAGACTCACACAATGCTTTTGACCAAAAAAAAAAAAAATTAGTGATTTATATTTGCTATTACAATCTATTGGGAGGCTGATACACAAACCAGTTTTCAGAACTGCTTAATTAGGCATTTTACATTTCATTTTTACTTTGCCCTATCCAAAAAAATTTATGTAACATGCCTGCTGGTAAAGCATCAAGGCTTGGGCTAATCCTCTTGTTCATGGCTGTGCTCTCTGAGAGTGCAGGAATAGTTGCTAAAGACTCTTCTGCCATCATTCAGATGGATGGGCCCCAATGGGACCCAGGTCCTTTGGATTTCTTGAACTCACAAGACTCCCTGAAAGATTTTCATCCTGGAATAGATGTTTATTCCTCTAAGATCAGGAAATAACAAAGAAAAGAGGAAGCTACCCAAACCTAGGATCCAGCTTCCTTAGTCAGGGCAAATATTCATGGTCTCATGGAAGTCTTGGATAAGTGGAAGAGTAATTGAACAAACTGTCCCTTCCGACTTGGGAGGCAACTCAAAACAGTCCTGACATGATTTGTAGCCATCAAGGAAGAAAGAAGCTAAGGGAGTAGCCATTACCTTTGAATTATCAGTTCTCTAGGATCTGGGGATCTATTTTAGGGGATGTTTTGCCTTTTAAAGGGCAAACTTTTTAGCTTTGAGTCACATATTTCCAGAAGCAGCACCCAAAACTCTCATGTGTTTTACATTCCATAGGCTGCCTCCCCCTTATACAAGTATTATTATACATTTATTACAAATGTAGAAGCGGCAACTCACAGAGTTGAGTCACTAAGCCACATAATGAATTTTAGAAGGTTTGAAACCAAGATTTCTAGTTTTTGGTCCCTGTGGCCTTTTCACTAACTCACACTGTTTCTGCATTGTATCTTAGAGATATTTCTCACATGCCATCTATGTGTTAAATGAGACACAAAATCCATGGTTCATGTGCCTACAAGGATTCTTAGCAACTGAGCTTGTCACCAGAAGTTAAATGAAATTATATTTGAAGGATACCTTAAATAGGCTCAAGCATCAAGTTTTTAGGGACAACTCCTGAGAGATCCTGCAAGCTTGTAATATGAGTGCAAAAATCCTACTGCTGAGCATCTGTTTCTGATTAAAAAGGCATAGGTAAACACATAAGACAAATAAATTGTCAAGGGTGGTACCTACAGAACTGGGGGCTAATGATTGTTAATTAAGTAGTTAATGAAGCATCATGGGATAGTGGATAAGAACACTAGACTTAGAGTCAAGGAGGTCTGGATTCAAATCCAGCCCTATGTACTTACTAGCTATGTGACCCCAAGCATGCTGTTTCAATGTTTTTACCCTAGTCACCATATTTGTAAAATTTGCATAAGAGTACATATCTAAGAAGATTGTTGTGAGGATGAAATGAGATAATATATGTTAAATACTTTGCCATCCTTCAAGGAAAAGATAAATGTTAGCTATTGTTAATTATAGAGATGTCCCATCTAACATCTATAACTAGTTCTGTGAAATTTTTTTTTTAGGTAAAGTTGCAAGGGTATTTATTTACATGGCAACAATATTATAAATGAAAGAGACCTTCTTAAGTAACTAAAATTAATTGTATAAGCTATTGTGAGATGGTTCTATGACCCTAGCATACTCCTGTTTTTAAGTCTGTGACTGGCTCAGAATAATAGAGTGTCTCCAAGGAAGTATCATTTTATCTCCATAATCAGATTTTGTCCTCACGCCACTTTCCCTAGCTGTAATCCTGCCCTGCTCCTGGGGAACTTACAGCATAGCCAAAAGGGCATTCATATGGCATTGGCTGATGGACACTGTTGTCTCCATGGCAACGCTGAGTTACCCTTGCCTCTGGTTTGCTTTTCTGCATTAGTGTGCCCATCAGCACTCCAGCTTCTGTTACCAACCCTCTTCTCCTTGGTCTATACCATACCTGCAGAATACCTGTATCAGCAGCTCACCATGGTAGTTCTTCATTTTTGAAGAAGACCAATGTGACATTTCTATGTCAGTGTCAAGGTACAATGTATCTGACTGTGGCTGATGAGACTAATAAAAACTGGGAATGTTCTGACATAGGCTGGCCACAAATAGTCCATTTGAACATTTGGGGTGGATCCTATAAAACTGTGTATCTTGCGTTTCTTTTGAACCCTTGCAATTCTGCTTTGCTCATAGAATGCAGTATCTTCTTTGATGAGGGCATATCATTTTGGATGGTACTGTTCCAATGTCTCCCATGTCATGCAATCAGTTCTAAAATTCTTCAGAGAGAACTTGAGAGTGAACTTGTAATGCTTCTTCTGACCATCAGGTATGAGTTTAATGTAAAATGGTCTTTTAGGCAAGTGTACATTTGGCATTCAAACAACAGGCCCAGTCCACTGGAGTTGTGCTCTCTGCATTGGCTTGAATGCTTGGCAAGGACCTCAGTGTCTAGTATCTCATCTTGCCAGGTGAGCTTCAGAATCTTTCTAAGACAATTCAAATGGAAGGAACCAGTGTGGAGGTGGGTCATAAAGGTCCTTGTATATTCAAAGGTTGAGGAAAAATGGACCTCTGAACTTAGCACTTTGATTTTGTTCTGTATTTGTTCTTTAAATGACTTGTACCAAGTCACAAGTCACAAGTTCCCAGTTTATTCAGAATTTAGCTTAAGCCTCTATACTGACTTGTGACTCTTGTTGACCTAATAGATAAGCCTTTCTCTCTTAAGGACATTGTTTCTGTGTAGTGCAAGGGCAGCTAAATGGGCAAAGTAAAAAGAGCAGGGCTCTAGAATCAGAAAAACTCAAATTTTCTTTGTGAGTTCAAATCTCACACTTACTAGCTGTGTAATCCTGGCAAGTCCCTTAATCCTGTTTGCCTCAATTTCCTCACCTGTAAAATAAGCTGCAGAAGGAAATGGCAAACCACTCCAGTATCTTTGCCAAGAAAATCCCAAACAAGGTCACAAAGAAATGAGGTCACGAAGAATCTGACAACAACAACAGCAGTGTGAATATTTTGAATCTCCAATCTGGTGACATAGATTTGAATTTTGATTTCTATACTGACTAGAAGAGTAAACTCAACAATAGAAGAATGACTCAATAACTTTTCTGAGCCTCCATTTCCTCTTCCTTAAAATAGATAAAATAATTCTTGACTTCAGAGGGACATTGTGAGGGAAACACATTCTAAATCTTAAAGCACTATATAAGTGAAAAAGTCTTGCCAGGCCAATCTCATTTCCTTTTTTGACATAACTGCTAAACCAAAAAATGAAATGAATGCCTTACTCAAAACTGTTGGAAATAACTGATAATCTCAGAATTTAATCCCAGAGCAATGATCCTCAAGTTCATAGGACATCCTTTCCCCCAAGTTATTTTTGGCATCTTATTAATGCATATTATCAAAATAGCAAAAAGAAAAATTTAGGGCTCCCACAGCAGAGTGAATTCTAGAAACTAGGTCAAAGAGAATTTCTTTTTTTTTATTATTAATTTTATAATTATAACATTTTTGACAGTATATAGGCATAGGTAATTTTTTACAACATTATCCCTTGTACTCCCTTCTGTTTGGAATTTTCCCCTCCTTTCCTCCTCCCCCTCCCCTAGATGGCAGGCATTCCCATACATATTAAATATGTTATAGTATTTCCTAGATACAACATATATGTACAGAACTGAATTTTGTTGTTGTTATTGTTACAAAGGAAGAATTGTATTCGGCAGATAAAAATAACCTGGGAAGAAAAACAAAAAAATGCAAACAGTTTACACTCATTTCTCAGTGTTCCTTCTCTGGGTATAGCTGATTCTGTCCATCATTGATCAATTGGATCTGAATTAGATCTTCTCTGTTGGAGATATCCATTTCCATCAGAATACATCCTCATATAGTATTGTTGTTTAAGTGTATAATCTCCTAGTTCTGCTCATTTCACTCAGCATCAGTTGATGTAAATGTCTCCAAGCCTCTCTGTATTCATCCTGTTGGTCATTTCTTACAGAACAATAATATTTTATAACATTCATATACCATAATTTACCCAACCATTCTCCAATTGATGGGCATCTGTTCATTTTCCAGTTTCTAGCCTCTACAAAAAGGGCTGCCACAAACATTTTGACACATACAGGTCCCTTTCCCTTCTTTAGTATTTCCTTGGGATATAAGCCCAGTAGTAGCACTGCTGGATCAAAGGGTATGCACAGTTTGATAACTTTTTGGGCATAATTCCAGATTGCTCTCCAGAATGGTAGGATTCTTTCACAACTCCACCAACAATGTATCAGTGTCCCAGTTTTCCCACATCCCCTCCAACATTCATCATTATTTGTTCCTGTCATCTTAGCAAATCTGACAGGTGTGTAGTGGTATCTCAGAGTTGTCTTAATTTGCAGTTCTCTGATCAATAGTGATTTGGAACACTCTTTCATATGAGTGGAAATAGTTTCAACATCATCATCTGAAAATTGTCTGTTCATATCCTTTGACCATTTATCAATTGGAGAATGGCTTGATTTCTTATAAATTAGAGTCAATTCTCTGTATATTTTGGAGGTGAGGTCTTTATCAGAACCTTTAACTGTAAAAATGTTTTCCCAATTTGTTACTTACTTCCCTTCTAATCTTGTTTGCATTAGTTTTGTTTGTGCAGAAACTTTTTAATTTGATGTAATCAAAATTTTCTATTTTGTGATCAATAATGATCTCTAGTTCTCCTTTGGTCACAAATTCCTTCCCCCTACACAAGTCTGAGAGGTAAACTATCCTATGTTCCTCTAATTTATTTATGGTCTCGTTCTTTATGCCTAAATCATGGACCCATTTTGATCTTTTCTTAGTATGTGGTGTTAAATGTAGGTCCATGCCTAGTTTCTGCCATACTAATTTCCAGTTTTCCCAGCAGTTTTTGTCAAATAATGAATTGTTATCCCAAAAGTTAGTATCTTTGGGTTTATCAAACATTAGATTGCTATTTTTATTCACTATCTTGCCCTGTGAACCTAACCTATTCCACTAATCAACTAATCTATTTCTTAGCCAATACCAAATGGTTTTGGTGACTGCTGCTTTATAATATAGTTCTAGGTCAGGTACAGGTAGGCCACCTTAATTTGATTTTTTTTTTCATTACTTCCCTTGAAATTCTTGACCTTTTGTTCTTCCATATGAATTTTGTTGTTATTTTTTCTAGGTCATTAAAATTGTTTCTTGGGAGTCTGATTGGTATAGCACTAAATAAATAGATTAATTTAGGGAGTATTGTCATCTTGATTATATTCGCTGGGCCTATCCAAGAGCATTTAATGTCTTTCCAATTATTTAAATCTGACTTTATTTTTGTGGCAAGTGTTTTGTAATTTTGCTCATATAATTCCTGACTTTCGTTTGGTAGATATATTCCCAAATATTTTATACTATCAACAGTTATTTTGAATGGAATTTCTCTTTGTATCTCTTGCTGTTGGGTTGTGTTGGTAATGTATAAAAATGCTGATGATTTATGTGGATTTATTTTGTATCCTGCAACTTTGCTAAAGTTATGAATTATTTCTAATAGCTTTTTAGCAGTCTTTGGGGTTCTCTAAAAATACCATTATATCGCCTGCAAAGAGTGATAGTTTGATTTCCTCATTACCTACTTTAATTCCTTGAATCTCTTTTTCTCACCTCTTATTGCCAAGGCTAATGTTTCTGGTACAATATTGAATAGTAATAGTGATAGTGGGCAACCTTGTTTCACTCCTGATCTTACTGGGAAAGGTTCCAGTTTATCCCCATTACATATGGTGCTTACTGACGGTTTTAAATATATGCTCCTGATTATTTTAAGGAATAGTCCATTTATTCCTATACTCTCAAGTGTTTTTAGTAGGAATGGATGTTGGATTTTATCAAATGCTTTTTCTGCATCTATTGAGATGATCATATGGTTTTTGTTAATTTGGTTATTGATATAGTCAATTATGCTAATAGTTTTCCTAATATTGAACCAGTCCTGCATTCCTGGTATAAATCCTACTTGGTCATAGTGTATTATCCTGGGGATGATTTTCTGTAGTCTTTTTGCTAGCATTTTATTTAAGATTTTAGCATCAATATTCACTAGGGAGATTGGTCTATACTTTTCTTTCTCTGTTTTCAGCCTACCTGGTTTAGGTATCAGTACCATGTCTGTGTCATACCAAATTGGAAACAAGAGGGAAGGGGAGGGAGGTTGTCCTCGTCGTCATCATCATCATCATCATCAACATCATCATCAACATCATCATCATCAGCAGCAGCAGCAGCATCAACATCATCAACATCATTAACATCATCAACATCATCAGCATCATCAACATCATCAACATCATCATCAATAATCAATCATCATCCTCTCACATGAAGAGATTCATTCTACAGTTCTGAGTTAGACATCCAGCAGCCACTGGCAGGTAGCTCCTGTATCACAACATTTGCTCTTTCAGGTGAATTTTGTTATTAATTTTTTTAGTTTTATAAAATAATGTTTTGGCAGTTTGATTGGTATGGCACCAAACAAGTAGATCAATTTAAGCAGACTGGTCATTTTTATTATATTAGTTCAGCCTAGTCATGAACAATTGATATTTTCCAATTGTTTAGATCTGATTTTATTTGTGTGAGAAGTGTTTTGTAATTGTATTCATGTAGTTCTTGGGTTTGTCTTGACAGGCAAATTCTCAAGTATTTTATTTTATCTACAGTAATTTTAAATGGAATTTCTTTTTCTATATATTGCTGATGGGCTTTGTCAGTAATATTTAGAAATGCTGATGATTTGTGTGGATTTGTTTTATATTCTGCAACTTTGTTAAAGCTGTAAATTGTTTCCAGTAGGTTTTTGGATGATCTTCTAGGATTCTCTAAATATATCATCCTATCATCTGCAAAGAATGATAGTTTTATTTCCTCAATGCCTATTCTAATTCCTTTAATTCTTTTTTTCTTTTCTTATTGCTAAAGCCAACATTTCTAGTAGAATATTGAATAATAATATTGATAGTGGGCAAGGGATATAGAGTTTGTAAAGAGAGGAAGAATGAAAACTAAGTAATCTTTAAGATTCCTTCCAACCATAAATCTAATGATCTATTTTTCCTTTTTAAGGAAAGAAAAAACTGAGGCCCAGAGAGATTAATTGAGTTGTGTATGGTCAAACTTTGCCCATATGCTCTGATTCTATTGATTCAGTTAAACCAGAATTTTAGATCTTAGAAGAGACCTCAGAAGTCTGTCTAATGACCATCTCCTTCATTTACTTCATTTTGCAGATAGGGTCACTAAAGCCTAGAGAAAAATTGAACACATGCTTGAGAAAAACCAAGAAGTTGAACTCTTTCTTCTTCATTTTTCAATCCAAAAAGATAGAGATTTAAAGACTAAATATCTGTTTCTTTTGATTAAGTTACTTTGTACTTTTAAATTATTATTTCCAATCAGGTTTTCCCAAGATAAAAATTAAAATCACTCTTCATGATTTTGCCTCTATTTAAATACAAAGAGAATGTAAAAGGGATTATGACAATGATTATTTAAAAACAGATTTTTCCTGGTTGAAATTCTCTTTGTAAATGCATCCTTTTCAGACCACAATGCAATGAAAATTACATTCAATAAAAAGCCAGGGGAAAATAGACCAAAAAATAATTGGAAACTAAATAATCTTATACTAAAGAATGATTGGGTAAGACAGCAAATTATAAACATAATTAATTAATAACTTCACCCAAGAAAATGACAATAATGAGACACCATACCAAAATGTGTGGGATACAGCCAAAGCAGTAATAAGGGGAAGTTTTATATCTCTAGAGGCCTACTTGCATAAAATAGAGAAAGAGAAGGTCAACGAATTGGGCTTACAACTAAAAATGCTAGAAAAGGAACAAATTAAAAACCCCCAGACAAACACAAAACTTGTAATTCTAAAAATAAAAGGAGAAATTAATAAAATTGAAGGTATAAAACTCTTGAATTAATAATAAAACTAAGAGTTGGTTCTATGAAAAAACCAAAAAAATAGACAAACCCTTAGTAAATCTGATTAAAAAAAGGAAAGAGGAAAAGCAAATTGTTAGTCTTAAAAATTAAAAGGGAGAACTCACCACTAATGAAGAGGAAATTAGAGCAATAGTTAGGAGTTACTTTGCCCAACTTTATGCCAATAAATTTGATAACTTAAATGAAATGGAAGAATACCTTCAAAAATATAGCTTGTCCAGATTAATAGAGGAAGAAGTAAATAGTCTAAATAGTCCCATTTCAGAAAAAGAAATAGAACAAGCTATTAACCAACTCCCTAAGAAAAAATCCCCAGGACCAGATAGATTTACATGTGAATTCTACCAAACATTTAAAAAACAATTTACTCCAATACTATATAAACTATTTGAAAAATTAGGGATTGAAGGAGTCCTTCCAATTTATTTTATTCCCAATCCACAAGGAACATCTGCTTTGGTAAAAGCTGCTTTGCAACTCCTTCAAGTGTTATGATTCACAGCTGTGGAGGCTCTTGGAAAATTGACTTGCCCCTTCACTTTTCATGGTCCTTAACAAGCAAAAGGTTAATAATATCAAGGGAATTAATGAAAAAAATATACAAACGATGATAGCTTAGCAGTATCAAACCTAAAACTATATTATAAAGAAACAATCATCAAAATCATTTGGTACCGGCTAAGAAATAGAGTGATGATGGATCAGTAGAATAGATTACAGACACATGACACAATAACTAAGGCCTATACCAATCAAGTATTCATCATCATCTACAATATCTGGAATAAAAACTTACTATTTCATAAAAATTGCTGGTAAAACTGGAAAATATGTAAAAAACTTGGTATAGTGTTAGGATTACTAAGTGAGAACTGAGGTTGTCTGGATAGTGACAAGGTGAGAATTCAGGTTTTCTGGACAATTACAAGGTGAGAACTCAGGTTGACTTGATAGAGGGGGCAAGCTCATTGGCTGGGGTGGTTCTTCCCAGAAGCCCTTGCATTATCCCACGCCCATTCTCTGGGAGGATAAAAGAGACAGCACTGGGCGCAGAGAGCAGATCGGCCTGGAGAAGGATAAGAGCTGGAGGAGATTCAGAGCCAGGATTCAAGAAAAAAGACTCTGCATTGCATCAGGCTTGACGGGGCTCTCTGCAGGAAGGGAAGTCACTTCTAAGGACAAGAGTTAACAGCAACTGCCTGGAGACAACGGTTCACTACAGGAAGAAGAATCTGTCTGAAAGATTTGAGTAGACACAGCAGTTCTCTTCCCAGAGAGCAATCCGGCAGCTTCTAGAGACGACAGCTCGCTACATTTGGCGTCCACACGTGGGGCAAGGACTTTTGCTTATCCTGACAAGAGGAGCTAGACCAGACCTTCGCAATTTGGCACCCGAACAGGGACAGACACAGTCCTGATTCCAGTGGAAAAGCTTCTGATCTAGATCTCAGTCTCTCTGACCCAGAACCGTGAGTAACGAGGAAACTTTGTTAAAGATTAAGTGAGCATGCTAATAGATAAATAAGGAACTTAACTTGTTAAGGGATAAACCAGGAATCTCTTATAGCTGAAATGGGGCAGATGTTAGCTATATTCAATCCCTGGACCTCAGCCGACTCAACCCCAGCCCCAGAAGCAACCTCAGCTCCACCCCCATTCAGGAGTGGTACTATAGAGAGTATAATCAAGATAATTGAGGAGCAGAGTTTACTTGTAACCTGGGTACAGATTGCTAAACTCTTGGCTGCATTAAGACGCACATCCCCTTGGTTCTTAGAGGAAGAAAAGATAGATGTAGATAAATGGAAGCTAGTGGGATATGAAATTAAAGAATTTCAAGCAAAAAATGGGCCTCGTTCAATTTTTGCATAAGTATTTTATATCTACAACATAGTTCAATTAGCCTTAAACTATCAAGCAAGTTGTAGGAGAAGGAAAAGTTCTAAAAATGAACAGAGGAGGAAGTGTGAGGAAAAAAGGAAAGATCAAGATCTTTCCCTAGAGCAAGAGGATTTAAATGAGGAATTATGGTATGATTCTCTTGAAGAAGCTTCAACCCTGCCTAGAGAACAGATTATTGACAGGCCCACATCAACCCCACCTTCAGAGATGGAGGAAGAAAGAGGGGAAAAGGCAGAAACACAAACAGAATTACCTGTGAAGCAGCCTAAGCCTATGACAAGATTAGAAAAAGCATTGGTTAAAGCTAAGAGAGAAGGACAGGATATAAGTGATTTTATACATGCATATCCTGTGATTGAAAATACTGACTCTGTAGGTAAAAAAAGGAGAAGATATGCACCTTTAGATTTGAATAAAATTAAGGATTTGAAAAAAGGTTGTACCCTTTATGGGGCTACATCAGCTTATGTCAAAATGTTACTAGATGGTTTGTCTTATGAAGTCCTAACCCCGAATGATTGGAAATCCATAGCAAGGACATGTCTGGAACCTGGAGAAAATTTATTATGGCTTGCGGAATTTCATGAATTATGTAAAATTCAAGTCAGATGCAATTTGGAAATAGGAGTTAACACACAATTCACTTTTGAGCACTTAGCTGGTGAAGGTCAGTATGGAGAGAATTCGGAACAGATTAATTATACCATGACAATATATGAACAAATTGCTAAGGCTGCAATAAAAGCTTGGGGTGTCCTCCCTGGACAGAAAGATCACGGAGAGGCTTTCACTAAAATACAGCAAGGTTCCAATGAACCTTTTGCAGATTTTGTGGGACGTTTGCAAACTGCTGTCAAAAGAACTATTGGAGAAAATTCAGCTACAGAAATAATGACCAGACATCTGGCTAAGGAAAATGCCAATGAGATTTGCAAAAGAATTATATGGGGATTAGACAAAGATGCTCCTTTAGAGGAGATCATAAGACGCTGTGCTACAGTGGGAACAAATGCTTTTTACACCCGGACAATGATGAATGTGGAAAGGCAGGGTCCCTCCTGTCAAGGGACTTCTAGAGAAACTCGGCGATGTTTTCAATGTGGAAAAATTGGACATCTAAGAGCTCAGTGTAGGTATGGAGATACAGTGAGAAGACAGGGTGAGAGAAGACCTAAAACCCCATGTCCGAAATGCAACAAAGGACTCCATTGGGCATCAGAGTGTAAACTAATTCAGGGAAATGGGATGAGGGGCCAGGTCCAGGGCCCCAGGCAAAAAAGACTTGGGGCATGATGGCAGCTGATGTTACACCCAAAGAACCTTTAGAAGGCCAGGACTCTGATTTAATCAATCAGCAGAGAAGCAATCACATGGCAGAAAGGGATTACCTGATAAGTCAGTCAAAAGGCAATCAGATTGCAAAAATGGATTACACTTGGGGAGAATACAGGCCTTTTAAACCAACAGGGCTGTGTCCAGTGCAAACAACTCCAATGTAATTGTCAGATGATGAGAAGAGATTTAGAAAGTGGTAAATAGAAGGAAATTAGATAGGTTAACTGCCTGGGAGAGAGGGTTTGCTTGTATTTCTTCAGCAGGAGAAGGAATCAGATGGGTGCCAACGAGTCGTATTCGCCTTGTCCATCAGAGAGAGACAGAAAAAGAGAAAGACCTCAAAATAAAGGAGAAGATCTAAGAAACATCTGACACTGAAAGAGCATGGATAATAAGAAGACTGTTAAAGAACTTTAAAACCAGCAGGAATCATTGGACTTCCTCACACAAGATGAGACTAATGGACAATGGACTTATGGACATTTATAAATTTTCAATTTATGATTATGTTATATACTTCTAGCATGTGTTATGTTACTATGTTACTATGTGCTTATGTAATTTATGTAATTATCTGTAATACTTCCCATATTGATGGATTTATGTTTCAAGGTCATGACTGTCCTATGTTCTAAATCAAAAGAAAGGGGGAGATGTTAGGATTACTAAGTGAGAACTGAGGTTGTCTGGATAGTGACAAGGTGAGAATTCAGGTTTTCTGGACAATTACAAGGTGAGAACTCAGGTTGACTTGATAGAGGGGGCAAGCTCATTGGCTGGGGTGGTTCTTCCCAGAAGCCCTTGCATTATCCCACGCCCATTCTCTGGGAGGATAAAAGAGACAGCACTGGGCGCAGAGAGCAGATCGGCCTGGAGAAGGATAAGAGCTGGAGGAGATTCAGAGCCAGGATTCAAGAAAAAAGACTCTGCATTGCATCAGGCTTGACGGGGCTCTCTGCAGGAAGGGAAGTCACTTCTAAGGACAAGAGTTAACAGCAACTGCCTGGAGACAACGGTTCACTACAGGAAGAAGAATCTGTCTGAAAGATTTGAGTAGACACAGCAGTTCTCTTCCCAGAGAGCAATCCGGCAGCTTCTAGAGACTACAGCTCGTTATAGTATAGACTTACATTTCACCAAAAAAGGTCTAAATGGATACATGAATTGGGCATAAAGGATGATACCATAAGCAAATTAGGAGACAAGGACAATTTACCTATTGGATCTTTGGAGAAGGGAGGATTTTTTGACCAAAGAAGTAGAGAACATTATGAAAGACACAATGGACAACTTTGATTACATTAAATTAAAATTTAAAAAGGTTTTGCACAAACAAAACCAAAAGAAACAAGCTTAAAAGAGGCTTTGTACTAGGGAAAAAACCATTACAGCCAGTATTTCTGATAAAGATTTCAAATTCTAAAATGTGTAAATAATTGTATCAAATTTATAAGAATACAAGTCATTTCCCAATTGATAAATGGTAAAAGGATATGAACAGACAATTTTCACCTCTGCAATTCTAGACTGTTTTTCAGTTCATTGACTGCTTCTTGACCTCTCACTGTAGCTGACATCAAAGATAAATCTGGTAATATTATTTACCAAGCTACTAGAAAATCATGTTGAATAGCTTGTCTTTTGCTGACTGTGCTCTTTGTTTTTTGTATCCATTTATATTTCTTTCTATTCTCTCTGGGCTCTTTCCTACTCTTTTGGTCTCTTTTTATTTTTTCTTCCCCACCGTTCTTCATATTTTGTTTAAACAAACTCCACATAAATTATTTTCTCCCATTTTCCATCTACTTCTGTGTCACAGGCAATCCCTAAATGAATATTTGTTTCCTATAAGTCAGGTAAAGTCAGGAGTATACTGGAGTCAGCTGAACCTGGGCTGATTTATATATATATATACACATATTTTTTTTTTTTTTTGCTGAGGCAATTGGGGTTAAGTGACTTGCTCATGGTCACAGATTGTTATATTTTTCAATATGATCATGTACACATTGAAAATCAGGAAAAGCTGTAAATTAGGGTTTATTTGTTTTCTTCATTGTCTAGACTTAATAAAGTGGTAAGGAAAATGTTAATATTGCAGATACGATATAAAAATGTGTTCTGTATATATCCCCACAAGCCTCCAAGCTGATGATTAAACATTTATCAGCATACCTATGGATCAAGTATTTGGAAAAGGAAATCTATTTTCTATAATGTTTCCAGTGGTGGGTCAGCTCTCAGAAACCTATTTAATTTTCAATGGACCTGAAGCATTGTACTTCACTAAAGATATTACACTGTTTTAGCACAATGTGTGTAATAATGTTTTTGTGGGAAAAGCTTTAGAATTTCATTATTGGATGTCAGGAAAGTAGCTACCCTTAGCATCTGCAGTGGAAGTAGGAATTTAATTCCCTCTCTGTCCCATCTTGCCTTAGCAAAAAATAGGATTGGGGGTTCCCTTAGTTCCAAAGCACAGGTATTGCTTCTATCACTTGGGACAGAGGTTTCAAAAGAAAAGGGGAAAGGAGGGAGATATGTGAAGAGAGCAAAGAGACTGAATTGCAGGGAGTTAAATTGTTTTGCTGAGGAGTTTCAGATACAAGCAGTTTTAGGATCAGAGACTTCATTGCTAAAGCAAATCTGTAGGGATACTTACTATTAGCTGGATTCCCAGTTTCTCATTTTATTTTATTTTCTGGTCTACAGAGATTGTTTCATCCATTTCCCTTTCTACTGTCACACCTTATTTTCCATTATCCTTTTTTTTTTTCAATTATATCATATGGAGAAACTTATTTTCCATTATCCTGTTCTTTTTTCCCACTTATATTATTTGGAGAAACTTTTAATAGGATGCTTGAGTTTCCTACAAAAATATTTATAGTAACTCTTTTCGTGGTGGCAGAGTTGGAAATTGAAGAGATACCCATCAATTAGGGGATGACTGAATAAGATGGATACCACTGTGTTATAAGAAATGACAAGCAGGATACTTTTGGAAAAACCTGGAAAGATTTTCATTAGCTTATGCAAAGTGAAGTGAGCAGAACCAGGAGAATATTGTACATAGTAAACAGTAATATTGTGCTATGATCAGCTATGAATGACTATGAATTTTTACCAATACAATGATCTAAGACAGTTTTGAAGAGCTCATGATGAAAAATGCTATTTACCTTCAGAGAAAGAACTGATGGAGTCTGAAAGCAAGTAAAAACATACTTTTTAAAATTTAATTTTTATTTCTAATTATAGCTTTTTATTTTCAAAATATATACATGGATAATTTTTGGCATTCACCTCTATAAAACCCTGTGTCCTAATTTTTCCCTCCCTTCCCCCCATACCCTCTCCCATTCAGCAAGTGATCTAATTTTTGTAATTATGTGCAATTCCTCAATACGTATTTCCACAAATATCAGAATCATATTTTAAAAAAAAACTTTCCTTCTTTTCTTGATTTTGATTAATATGGAAATGTGTTTTGTATGACTACACATGTATAATCCAAATAAAATTGCTTGCCTTCTCAGCATGGAGAGGCAGGAGAGATAGGGATATAGAATTTGGAAATCAAAATTTTAAAAAAATTACATATAAGTAGAAAATAAATAGATGTGTTTAATATACTTTTATATGTAAAATTATAAAGAGATACAGATATAGGATGTTGACAGGACTATAGCATACACAGAAAAATGAAGTTAGGTAGATAATTTAAGAAAGAAAATCAGTCTCTTCTGAGAATTTATTTTCCTTCTCCTTTGTTTAAATCCTGGAGTAGAATTAGTGTGTGTGTGTGTGTGTTTGTGTGTGTGTGTGTGTTATAAAACTGAATCTTTTTGGAGGCTGAGGTCAGATAGAAATAAGATATGTGGCCAGGGATACTACTTAAGGAGACCAGCACTGAGAGTGGGGGAATTTCAAAGGTTAAGAGATTTATCTTTAAAAAATCTTTAAAAAACCTATCATTTTCTTCTTGTTTCCCCCAGCTCGTCCCGCCATCTCAATATTCTAATGTAGCTTTTAGTCAATGGGAGAAATGGGTGCAGGGGATTTGAAGGAATGATCTCAGGTAACAATGTTCTGAAAGAAAATCCAGTGTTGGGGTCTCATGATTGCTGACCAGCAGGGGCCTGCAACTTGTATTGAATAATTGGTTGTCAACTGAGACTTTCACCTAACATCAAAAGATCTAATCCTGTCATATATGTGTTTTCAGGCTTAAGCTTGAAATCAGAGCAAGTAGTTAGTAGAAGATATGAGCACAATTCAAGTATGCACTATCTTGCAGTTTTTGATCTGAAAATATGTAGTCATTATATCCTAAATAATGAGGTAAAAGAATGTCTGGCCTAGTCATCTACTTGTTACTGTATCTAGTATCTGTATCAAATAAAGTCCTTAAATGTTTCAAAATTAATAAGATTAATTGGCTATTGATATAACTGGCTGTGGGCCTGTTATTCAGTTGATTTTTTGAGACTAAATCAGAAATATCTTTAGTGTCTTTTGGAGAAGAGAATTTTAATGCAATCTGTTTTCTTAAGAAAATGTAACATAGAATATTTTGTGTTACATCAGTGAAAAAGTCAATTTTATTCAAGTTTGTTACTAATGTGGAAATAGTATGTTTGTACTGTGTGTCCTGTGGTCCAGACATATTTTCTTATAGACACTTCTTTGATATTTACTATTCTGGAATTAAGTACCCTCCCAAGCCTTTTGTTATAATTGGAATAAAGTCAGCCTCTTGTAAGTTCATTTGTGCAACCATTGGACCTAGTGGTGGAAAGCTTCTGCCTGCAAGAGTATTATTATTTATGTTTCCATGTCTACCGTTATTTAACTTTCTTGTGACTTCCAGGCTCCAGGCCTTGTACTTCCAACTACTTGTTCAACCTGGATACTATCCTTTACCCAATCCTGATACCCAGCATTCCTTCCACGTCTATTCTGTTAGGTAAAGTTAGCTCTGTGGTCCTCATCAGTCTGTTGAGATTCTGAAGCTTTTCCAGAAGATGAGAGCTTCCTCCCTTAGCCCCAAATGAAGTCAGGTTCTAACTGTTTTGGGGAGGAATGATGTAGTGCAGCCCTTAGCAATGACATAGTAGAAGCCCCAATAGTAATAGAGACTCCATTTCTTTTCAGGAAACCCTGGGGCTAACAGATCTTGAGAATAATGTAGTGACTTTAGAAATGTAATTATTGGGAGTGAAATGGCACAGCCTTGGAGAATGTGTATGAGAGAAAGGGAGTTTAGCCTGGCCTTTTTATTCCACTTAAATTATCCTTTACGGATGTTTATTTTGTCATTCAAAAGTCTGAGCTGTCTGGACTCAGGCAGTGAGCACTTCTTGGTTTCATGAAAGAAGAAATGAGGGTTGTTTTTAGCCCCCATTATCAAACTTCCCATTAACCATAAGAACTCCAATCTTGTGATGTCATTTACCTTGCTCTGTACTTTGTTCTATATTCTATATTCCCAAAACTCCTTTAACAGTTTTCCCTCTAAATTTATTTATTTACTCCTCCTTGCTATTTACTATTTTCCTTTCTTAGAATTTAGCTTGTTTTAATTGACATTACAGTTTTAATAGAACTTTGCTTCTTGACTTATTTCCAAATTTTTTGGGGGACACTGGGTTACACTAGTCTGGAACTCCAATATATTTTGGATCCCCTGTACCCCAACAGTCCTAACTAAGAGAACAAGGGAAAGTTCCGAATCTGTTGTAAAGTGTGTCTTCATCATTGGTTTTTCTCCCTTCTGGCATAGTCTTTAATTTAAGATCTTAGGAGATTCAAAGCTTTGCCCAGTGTACAAGTTTCCCCAGAGGTATCCAGAGAACAAAGACATAGTGACCTGTACTGTTCTACTAATAGATATTAACTGTATCTCTTGCTCTTCTTTTCAACATAATCATACCTTTCTGGAGACATGAAATTTTGCTACATGAGGTTTGTATAATGGGGACTTGTTTGGTTCATGTCCAGAACACTAAAAATGGAATCACTCATGTGGGGGATGTATGAAGGAAGATTCTTCATTGGCTTACCATATAGTTGGCAGCAGCCTTTTTCCATTGTTGCCTGCATCTTTTAAGAATCTATCTGAATGAGCATTGTATTGTTTATCCTTTTTTTCCTTCATTCTATTCAAGAGTGAAGGAGTTCTTGGCTTAAAATAATATATCCATGTACCAAGGCAGAGAGGGCCTGAAGGTCATTTCCCTTCTTTCTTAGTCAGGAATGTGCTGATAAATATTTAATAACTGACTATGAGAAAGAGGAGACTTTTAACCTATATTTTTAATATTTTCTACAACAAAACAACAAATCAAGACCTGATTTCTTATTTTTACTGATTTCTAAAATATAAATACTCGCATCTTAAATTTAATAATAGACCCTCATGATCTGATTTGGACTGGCTCTAGCACACCCTTGCCAGCTCATGTAGCCCTGATAAATGGGATTCAGTTTTGGTCTCATTTCATTGGTCCTTTTCAGGACTGGGTGATTGGAGAATGGTCTCTGAACCCAGTCTAGGAATATAGGCTAAATATTACAAACAACCTAGCTAGGGTCCAGGAGGCTAGCTGGTTTGTTGGAGTTTTGCATTTCAACTTGATGGGACTAACGCTTTGTAAGAACTGAGTTAAACTGGGAGCCTAATCCTCTTCCTCTCTCCAGAGTTAACTCTATTTGCTAGGTTTCCTTATCTGTAAAATGAGCTAGGAAGTAAATAGCCAGTCCCTCCAGTATCTTTGCCAAGAAAACCCCAAATAGTGTCAACTGAACAACACACTTGTAAGCAGCCTCAAAGTGGGAGAGGGTAACAGACAACCCTTGTGTCTTCTGGTTCTCTAGATTAAATGCTTTGGCACCGTTATTTTTTTCTTACAGGAAAAAGGGAAGGAAGAAGCTACTAGTCCACACTAGCCCTGACTGACTGGGATGGCTAGCCAATCCTATGTATAAGGAGCAGGGAAATCAGGGACTGTCAGTCTCAGCTACCCTTATGCTTTGATTAACTTCTTAACACCACAGTTGCCAAGCAACTTCCTTTTTCTTTCTATAGACTTTTTCTAAAAATCTGTTTCATGAAGCCAATTGCTAAGCTCTGTTGCTCCACTCAGCCTGTGTTCTCAGACTACAAGCCAAGACTGAACTTGGTCCTTAACCCATGTCCAATTTGTTTGATAATTTGTTTTATAGATGAGGAAACTGAAACAGCCTTACAAAGCAACCTGCCCAAGGTGATGTGGCTGGTTAAAGGAGATCTGATTGAGATCCCAAGTCTCCTTATTCCTAACCTAGTAGTAGTATTTGTACCAACATTATGATAAATTATGATTACAACAAATGATAAACAAAAATGTAGAGGTTATTTAAATATGAATGGGTTAAATATAGACTGTGAGCTTCCTGAGGGCAGGGACTGACTTTTAGTCTTTGTTTTCCAAGCACTCAGCACAAAATAGTTGATTCTTCTTGACTTTGATAGGCTAATCCTTAAGCATCTTCCTCTCCTCCCTCTCCCTCTTCCTTCCTCTCCCTCTTCTTCTTTCTCCTCTTCCCTCCATCTCCCTCTCCCCCTCTGCCTCTCTCTTTCCCTTTCTCCCTCTTCCTCTTTTTCTCAGCCCTCTTTCCTCCCTCTCCTCCCTCTCTCTGTACTTATCCGTCTATCCATCCACCCATCTATCCATCGAACCATTCATTCACTTTTTATCATTATGCAAAATCTAATCTGAATACACAAAGTCTTGCAGGGCTAGGAAACAAGCAAGTGAAATGTGAAAGATAAGTGGGTGTGGTCCAGGGCTTCTTAAACTTTTTCCACTCATGATCCCTTTTCCCCTGAAGAAATTTTTATATATGAGTGGCCCCCGGTATATGGGTCTATAAAATAGATATATAAATCAAACACTTACTGATAATAAATCAAGAAAACTATTTTTAAAAACTTATTTGGTATACACATAATTTTACCATTTACTAAAGATGAAAGATAATTTACATACTAACAAGATGGATCTGCTTGTTCATTTTTACATAAAAAATTAAATATTGGTGGAATATTTAATACCTTTTACTTTTGTCAAATTTTTCATGTCCCCCAACTTTCTCATGGGGTCACAAGTCACAGTTTAAAAAGCTTTGGTATAGTGAATTGTCTCAAGAACTAGAGGACCTGAGTTCAAATTTGACTCTGTTACTTACTTTGTAATTATGGGAAAATAACTCTCTGGGTTTCTGTTTACTCATCTACAAAATTTAACAGTTGGATAAGAGGGCTCTCTGAGGTCCTTTCTTGTTATATAAAGCTATGATTATTCCTAATCACTACCAATTGCCACAATTACTACTAATAATTATAGTTATCATTTACATACAACTTTTAGGTTTATAAAGCATTTTAAATGTTTTATTTGCCAACTCTCTGAAGATGGTACTATTATTAAAAACATTTTACAGATGGGAAAACAGACAAGAAAAGGTTAAGTGTTTTGTCTGAAATCACCCACTATTAAGAGGCAGGATTTGAATTCAGATTTTCTTAATTCCATTTCTCAAGCTCTATCTACTCTTCCATCAATTGCTAATGTTAAATCTCTTCACAGATATGGATTTGTTGTCCTTCCTTTGCTCTCAGAGAGGACCAATGACATCAGGAGAGTGAATTGGATTTAAGTGAGATAGAACTGTGTAATGTTGTCAACCATAATGGCTTCTCCACAATTATTAGAGACTGGTGGCAGTCAAAGGGACTACCCGTGGCTCAGGATGCAATGGGGAGACAATGGCCTTTTTAAGTTAAAATCTTTCTCAGGTAGGTTAGGTTAGAATTGAGATCAAAAATGGCCTAGTTTGCCTTCCCAAAAGAAGCAATCTAGAAGAGGAAAACCCTCAGAGTTTCTGGCTAGTATCCAGGCCTGAAAGGGAATACATATTTGAGTATGTATCTCAAATATCTGTATAATGCCTGATACTTTACTAGGTTCTGGAGGGGATACAGTAACTTTCTGACATTCTTAAAAATGAAGTGAAGACTATAGTTAAGAAAGACTTGACTAATTTCAATGCTTCAGAAGCCATTCATTGGTCACTCCCTCAACTCCATGCCTGAATGGTAGAGTTGTAAAGAGCTAGAAGGGCAAGTAGAAATTTTTTGCAGTTGGGGCAAGAGACACACCTTCAATTCATTAGCTGGTGAGGGTGGAGTTGAGGAGGAAATGTATGCAGTCTGGTTGGCTCTTAACACTGAGTATGTCTTTACATAGGACTCATTCCAATATATAGCATAATCCTTTCCACCCACCCATAAGTTGTAACAAAGAAAATGATTTGGGAAAATATAGTTAGTGGTAACCTACTCTGCTTTTATGCTCACCCTCTTCCCAAGTACTTCTTTACAGAGGAAAGAAGGAGGAGGAGGATGTGTTTCATCGTGTGCTCTCTGGAACTAAGATTGATCATAAGAGTCTTTCTCTATTAGTATTTTTTTCATCTACATTATCAAGTCATTATGTATGTTGTTTTTCTGGTTCTTAAGTTTAGCTAAAGCACTCTGTATAAATTTACTTGTTTTCTAGTATTTTACCTCCGAATTTTTGGTATTGTGCACAATAATCTCATTCCCTTTATCCAGTCATTCTCTAATCAGACCTTCTTAGTTTACAATTCTTTATTACTACAAAAGTGCTTCTATGAATATTTTGGTATTTCTCTTAATATTAGTGATTGTTTCTTATTTAAACTAATTATTCTTTCTAACTAGGTGCTAAGTTGAGTTGTTTCTAAGCTATTAAAGCGTTGAAAGTGTTATCAATATCCCATAAATTTTAGTGCCCTGGCAGAAAGGCTCAATTACTCTGCCTTAGTTACAGCTCTGGAAGGGATAAGGTGAACATTAGACAACAGTTCCATGATGGGTCTAGTTGATGCTGAAGAATTAGAGAGTTTGACTCTGACCTCTTTAAGAATTGAGGTTGGACAGGTGAGACACGAGAGAAGTGCCACTGAAACAGGATCCTTAGGGTGTCAACTAGGGTTGGTTGTTACTAGGTTTCTCTGGATACCAATCATCCCATGGGGAAGAAGTGAGCACACTTGGAGAGAGCATCTCCCTTATCCCCAGGAAACATATCATTCCTCTATGTTGGCCTAGTGGAAAATGGGGCAGGCTTGAAATCAGAAAGATGTGGACACTTAACCCTAGTTCAGTTCCTCATCTGTAAAAATGAGCTGGAGAAGGAATGGGTAATCCACTCCAATATTTTTGCTAAAACACAACTCCAAATGGGGCTAAGAAGAGTCAGACATGATGGAAATGATTGAACATAATAACAAAGGACACCTCACCTTTCTAGACATTATGAGTCAATCTGATTAAAACAATTCACTTGGTAGCTCAACTGTCCAATGATGAAACTCTCAGAGTTTCTCCAGATGACAGACATAAATAAAGAAAATCACCAGGACTAGTGTCTCAGCCTTTCTAGCTTGATGGAACCTGTTGAAATCTAAGTTCTATTGGCTTAGTCTTTTAGGTCCCTATAGCATAAGGGGGCATCCAAGTAGGGCTTTAATGGAGGGAAGAAAGCACCTGGCTTAAATGCAGAATGGCTGTACACAGTTCTATCAGGCAGTTTCTGCCTCTTTTAAAAATTTGCCCTTTCCCCTCACAGATATAGCTTTTTATTTATAAAAGGATCCTCAAGGCCAGATATAATCTTTTTCTTCCATTCATTCCTTCTTTTATGACATCCAGGCTTCCTAACAAATGCAGTATGAATCACTCTGTACACACCACTCACTGGCTTACCCTATCACCACCTTTTCTGAGCTATATACACTACAACAGTTGAGACCAGATGCAAAGAGTCAGATTGGAATGATTTCAACAAATAGCAGGTCACCAAAAAAGATGTAAATACACAGGAGGAATATATAGAGAGGAGAAAAATGGAGTTTTGAAACTAGAGCCCTACAGTTAGACAAATGATCTTATCTCACCTGTGACCTCACATCAGGAATCTCCTTTTCCCAAGGCTTCCTAGTTTTTCCCTTGAGATTGTTTTCACAACCAGCTTTGATGAAGAACAGGATTCCCCCTGGAGATTTTTCTGAATGTGGATGAGTTTTCCCACCCTTCCTTTCCCAGTGTAGGCTAATTCCAGTGGGGAAACAATTCCACAGGGAAACTGAATATTCAGTGGAATGCTCTCCTAGTGTTTGGCTTTTGTGGGTTTTCCTTCTTTGAAGTCAAAGGAGATAAAATGAGACCTTCTTTTCAACATTTGGACACCTGATGATTTAAGCTTCCCTTGATCATTCAGTAGAAAAAGGCAAGTTGACAGCTTTTAATTGTTAGAGGCAGCATTTTTAGGTGGATGGGTTATTATATCTTTAGTCAGGTTATTAAATCTCAAGTTGATGGATAGACCACCTCCAAGCCAGGAGTTAGAAAGATCTGAATTCAAATTCTGAACATAGTCACTTACTAGCTTTGTGATCCTGAAAGACTTTGTCTTAATTTCCTCATCTGTAAAATGGGCAAGATAATATAGCACCTACTTTTCAGGGTTGTTGTGAGGATTAAAGGAGATAATTTATTTTATTTTATTTATTTTTTGCAAAGCAATTGGGGTTAAGTGACTTGCCTAGGGTCACACAGCTAGTAAATGTTAAGTAAAAGTTCTGGATTTGAACTCAGGTCCTCCTGATTCCAGCTGCTCCCAAAGGAGATTATATTTATAAAGCACATAGCACAGTACCTGGTTTATTTTCCAAATTTGTGAAATTAAATGATTGGACTTAATGGCCTCCAAAGTAGTCTCCACATCTGTGATCTTGTCAGAGTCCAATTCCTACCTTACACCTTACACACACACACACACACACACACACACACACACACACACACACACACACAGCATCAATGTCCCTGGGCAATCTAATGCTTCCACTTCAAATAATTATAGCATTTTCCTAAGTTGTTCTTGGCAGCCAGCCCCTTTATAGACTATAAATAATCAGTTATTTGTAACTGGCTTGGAATCCTTTTCATCAAAAGCACAACCAATTCATGCCTTTTGCTCATTGATGGTGCATTTTCTGATACTGTGATGGGGATGTGATGAGCATATAAAATCCAAGAATCATATAGGAACAGAGAATACAAGCAGAGCCCCCAAGGAGCATTATTAGGCCACCAGAGTTAAAGGAAAATACCAATGGGGTGGATTGGAACTGACCCTGTGTTTGGCAGGGATGTTTCCAATGGTGATTTCCCAAGAAAGAAAATCCCCTGTAAAAGATACAATCTCATGTTAGTCTTGTGTGTTTGGGATTAAATGGAGTGATTGAAAGAAATCCATTGTCAATTATGAGACCATTTCACTTTGAGAAGACAAAATCAAAAAGCATGTTAAGGAATATAGACATTATTATTAAATGTCATCTAGTCCAAAGCTTTTATTTTTCAAATGAGGAAACTGAAACTCAGTGAAATTAGCTAACTGACACAGGAAAACCTGAGTTCAAATCCAGCATCAGACACCATGTGTGTGACATTGTGCAAGTCACTTAACCTGTTTGCCTCAGTCTCTTAATTTAATTAATTTAAAAAATAGAGATAATAATACTACTGATCTCATAGGGGTACTATGTAGATCCAATGAGATCATCACAGTAAAGTAATAAATAAATGTTAGTGATAAATATGATGATAGTATTAGATGATTTTCCTATACCACATAAGCAAAAACTCAAAATTCAGTGTATTTTTCCTGAACCTCAATTTCATTGCTTATTGGACCAGAAACTTTGACCTTTTCTGTTTATGATCTGGGCTAGTTTTCCCTCCCCTGCCCCTGCTCCTCCGTGAATCACCATAGTGAGATCCAGATTTAGTGTGGACACCAGATTGACCTAACTTTCCTTCAGTTTAGAACTCCCAAGCCGTTCAATCCACCAGTTTCAGCCTACCCCATTACTGTGTATTAAGTGCATATATTACTATGTCTGGCTGATAACAGCTTTATAATTGTCAGTCCCCCTCTTCACCAAAATAGAAGCCAACAAACAGCAGCAATATTTTTGAAAAACAAAACAAAGCATGACACAAAAGCTTTACCAAGAGAAAACAGAGTAACTGAGCCTCCTGAGAGAACAGAGTTCTAAATCTTGCATAGTGTATCCAGAACAGGTTCCAACCTGCATTGGGAAAACAAAGATTGAATAATTTTGCTCAGACCTTTGGTTGTGAGAGTGGGTGGTATAGAAAAGGAAGTCTGGAGACAAGATGACCTAATAGATTTTTCTCACCTCTAGATTGGCAAGTCTTTGTTCTGTGAAAAATTCACTTCTCCTTTGGCTTTGCTGAATTTCTTTCTTTAAAAATGACAAAAAAAAGTTAAGTTGCAAAAAGGTTTCACATTAGATTTCCAGTACATAAAAGGGACTTTGAGAGTGGATTGTTTTTATAAGATGTAATGCTGTACTGAATTGAATGTCAAGTTAATGATCTATTTTCTTTGAAGTTAAGGTTACAGTGATCTCCAACAATTCAATGAGTCTGAAAGACAGCAAATTCCTTTTAGTGATTTACTGGGTAACTTTGAGCAATTTCCCCCTGCTGTCTATTTCATCTCCTGGCCCTACTTCCTTTAACACCATACTGTACTGTCTGCATTTGGTCTTGATGTTGGCTCACTCTGTGTGTGAGGGTGTGTGTATGTATGTATATAAAGGAACCCAAATTTTACAGGACAGAAAAGGGTGGTTTTAATGTTGAGAAACATTATAGATACTTCTCCATCAAGAGGATATTTCAAAGATCCTCAGAGTGCCCAAAGGTGAAAATTAGAACAAAAGTTGGGTAGCTAGTGGCTGCCAAATTGCTTATAGTGCCAAGTTTGAAGTTAGGACAGATTCATTTTCCTGACTTTAATCTGCCTTCAGACACTTCCTAGTTGTATGATTCTGGATTAGCCACTTAACTCTGTTTGCCTCAGTTTCCTCATGTGTAAAATGGGCTGGAGAAGGAAATGGCTACTCCAGTATCTATAACAAGAAAACCCTAAATGGGGTCATGAGGAGTCAGACACAGTACTAATAATTATGTATGCCATAAAATTTATACAACAATAGAAATTAAAAGGTTGGGATAAAAAGGATATAATGTTTGATTCTACACTCAATAGGAAGTTACTGGAGTTTACTGAGTAGAAAGTGGTGTGTATAGACTTGTCCTATGAAGAAATGCCATTAGTCATGTGTATGGATGATAGATTGGGAGAGAGGAGACTCTTGGGAGACTAATTAGCAGGTTATTGTGCAATAATCTGGGAAAGTGAGGGTGTGGACCTTGCTTTGTGAGTGGAGAGAAGGGGATGAATTCAAAAGATATTGTCAACATAGAAATGATAAGATCTAGAGACTGATTGGAAATTGGGAGTAAGAATAATTCCAAGGTTGCAAATTTGGGTTTGTAGTATCTTCAAAAGAAACAGAGAAATTCAAAACAGGAGTGGGTTTTTAAAGTGATGTAATGAGTTTTGTTTTGGATATGTTGAATTTGAGATGCTTATAGGATACTGAGTTTTGGAAGATCCAGTGGGCCGTTGGTGACATGGAAAATTAGGCTGGATGTGTAAATCTGAGATTCATCTTTATAAAGATGAAAATTAAACCTATGGGAGCTGAGGTTACTAAATAGGAGAATACATAGAGAGACTTGGAGGTACACTCACAGTTTAGGATAGATGTGTATTTAATTGAATGTCAAGTTAATAATTTGTGTTTATGGGTGATCCAGCAAAGGTGTCAAAGAACAGGCAGTATGAAAGCCAAGAAAAATGTGTCACAAAACCCAGAGGAGAGAGTACAATTGTCTAGAGGGAGATGCTACAGTGAGGTTTAGAAGGATGAGGACTGAGGAAAAGCCAACAGATCTGGTCATTAAGAGATCATTGATAACTTTGAAGAGTTTTAAGGTAAAATAGTGACATTGAGTGATAAGGGGCCAGGGTTAAATTTGATTTAGTTTCACTTTAAGAAGATCTAAAATGAAGCATGTTAAAAGAAAGAAAATATTATTAATTTTTGCACAGAATGCCAATATTGTTGTGGTTTTTCACTATTTTTTAATAGGACATCTCGAGGTGATGTCTTGACTTGCACATGAATTGGATTTAAGTAAAATGGAGCAGTACAAAGTCCTCAGCCTTACTCTTTTTTCCAAAGTCATCAAAGTCTAGTGGCAGGACAAAAGTCAGGAATACTTGTGGGATACAGTGGATGACCTTGTAGTCTTTGATGTCTGACCAAGCTATAAATGCTTTTTAAGCCCTTTTATGACTTTTGGAACAAACTGTTCTCACCTGTCCATTCTACCAGAGGAAGTCTCTACATGTTTAGAGTAGACACCCTACTAACTCACCAATGCGTTTGATGCACATCATCAGTTACTCTCAATTAGCCAGTCTGCCAAGGAATTTTTACCACTGTGATGTGACAGCTGCACATATTATAGTTACTCAGAGCCACAGGTAAGAGTTGAGTGCCAGGTGGATACCACAGGTGGATGAACAGCCCTGAAACAGGCTTGGCAATTCTTACATCAGAATCCTCCCAGAACATCCCACACATAATATTCTATCATCAGGGAAATACAAAACAAAGTACAATGTAAAGTCTATGGGGGAAGGTTGAAGGAATCAGGAAAGCTATTCTCCTTGGGGCAGTTATAAACTAATTTGACTTAAGGCTTCGAAGGCAAAATCCCATTCCTTCTCACTTTCCCCTGGATCATCTTGTTACTGATTCAGGATCCCCCTCAATGGATAGACTCTTTACCTTGGGGGAATGACCAGTGAATAAGTTCCTCTATATCCACTTTTCATTGGGATTGGGGAAGAATGAATAGTAACAGGATGAACAGGTATTATAATTACATTATCTTTCCTTAAAACCGATCCCTATTCTGAACTTTTTCTTCACTGGTTTTCAATTTGTCTCCATCTGTATATAAAATAAGGATTTTGTAGTAGATCAATGATTTAGAATCTTTTTTAAAATACAAAGACCTTTTTCTAATGAAAAAACATTTCACAGACTCTTAATATAGCTGTTTACTATTAGCATCTATTGATTAAGAAAATATATGACCAAAAATTACCATGAATTCAATAATCCTTTAATAGAATTTGTATTTTATTAATCACAGAAGCATCTATATGTGTTTGAAAAATAACATGCATGGGGCAGCTAGATGGTGCAGTAGATAGAGCATTTCCCTGAAGTCAGGAGGACTTGTGTTCAAATGCAGCCTTAGACACTTAATACTTCCTAGCTGTGGGACCCAGGACAAGTCACTTAACCCCAATTACTTACCAAACAGATTGTAATTCAGCCCCAATAAGGTGTATGGTTTATTTAGTATACTGAGCCATGCTGTAATTTTTTTTGAGCCAAATAAAATATCAAAATGGCAAGTTTGCAATGAATATAGATTCAAGAACTACTTAAATAATTCTGCCATCTCCCATAGTATTTTGATTTCACTAATTTACCAGTGATTTCTATGAGCCTTAGTCCTTTAAAACAAAATGTATACATAAGGGACTAAATCTTCCTTCTTTGTGGAAAGAACATGTTCTCTTAAATGCAAGAAAGCCCTAAAGCTTTAGAGGCATACTTCATATCATGTTCTTAATACAGGGTAATTATCACTTAGCTAACAAATATTTTTTCAAAGCACCTACTATGTGCCAGGCATTGATCTAAGTGGTTGGGATAAAAATACAATAAATGAAACAATCCCTACCCCAAAAGAGCTTTCATTCTAATAGAAAAGACAAGAAGCATATATAGAATAGCTACAAAGAGAATAAATACAAATATATGTGCCAAGCAGTTAAAGTAGATATGGTAGTTTGAGAGGGAGGCAGGGCACTTGGAATTGAGAGGATCAGGAAATGTTTCATGTAAAAAATGCTGCCTGAGCTGCATCTTGAAGAAAGAGAGGTATTAATTCAACATCATTACATTAGTAAGGAAATAAGAGACTCTGAGGTAAGCAAAGAAATCATTCAACCGGAGAGCTAATCTGTACTACACATTGTTATCAAAAGTCAGTGTCCTTATTTAACAGGGGGATTGGGCCATAACTCACTTTCGAGCATGGCTGCAGTGAGGGCTTTTGTATTGTTTCTGCAAACCTGTGAGGCTTCATGTAGGGCCAGTGCATTTGTTCCAAACCACAGGGCCATCATCTACTCCATCATGTTCAGAATAGCCAGACCCATTAATATTACATGAAGCTTCTCATTAGACTGCTTTGTCTGCATGTAATTTAGGTAAAATATCATTTACGCCTACATAAAATGACCTTTTAGCAGCTAGTCTGTTTCTCTACCAGGTTTTAGGTAACAAATATTTTCATTTCTGTGAAACCAATTAAAAGGATAATCATCGCTATAGACATTTTATTCAGTACCTATCTGCAAACTGGTACGACAGCACGGGGTGGAGGTGGGGACAGGAGTGTGAGACAGGACACACTGGCAATTGATCTTGCCAAGGCATATAGCATGAGAGGAAGGGAAGAAGAGGCGTGAGTTATTTTCCCCCAGAAAAGTTGGGTCACAAGTGGATATAACAAAGAAGAGTTGCTTTGTAGTATCTAAGGATAAAACTGCAAAACAGTCAGATTTCCCAGACTTCTTCCAAGTATACTGCTTTTAAATTTGTCAAGTTTCTTATTTTATCAGGCACTTAGAGGAAGGTGTGGAGATGCTCATTGATGGGTATCTTTCAGGGGCTACCTTATTGGTCCTTGATCTGCTTTGAGAAGCATTCTGTTTGGTTGAGCTGAAATAATCTAAGTCAGATATAGAATCAGGAGCTCTGAGTTCTAGTCCTGACTTTTAGCTATAACCTTGGGCCAGTTTCCATTTTTTTTCATCTGTACAGTGATGATCATAATCAAATTAGTTGACAAGTATTTATTAAGCATCTAATATGTTCCAGGTACTATGCTAAGCACTAGGGATATAAAGAAAAATAAAATACAATCTCTGCCTCTGAGAATCTCACAATTCAATTCCTATATTGTAAATATGTGGTGAAGATTGGAGCCTTCCCTCTGGGTCTATCTTTCATTTACAATGCATATATCTTATATGTGCATGGTCATTTGCATATTATCTCCTCCATTAGATGAGAGCTTTTTGAAGAAAAGGACTGTGTAATTAACTTTTTCTTTGAACACTAAATAGGCTAACCCCAAATACTTAGGGAGTATTTAGAGAGCCCTAAACTAAATACTTAGCACAGCATCCTAAGCATTTAATAGAGGCTTGTTGGCTAACTGTAAAAGTCCTTCGAAATTGTGATGTTTCCTCCTAAGTAAAGATAGAAAGGTTTTATGGTGGAATTAATGCTAAAATAGTGTCCTTTCAGCAAGTCATCACATAACCAGAAGCTACTCCAAAGCTCCCTCATGGTAGACTGGCACCAGGGAGAAAATATGGGTACATGCTCTGTAACTGTCTCATTACATATGTTTCATAATCATGCTCTTCAGCAAAAGTGACAATTCTTGCTGAAAACCATGCTTTGATCATGACTACAAATCCTCCATAAAGATCTGTATCCCTGTATTGGAAGTTCCTGAATGCCTTTTAATATTATTATTGTATTACATATAATATATTAATATGAATATTTTTATAAGAAATATAGTCTGGCCCATTGTCCCACAGTAAGGCCTAAGATTACCCAAAGGGGGTTGAGATGTTTCTCTTCTATTGCTAATAACTCAAGCCTTGATTGGCTGTTTTCATTCCCCACATTGTCAAGTACCAAGGATTGAGCTCTCACTTAATATCAGTCACTATTCAGACAGAAACAATTATTTTGAGCAATAAAAAAATTATAAAGTTTTCCCCAATTCTCTTTTTTATGTTATTTTAGTTTCTTGGGAGAGTGGGCTCTCACTTAGTTTGGATCCTATATAATCTTGATCTCATCTAGTTTATGGCCGGACGTGGCTCCACTGCTGGATGAATCCTTATCTCAGCCACTCTGGACTGCATCTTGAAGGTCACTGCCAATGGACATTACTTGCTTCTTGGAGTCTCAATGCTGCCAAAGCCTCGGTGGTGAGATGCTGTTCTTTTACCTAAAAGAATGAATGCAGATGCAGGCAAAGAAGACCAGGTCTGTTTTCATTGAGCTATGGAATGATCTTGGTGGGGAGATCCCAATACCTCTCCCCTTACAACACCTATTTTACATGAGAGGCCATTGCTGAAAGGGATCAACATGACAGAGAAAGAATTGTCTAAGAGATCAGGTCAAGGCTGAGTCAGATCTTTTTAGAGACTTTCTCAGTTCTGGTTATTTAGTGATATATAAGTGCTATTTTTTCTTAATATATTACATGTCATATACTATATCATTAATATTAATAATATTATTATTAACATGTTGCAGTCTACTAAGTGGGAGTTGTAAACACCCCATTTCTCCATTACTCTTTGTTTTAGTTATCATGGTTCAAGCATTCGATTCTTTGGAGTTTGTGGTATTCTTTGATTCATAAACTACATCACTGGAAGAATATTGGTGTTTCAAAAAGAGGCTTTAGTTTTTGGCAGAAGTTGAGGTCTCTGAGAGGACTGAACAATCTCTTCAATGCAACCTAGGCTGCTTTTCTGTCTCTAAATCCATTCTGGGCTAAATAGCGCCAATCCAAGCCACTGAAGAGCTAACTCAATGGACTAGCTATCCATCTATGTGTCTGGACAATTGGCCATTCTTCCCCATTTTTTCCTGCATGGATTAAGTGCTCATGGGTCTCATTGAGAAGATTCTCCAGTGCTTATTTTAACCTAAACAAATCCATCCATAGTGAAAATGGAGAATCTAGAAGAACTTCACCATCTATATGAAAAAAATCCTTTTTTCTATTTGTACATTTCTTAGAATATTATGACAGCAGAGGTCATCTTTGGCAAGCATACATCTCCCTGTTTAATACTTTACTAGATAATGATAATCAGAACCATTGAATACAGTTAGCTCTGTAGTTGTAGCTATCAAGGAATCTTATGTAATCTTAATCTATTTATAGAAGACACTCTTGGAAGTGAGCCCCAAAGGCTGTGTTCTGCTCTCTCTATTCAAGTGTTATTTGGAATCATAAAACAATAAGCACCGTAGCATCTTCTATTTTCTATTCTTTTCAGTTCATTGTGTGACAGTGATAGTATGCCATCATTTCCTGGAGAAAATCATTTCTAGAAGCGTGCCCATTTCTTCCTCTTCAAAGAATACCTTTAATATGTGTAGGTCATTCTTAAAAAATAGAGATTTTTTTGAAGAAGAGATAGTAAATACATGATTTAGTAGTTGCTGAAATCTTCCTGATTACTCTTTTTTTTGGATAATAATACCATGTGAGTTTTTTTCTTAAAACATTTTTATCTTATGCCTGTGTGTGTATTTTGTACATGAATTCCTTTTTAACATGTCATTTTACTTTAATTTGCCAATTTTTTGGATTTCTTCATACATATCATATTTATTTCTGAATATTTACTTTGCTGTACCCCCAAGCAAGAACTATCTTTGAAGGAAAGAATAAAAAGGAAAGTGGATAAAAGCAGTTCAGCAAAACTAACCAATAAATTATCTGATTCTTATGGTATAGGCAATAGTCCATTGATCTGTGCAATGAGGGGAAGAAAGTGAATTTTCTCAATTCTTCTGCAGGGTCAAATGTGGTTATCATAATTACATAATATTTTTGTTGTCCCAGCTTTTTTAAAAAATCAAGTCTAACTCTTTATGACTTTGTTTAATATTTTCTTAGCAACGATACTGTATAGGTTTATCATTTTCTTCTCAGCTCATTTACGTATGAGGAAACTGGGGTAAATAGGATTAGATGACTTGCTCAGGATCATACAACTAGTGTCTGAGGCCAGACAAAAATGATCCTTCCTGAATCCAACTCTGGCACTCTATCCATTGCACCATCCAGTGGCATTTAGTTGCATTGTTTTTGGTACTTTCATTTACAAACGTTGTTCTTTTTCTGATTGTTTGCTTAACTCTGCATCATATAAATCTTCCAGTACTTTTTTTGAATTTTTGTTATTTGTCTTTTTCTTATAGTGCCATAATTTTTCATTACATTTATGTCTCCCCGTTTTGTTTAAGTATTCTCCTGTTGATTCTTAGTACCAAAGAAAGTGCAGCCATGAGTGTATTAGTATACATAGTACCTTTCTGTCTTTGACCATGCAGTAAATATTGTGAGCCAAAGGATATGAGCATCTTAATCACTTAAAAAAAATTTTTAGAAATTGTTTTCTTTTTTCTGGTTATATGTGTATATTAATTTTTAAAAGACACATTTCTTTATGAATCACGTTGGGAGAGAAAAGTCAGAACCAAAGGGAAAAGCACAAGAGAGAGAAAAAAAAAGAAGTGAACATAGCATGTATTGATTTACATTCAAACTCCATAGCTCCCTTTCTGGATGCAGATGGTATTTTCTATCCAAAATTGTTGGGATTGGCTTGGATCACTGAACCACTGAGAAGAAGCAAGCCTTTCATAGTTGATCATCACATATTCTTGCTGTTGTTGTGTACAATGTATTTCTGGTTCTGCTTGTTTCTCTCAGCATCAGTTTATGGAAATCTTTCCAGGCCTTTCTATAATCAATTTGTTCATCATTTTTAATAGAACAATAATAACCCATTACCTTCATGTACCACAACTTATTTACCCATTCCCTAACTGATGGGCATCTACTCATTTTCCAATACTTTTCTACCACAAAAAGAGCTGCTACAAACATTTTCGCACATGTGGGTTCTTTTCCCTCTTTTATGATTTCCTGGGGATACAGACAGATCCAGTAATGTCACTGCTTGGTCAAAGGGTATGCACAGTTTTATAGCCCTTTGGGCATAGTTCCAAATTGATCTTCAGAATGGTTGGATCATTTCACAACTTCACCAACAATATATTAGTGTCCCAGTTTTTCTACATCCCCTGAAACATTTATCATTGTCTTTTGCTGTCAATTTAGCTAATCTAAGAAGTGTGAGGGGGTACCTCAGAGTTAATTTGCATTTCTCTAATCAATAGTGATTTGGAGCATTTTTTCATATGACTAGAAATGGTTTTAATTTCATCATCTGAAAATTGTGTGTTCATATCATTTGACCATTTATCACTTAGGGAATGGCTTGTATTCTTATACATTTGACAAAGTTCTTTATATATTTTAGAAATGAAACTTTTACCAAAAATACTGGGTGAAGACATTTTTTCCCCCAGATTTGTACTTCCCTTTTAATTTTGTGTTGGTTTTGTTTATGCGAAAACTTTTTAAGTTAATGTAATCAAAGTTGTCTTTCATAATATTCTCTAGTACATGATCATAAATTCCTCCCTTCTCTAAAGATCTAAATATTCCTTGCTCTACTAATTTACTTATGACATCACCCTCTTTGCCCAAATCATGTACCAATTTTGACCTATATTTGATATGAAGTGTGACATGTAAGTCTATGCCAAGTTTTTGACACATTTTCCAGTATTCCCAGCAATTTTTGTGAAAGAGAGTTTTTATCCTAGAAGATAGAGTTTGGGGGTTTATTAAATACTAGATTACTATAGTCATTGATCATTGTGTTGTGTGTACCTAAGCTATTTCACTGATCCACCACTCTTATTTCTTAGCCAGTACCAAATGGTTTTGATGACTGCTGCTTTATAGTACAGTTTTAGGTCAGTACTTTTTATCCACAATCCTTTATAATTTTTTTCACTAATTCCCTTGATATTCTTGACCTTTTGTTCTTCTAAAAGAATTTTATTATTATTTTTATTAGCTTTATAAAATAATTTTTTGGCAGTTTGGTATGGCACTGAACAAGTACACCAATTTAGGTAGAATTGTCATTTTTATTTATTTTAGTCACTTTTTAAGTATAATTCCAAAATACTTTCCAAAATTCCAATTCATGGCTATACTACTAATGTGTTATGTCATTTCCTCCAGCAACTCTTCCACTATTGACTTATTTCCATCTTTCATTACCTTGACTAACTTGACAGTTATGAGATGAAACATCAAGAGTTCATCAATGATTTCGTATTTTTTTTTTACTATCAGAATGGATTTCTTCTACTTGAAGTGGCCCAGATGTTTTAAAATTTCATTTTCTTCAGTTGACATTTTCACTTTCTCCTATTCCACACCAGCCAGTGAAGTTCTTGAGTCCAAATAAACTTGTTCCATGACCGTTGATAGGGAAAATAGATTGCTGTAGAAATTTTGGCAGATCTCCAAATTTGCTCTGTTCCCTGTGTTTCATTTATAAATGCTCTCAGGATAATCTGACTTAGTCATACCAAGATTTCTGGAGACTTGTTTTATCTCCTACTACTCTTCAATATTTTATAAAATGATATATTGCTTGTAACGTTCCATCATTCTCTTCTGTAATGTTTCAAAAATGTATTTAAATGCCAAACAAATGTTGGCTGCTATATGCCTTTCTCTTGGAAAGAAGATCAAGTGTTTGCATGCTGATGTGGTTTCAGGGATGTTTTATTCTCCTTGGTGTGTTGCTTCAGAATTATGTATCATGAATACACAGAATCAGTTGGAAGGGACTTCAGAAGCTCTTTAGTTAATCCATAAGTAAGCAAGTACCTCTCAGTAAATACCTGCTAAGTGGTCATCCTGTTTTAATTCAAAGACCTCCATCAAGGGAAGAGGTTAATGCCATTTTTTTACTTCGGCAGTCTGGTGAAGCCTGTGGACTCCTTATTAGCATGTTGTTAAATAATTGATAGAAAATGCTAAATTTTAATTAGAAATTAGTGAAAATCAAGCTCTCTCTCTCTATATATATTTTTTTTTCTCAAGTTCTTGAATTGCCTGAAATCTATTTAAATTGGGAACCAATAGACCTTAAGTTAAGAACTCTTGATTTAGAGTGAATACACTACTATCCAAGGCAGTCTTTCCATTTTTGGATACTTCTACTTGTGACCATTTTTTCCCCTTTCAACAGGTTTAAATTAGTCTCTTTACAATTTCCACTCATTCTTCTTACTTTTGCCCTTTCTCTCCAAACAGAATGAGCTTAATTACTTTTTCAAACAATAAACCATCAGATATTCAAATACAATTATGACATCTCTTCTGAATCATCTCTTCTTTAAACTAAATGTTTCTTCAGTCTAATCTTATATGAAAAAGTAGGAAGTCACTAAACAACGAGTTTTGAAGATATCAAAAATTGAAATGAGCTAGAAAAACTGGTTATTGGTAATGGGAGTCATTTCTCAATCAGATGTCATATGTAGTCATATGTTTGACTAGTTGTAGTAAAATAAACTCAAAATCAGAAGAAGGGATAAAGATGAGGAAGTTTCTGGATGCAATTATGATAATTCTAACTTGATCTTTTAAAATTCAAATACTTAAATGCTTTAAGGGATTCTATGATCTGTTCTGTGTAAGTGTTTTCTTTAGTGATGTAGATTGAAACTCACTATTATCTATTCATATTTCTGTTAATGTAAAATGAGAAAGTCAGATTTGATGACTTCCAAGAACACTTCCAACTTGAAATCCATGATTCTCTTAAAGCCAGCAGGTGGTCTTGGAGAATATAGTTAACTGGGAAGTCTTCCCTTCCCTTTTGGGAACAGGAAGAGTTAAACGCTTACTAGAACATCCTAATTTCCAATATCCAGGGCATGGTTTTGGGCAGGATCTCTGCTGCCTTCTTCCCTTTTACCTCTTTGCATCTTTCATATTGAATAGTGGGAGACAGAGCCTCAGGCATTTACACTGGGTGCAGATCAGTGGAGAGGCAGAAATGAAAATCTGTTAGTTGAAAGTTCTGCCATTTGGGAGATTTATGCAAATGCATGAATTTGTAATAAAGTTATAAAAGCTCATCAAACCCCAAGGAAACCTCTAGTCACTAAGCTAGAAAGAAAACTTTCCAGCCAGTTAAATTATGTGTAGTCAAAAAAGCCCCCGGCTTTCCAGTTAATCCCCTTCTCTTCTCTAGTAAGGTGCTAATATACAAAATACAATATTATTAGTCAACCAGATTCGTAAAGGAGATGCAATGAGAAAACCAAAATCAGAATAAATGCAACTTATGGAAATTCATACATGCAAATCATATTAAAACTCCTGAGAAAGTGAAGTTGTGCTGAGAGCATACCTTTCCAATATCTCTTTGGCCTCTGAGAGAGTTGCATCTGAAGCACCTTTCTCACAGAGGTATTTATTTATTCATGATCACTGGCTTAGCCGTAGGGCCCAGCTGATACAAGCAGGGAGTAGTTAGTTGCTATCTTTTAAATCACCATCACTGGCTTCCCTTCCTCTCTTAGGGTGCTAGTGAGCATGCTGCTGCCCCTGCTGCTGCTTCTTCAGTTCAAAGCTTCCTGAGGACTGACCAAAACTCTTCTTTGCAATTTTTTCAATTTCCAGACCTCCAATGATGGAGTGAGTAGAGACAGAATAGGGAGAAGACTGATTCCTTCCTAAATGCAAACTCTGTTTTTCCTAGCAAGCTCTGATTTCCTCTCCTTTTGAGTTAGTCCCCATCAAAGGAACATGATCCTCACTTAATTTTCAAATGGGGGTCCTGGCGGTATATTTTCTTTAAATATGAAGATTCTGATGGAGAATATGATCTGTCCATTGCTTTTGAAACCACATGATCTATTCAAACAAGATCAACAATTGAAAATGGATTAAGGAAACGACATAATATTGTAAGTACTCAGTAAATGCTTATTGATTGACTAATGAGAAGAGTAGATAGCCCACCTCCATCCTGAGACTGTCAGCCATTAACATAAATAAATCCAATGTAGCCAATATTTCCATTGCAAAATACATTCCAAATTGGTTTAAGACTGTAGCCTTTCTGAGAAGCCTCTTTGATTTCTTCAGTGCTGCACTGAGCTCATAGGTGATGTATTCCTGTAACATTTGTGGACGCAGACAAATTTACTACACAGCCTGCTCTGCACACAAATGCTAAATGTTAATGTACTGTTTTACCAACTATGCCCAAAGCGGCTCTCCAGATGGCACATTCCCCAAGGGTCTTTCCTGTGTGGACCTGGATTATTCTTTGCTGCCATTTTGAATGTCGTCTATATAAAATCATGTTAATGATGTGAGAGTAGTAAAGATACTGTTTTATAGCTCTTTTGGCAAATTGAGTCTATTTGGTATTTATACATGAACTTTTCTTTTCATCTGTTACCTTTCCTGTTTCTGATCCTGCCAGACATATATGCCCATTTGATAAAACACAGTATGTGTGACTTATTTCTTATATAAAGAAAGTTAGAGGTCTAATCTTTCCACTTAGATTGCTAGAGATTCCAGCTTAGGGAAACAGAATAGAGTCCAGTTGACTTGAGTCATTTCAGACTTTGCTACTTGACAATCAGTTATTAATTACCTTTTATGTGCAATAGAGGCAGCATGCTATAGTGAATGGAGAGCCAGTCTTGAAGCCTGGAAGCCCTGGATTAAAGTTTCACCTTTCACATATAATGGCCCCAGCTATGTGTTTCATTATTGTGACATTGTGACTCTAAGTACTTAACCTGTCTGGAATTTAGACAAATCTCAAAAAGCTATCTCTAGAAGGTGGTGCTTGCTCTGAGTCTTAAAGGAAGCCAAAATTTGGAGATAATTGATTCTATGGGAACTGATGAAATCACCATGTCTAAAGTGTAGTTCTGAGAGGGAAAGGAAAGTCAAGATCAGAGCCTTTGGGTTATTTATAAGAAAGATGATTATTGAACAAAGAGGGCAAAGAAGGCCAGGCAGTTAAGAGAAAAATCAAAAGAAAGTAGAATCATGAGATTTCAGAGAGGAGAGAGTAGGAAGAGAGGGACATCAACAATGTTAGTCGCTGCAGTGAGATAAAAGATAAAAAATGAGAAAAAATCATTAGATTTGAAATAGAAAGACACTGGTAAATTAGGAAAAAGCAGTTTCAGTTGAATGACAAGGCAGGATTCCATACTATAGAAGGTTTAGATGAAAGTGAGAGAAAAAGAAATGGAAGCAACTATTGCAAATAGCTTTCTTAAGGAGTTCAATTGAAGAAAGGCTAGATATAGTATGAAAACTGGTGGGAATGGTCAGATCAAGCAAAGATTTTTAAGAATGGAGGAAATATAGGTTGTTTATATTCACGAGGGAAGTAGATAGATAGACAGTGAATATTAGAGAGAGCAAGGGGAAGAGAGAGGTGTCAATCAATTGTAGAGGAGAAAGGGATTAAGATCAAAGATAGAGATGTTGGTCATGAGAAGAAGGGCCACCTTATCAATACTACTAGTGAGTAATAAAAGAAATAGTGGTTTATAAGATTCTGAGATGAGAAGGGAAGAAGAGGGAGCTTGTGAATACTATATATTTTCTCAGTAAATTATAAATTAAGTTTCTCCTGTCCTGTGCCCTCTTTTGCTCTCCTTCTATACTATTTTGGTGACTGATTTCTTCAGCTCCATGAATTCAAATATCTCTATGCTGATTATTCTCAGAGCTACTCATCCAATACTCACTTCTCATCTCTAGACTCTCATTTTCAATTACCTACTCCACATCTTGAATTAGATGTCCTGCAGACATCTTAAACCAAACATGTCCAAAACTTAACTCATTATCTTTCTCCCCTCCCCAGCCTTTTTATCTTCTGACCTTTCCTTTTACTCATTGTTTTCCCTTTCTTTCTAGTCACAGAGGAAGAAATATCTTTCTGTCTCTCTAAAGCTATTCTCTACCTGTGGCCCTGATCCAATATCGTCTGGCATGATTCAGAACTTACTCTAGTAGGTATAATAACTCTTTCCGATCTTCTCAGTCTCTTCTTGCTTCATGTCTGTCTCCGAATTGGAAGTAGGTCTCCTCAAGGCTGAAAAACTTTATCTTGTCCATTTTATTATATTTAGCTACAACTCAATTCCTTCCTTCTCCCTCTCCTACCAAAGTTGTGGGGAAAAAAAGCTACCTATACTGAATGTTTTTATTTACAAGCTTCTCACAATCTGACTTCTGCCTGTACCATTCTAGTAAAGCAGCCCTCTCAAAAGTCATCAATAACTTTCCCATTGCTGCATCCAAAACTTTTCATACTACATCCTCCTTGACCTTTCTTTGTCATTTGACACTGCAAACCAACTTGTTTCTTTAAGATACTATCTCATTTTTTGAATTGTAGACACTGTAAAGGAGCTATAAAAAAGTACTTACACATTCCTTTAGGAGGTGAGAAGTTTTTGAATCAATACAGAGTATTATAGGACCTTGGCCATTACATGAAGGCAACTAAAATCACAGAGAAAATGTCTAGTTATTGGCTGAGGGAGTCTTCCATAACCCTTAGTATTCTATCTTTCTTTCCTTATATCTATCCACATGTATATACATATATACATATGTACACATGCAAGCATACACATATACAAGATGCATATATATGTATGCAAATACTCACAGTGTACATGTATATGTGTGTATATATACACACACACATATATATATACATATATATATATATATGTGTATATATATATATATATATATGTATAGCAAGCTCCAAGCAATTGAGAAAAGGGCAAACTATGGAAGAAGAACTCAGACCTCAAGATGGAATCATTTTATATATTTTGTATGACTCCATATTTTAAAAAATATCACTTGAGTAGATTCCCTCAATTTCCAATTCTTTGCCATCATAAAAAAGAGCTGCTATAAAATTTTTTGTACAAATAGGTCCTTTCCCCTCTTTTTTTGATTTCTTTGGAATACGGCCCTAGTAGTGTCTTACTAGTGGTATTGCTGGATCAAAGGGTATGTACAGTTGGATATCCCTTTGGGTATAGTTCCAAATTGCTCTCCAGGATGCTTGGATCACTTCACAACTCTACCAATAAAGCATTAGTATCCCAAATTTCCCACATTTTCTCCAACATTTAATTGATAAATGGTCAAAGGATATGAACAAAAAGTTTTCTGATGGAGAAATCTTGTTCATATCCTTTGACCATTTATCAATTGAGGGATGACTTGCATTCTTATGAATTTGACTCAATTCTCTGTATATTTGAGAAATGAGATCTTTACCAGAAGTCTTAACTGTAAAAATTGTTACCTGTCTTTCTGCTTTCCTTCTACTTTTCCTTTCTACTTCTACTTTTTGGTTGCATTGATTATTTGTGCAAAACCTTTTAAATCATATATGTATGTATAAACACATCCAAAGGGCTTAAGATATGTATATGCATGTGTGTCTGCACACATAAATACATATAAATATTTGTTTATATTTATAGAAACACAAAAATCCAGAAGGTTAGGTAGAAGTTCCAAAATAAAAGTCAAAAGTCACAGACCTATAATTAGGGAAAGGTTAGGTCATGGTATGGAGGAAGTAGCACAAGAGGTTTGAGAATGATGGATGTTTCTCTTTGATTAACAAACAAAAGTTTTTCCTGACAGCAGTGTACTAACTATATCCTTTTCTTATTTACCTTCATCAGTGAGCCTTGAAGAAGAAAAGAAAGTAAGAAAAAAGGAGGAAGGAAATGGGCATTTATTGAGTACTTATGTGCTCAGTTACACCACTTTATAAATTATCTCATTTGTTCCTCACAACAACCCTGGAGGGAGGTACTATTATTATCCCAATTTATTATTTCACAATTAAAGAAACTGAAGTAAACAGGTTAAATGCCCAGGATCATATAACTGGTGAATATCTAAGGATGGATTTGAACTCAAGGCTTCCTGACACTGAACCCAGCTCTTTGTGCACTATAATTTCACTTTGATGCCTCTATGTAGAAGAAGTTGTTCCTTTTTTTTTTTTTTTTTATTTTTTAACATCCTCCAGTTTGTTGACCTACTGAACTCTAAGCACCTCTCTTAATTAATTCAGGCATTGACACGTCCCAGTGTGATACCCATCCTGTAGTGTGGAGTTCCCCATTTTCAGCTCTTGTCCACCCAACAAATTGACATGGCGTGATACTATTTCAATTAGAAGACTGATTTAAAGTCCCAGAGTCTTAAAATGCTTAATGGACCTTATTTGGGATACTAACACTACTAGATTTTTAGACTAAAAAGGAAACTTAAAGGAAATTGGTTGCAAGGTTTATGTGATGTTGCATACTCATTTGTACTTGCGTTGTCATTCTGGATCTGGTGCCCCCTTACATCTGTTTCCACAACAGCCCTCCTCCAGGGACACTCTTTTTTTCCATTTAGAGATCATGAGGGGATTCATGTATCTCACAGTATCCTTTTATCATTGTTCCAAGAAATGAAATTGCTTTGTTCAAGGTTATTTCAACCCAGCTTGAACTTCACCTTGTTGGCTAGATGTATGAGCTACCTCTGAGCACGCCAAAATCCTCTGCTCTCTCTATGCACCAAAATTATATTCCCCAGCTCTTGTGTTCCCTCCCCTTACTGCCAGGGGTCTGTACCTCTATCCCAACAAACTTTTGGGAATTCAAATTTAAATACATCCTCACTCATTCAGTCCCCATGGACACACTATAAGTTCTTTCTCACCCTCTGGTTCACCTCACTGTTGTCTATTCACTATATTAATTCTCTACCTCTACCCTATCCTCTTTGCATACAAACATTTAGCTTCTTTCTCCCTCACTCCCTTCCTTCCTTCCTTCCTTCCTTCCTTCCTTCCTTCCTTCCTTCCTTCCTTCCTTCCTTCCTTCCTTCCTTCCTTCCTTCTTGTCTTCCTTCCTTCTTTCCTTCTTGTCTTCCTTCCTTCCTTCCTTCCTTTCTTCCTTCCTTCCTTCCTTCCTTCCTTCCTTCCTTCCTTCCTTCCTTCCTTCCTTCCTTCCTTCCTTCCTTCTTTCCCTTCCTTTCCCTTCCCCCTTCCCCCTTTCCTCTCCTTCTTCCCTTTCTCTCTGTGTCTCTCTGTTTCTGTCTGTCTGTCTGTCTGTCTGTCTCTCTCTCTCTCTTTGTTTCTGTCTATTTGTCTCTGTCTGTCTTTCTGTCTGTCTCACTCACTCTTTCCTTTCTTTTTGTTGTTTGTCAAGGTTCTGGATTAAAGACTGGATACTGAAGCTATACTTTTAATGGAATCACAAAACTTTGGAAGGAAGACTTTCACAGAAGAATAGAGTCCCTGAGCTAGACTGTTAATAGACATTCTGAGAAAATCTCAGTTGTTTTGGAGTTCTGGTGGCTTTGAAGGAGGGACTTCCCCCAATTTTTAAGAACATTATGAGGAGGTGTACAGGGAAAATACAAGTAGATCAATCCATGGACCAAAGAGCAGAGCATGTGGCAGATGAGTGGGCCAGCACTGAGAACCAGATTGAAGAGCAGTTGTGAGACTTGTCAAAAGTAATTCCAGTAGGCAACAATTGTTCTCCCCCAGCACAGAGATTATTCAGCCTGTGAAACCTATTATAACTATAATGTCAAAGTACAATTAGGTTTTGATACTTCTAGTAAATTAAGAATGGAGACAGGGTCTGTGATTTCACTGGGATAGAGAAGGAAGCCAGGAGCCCTAATGCTCAGGCTCAACTTGCTTAGCCAAGTCCCTGGTACAATTCCATAGGAGTGATTAATAAGTTACCTGGGGCTGAGGTAAAGGACATTCTTTCCCACTCCTGGGAAGTGCCAGAGTTATATGATCCCACCTAGAGAGTTGAAGAAAGAACTAATTTCCTTTTATGAGTATAGGTCAAAGACTAGCAATCCTGAGAAAGGACACTCCCAGCCCTGGGACTTAACTAAGTTTAGGAACTCTCAGGCTCCAAAGTCCTTGAGTTAAGATTTGGGTACAGTCTCTCTGAGGGAGGTAGGCAATTTTCTTAACAGCGCTTTTCTTGGAGGATCAATAAAATACTATTTATTAAATATTATGTGGGAAATACTGTGCTAAGTTCTGCGGAAACAAATAGAAAAGGTAAATTCTTCATTAAGAAGTTAACATTGTAATGAGGCAGACAACATATATAAAAGGTTTTAGCTACACATCAGATGGAAAAGTCTCATGTCATGTTCCTCAGGATGCAACAACAAAGCAGATAATCATGTTTCTCTTTTATTATTATTTCCACTGATAAAATCATAGTTTCTGACGTGGAACAACTTAACAATATAAAGGAATCTGATGGCTAGAACTTTTCTGGGTTTTTAGTAACCAGCTGCAGGAACCTCACGGGTAGTTGCTATGACTGTGTGTGTGTGAAAAGAGACAGAGAGACAGTGAAACAGAGAAAGACAGAGAGATAAAGAAAGACAGAGACAGAGACAGAGATAGAGTGATTGGCTTATAATTCTGGAGCTCTGGTATCAGGTCATTTTTAGATGAAAGAATTGCCCATTGAATGCATTCATGGTACTCCCATAGGAATCAGTCTGTGAAATCAGTTCATGTTTTATATTTTACTCATTTCTGTGAATCCTTAGAGTTTTAAGCCCAGCTAGAAAGAAAAGATTTAAAATGGGACTAAAATATAATTCTTCAAGCCCTAGCACAGGTCCTCATTACTACCCACCAGCACTCCTGTATTGTAATAGCTTTCTAACAGGTCTTCTTGCCTCTGCTCTTTCCAAATCACAAATAAATCCTTTATACTGCTGCCAGACTTATCCTCCTTACATAGAGATCCTAATTACTAACTAACCACCCTCTCTCCCTAGCTCATAGCACAAATCACTCCACTCCTGACACTAATACTCTTTTCCCTACATGCTTTGCACTCCACATTTGACACAAAGATCCAAAGGCCAGCTTCCAGTGGACCTATTTCATTGATTATCAGTGTCAGAAGAATCTCTAGTGTAGTTTGAGGGAATGAATCATTACTTGCAACTCCTATCCTTCTTCAACTTTGGCATAAAGCTGCTGCCTCTTCAGCATCTACATCTAATCTTTATGGACAATTCTCTCTGCCTGAAATGTTCACCTGTTGAAATCCTAAAATCCTATCTATTTAAATGCCTCCTCTTCCACAAAGCCTTCCTTACTTTTCTTGCATTTTAATCTTTTTTTTTCCCCTGCAGCAACTTATTTTTTAAAATACATTTATAGATAACTATATCTATATTGCTATTAGATTGTATGCTCCATGCATAATAATAATAACTAGCATTTATAGACCTCTTTAAATTTTGGAAAATGTTTTTTTAATATTATATGATTTTATCCTCAAAACAACCCTATATATTAAGTGCTATTATTATTATTATTATTATTACCATTTTATAGATGAGAAAAACAAGGCAATTAGAGTTTAAGTGACTTGCCCAAGATCATATAGCTAGTAAGATTTGAGGCTGTATTTGAACTTAAATATTCCTTATGCCAAGTCCCTCATTCTCCCCCTTGCTCCACCAATCTGAACATTGTTTAAACTGCATCTCCATTAGCCTAGCAAAATTCTCTAAAAACTTTAAGTGCTTTAATAACATTAAACTCATGCTATACATAGCATGCCTACTCTTCCTTTCTTCTGAAGAAAGACCATAATTTTTAGAACAAGATCAACGATTGGATTAGCTATAAAAGAATAGGAAAACACAATTCTCTTCCTCCAAAAGGTCAGTCAGTAATCGTTTCTTATCCAAACATGGGACGAGATTTTGAAATAGCAGAACAGAGTTAAGTACCAATCATTTCAACCTCTCTGACAGTCTTTTAACTACCAGGACCTTGGGTAAATTAAGGGCTTTTAACTCCAAACCTAGGATATCGTGCAGCATCTCACAGCAGCCCCAAAGACTCCAATGGAGTGCCTCACTCTCCTAATGATTTAGAATGTGTCTAGCCTGAGGAATAACCTTCCCCTCAGAGGGACTGCCTATTGCTCCCATTAAAAGATGGCCCCTAATGGTAAGTCTGGTCTACCCTCACAACTTACCTTTCTCCTAGAACTCTATATTCAACACCAGTCTCTTTCCTGAGCTCAAATCCTACATCACTGACTCTCAGATAGTTCTAGCTGGATAGCCTTGACTAGAGGCATCTCAAATCCAACATGTTGAAAACAGAATTCATTCTTTCCCCTCAAACCTATGGATCTAAAAACTTTCCCATTTCTACTTCCCATTTCTTCAGCTTACATAGATTGTTGTCAACCTCAGCTCCTCCTTTGCCCTCACTACTCATAGCTAATCAATTATCAAATCTTGTCTTTCCAACTCTACAACATCTCTCAAATCCCTCCTCTTCTCTCTGCCCACAAAGCTGCCACCTTAGTTTAGACCCTCATCACCTGGACCATTGCAACAGCCTCCTAATTGCCATTTCTGTCTCAAATCTCACCCCACACCAAAGTGACTTTTCTAAAACACAAGTCTGAGCATTTACTTTTCTACTTCATAAATTATAGCAGTTTCCTATTAACTCCAGAAACAAATATTAATTGGTCTGTTTGGCACTTAAAGTTGTTCAGAATCTGATGCCAGTTTACTTTTTTGAACCTTTTTGTGAAGGATTCTTCATTATACACTCTATGATCCAAATATTCTTCCTCAAACATGGAACTCTATTTCCCATATTCAGGCCTTGGGGCCTGGTTTCAAATCCTGACTGCTACTACTTCTGTGACTTCACTTAAATTCTCTGGACTTCAGTTACCTTGTCTGTAAAATGAGGGAATCCTACAAGACGCCTTCCATCTTTAAGTCTAGGATATTCCCATTAATATTATGGCCTGAAGCTAGGATGGACATTAACCTGCTTTGTAGCCTTGGGCAAGTCACTTAATCTTGTTTGCCTTAGTTCTTCATCTCTAAAATGAGTTACAGGAAAAAATGGCAAATCATTCCAGTTTCTTTGCCAGGAAAATCCCCAGTGGAGTCAAAAAGAGTCAGAGACAACAGCAATGATAATACTATTCATCCTGTTGTTGAGCGGATGAGCAGGCATTTGAAGATCGTTACCTCCTTACCTCTTTTTGGGGGGGAGGGGTCTGGACTACCCCTCCCTTGGAGGGAGGTGGCCTTCTAGCCATTCCCTCAGCCCTCTCCTCCCTGTGAGAACAATTGCCTTCAGCCTAGGTGTGGAGGGAGTGTTGGCAATAGACATTTTGTCTGCAGATAATTGTGCACTCAAAGCAGCCTCCAAAACTCAGATGCAACAAAATGTGGATTAATTTTCTGCTGCTTGTGCTAATTTTGGCCTAACAACACCAGAACACACAGGTCCTCCACCAGCCAGCACCATACCATCCATGTGTGAAACTATCAATTACAGTAAATGGGAAAGTTTTGAATGCTGTGGATAAGTTCACTTACCTTGACAATCTTACTTTCCAGGGACGTCCACATTGACAATGAGCTTGACACATGTATTGTCAGAGCTCAGTGTTTGGGAGGCTCCAAAGGAATTTGTGGCAGAGGAGAGGTAATAGACTGGCTACTAAACTGAAGGTCTACAGAGACATTGTGTTGTAAGCCCAATCCTTCAGGGCTGCATTCAAGTAATAAAATGCACAGTTTAGCAATTCTCTTAACTAACATATTTATTATATTTGTTGACCCTAAAACAAAGAAAACTTAAGCACAAGGACAAGTGCCTCATTAGCCCTAGAAGGCAACATCAGGTTTAGAACCAGGCTATTCACCTTCACAAGAGAAAGAGGGAAAGGAGGCTACTGCCTTTACATTCTCAAACTTGAATGGATTTTAATAGCACAGGTTTTTCCTTGGACATTGTGCTTGTTTCATCCACACCTCTTTGCCTGAGAGTCTCAGGGCTGCAGTGGAAGCACTCCTGCTTCTTCTTCCCTCCCTGGCTTCCTTTGCTTGTGATGTTTTTGCTCTCCAATGTAAAGGGAATAAAGGAGATCCAAAAATCCTTCAAAAAAAGGTGTCACCTCTAATGTCTTTGAAATCATGGTTCCTTGGGATATGGTTAAAATCCTATTTTATAATATGTACAAGCTATCGTTTTAGGTGCTAGTGATACAAAATTCTGACAGCTTGACTTGCCTATGTCACCCTGGGAGGGAGAATTCTCAGCTTGCATTTGATTATCTTGGCTGAAAGTCCACTTTTTTCCCTAGGAACTACTAACTACTAACAAATGATATTAACAATGCAGACAGACAGAAATTTGATCATATTTTAATACTTTTGGTTCTTTAGATCAGAGAAAAAAGCAAATTTCCAAAAGACCAAAGCAATCAGTCTCTTTTACTGTTTAGACCAGATGTTGGCAAACCTTTGGTTTCTGAGCCAAATCTCATGTGCTATTTGCTTTTGTTTGTCCTAAGTGCTTAGAAGAGAGATTTTTTGTTTTGTTTTGTTTTGTTCTTATTCTTTGCATTTGCTATAGTTTGCTAATTACTGATCTAAATAATCTCTCAATTGCCAATATTTTTGGATAAAGATGAATTTAGACAAAAAAAGAAAAGAAAAGAGGAATAAGCATAAATTAAGAATCTACTAAAAACAGAAGTATCATTGTGTTAAGTATTTATAAATATCATCTCATTTCCTCACTGAAACCTTGTGAGGCATTATCCCCATATTATAGTTAAAGAAACTAAGGCAGGCAGAGATTAGACAATTTGGAAGTATCTAAGCTTAAACTCAGGTCTTCCTAAGTCTAAGACCAGTGATCCAGCTGTCTCAAAAAAGTCATCCAAAAGTAACTCTTTTAGTTGTGTGGGATTTTGTTCCATAACTAAAACTGAGAATATTCTTATAGACCCATTCTTTCATTAGGGATTCAGCTGGATGTGAGTTTTTGAGATTTATCTCCAAGTTTTTGGCCCCATACTTAATGTGAAACTTACCTGAAGCCTGTAGTTGGATATGGGGTTAGCCATGTTTCTGACTTTTTGTTGCAAATAATAAGTTCCACTTTCATTTCATCCATTGCCAAGAAAAGTTGGGGTCTCAGGTCATGCTACTCCAGAAAAGAGTCTGTAAGCTAAGCTGCTTCACAGACCATGAAACAACCAATGGCTTTGCTAACGAAGATGAACTCTTCAGTGATTCCTTATTCTTAACAATACTATTCTCAAGTGGAATCTCACTAGTGAGCCCTGTTTTCCAGGATTCAAGGAATCCATCACACACACACACACACACACACACACACACACACACACACACACAGACACACACAGAGTTATTTAACTCTAGGATCTTTTCATTGTATATTTTGGACACTTTTTCTTCTTTTACAGAAAATATAGAGATCTCTTAAACTTGCCATTTAGACACAGAATCTGCCTAGGATTGCTCAACAGAGTACCCTACCACTTGCCTAGCTGTGAATGGGAGAAGATGTCACTAGTACCCAGAGCAGAATATAATCTTTTGCTATATACATTCTCACTAACATTGGGTTCCCATTCAGCTACTGAACTATCCAGCTTTAACTGGGTGCCTCCAAGTGGCACCTCCAAGGTTGCTGTGAGAATTAAATCAAATAATATTTGTAAAGGATATCTAGGTGATTCAGTGAATAGAGCGCCAAGCCTAGAGTCAGAAAGATTTTTCTTCCTGAATTCAAATCTGGCCTCAAATTCTTATTTTTGTGGCTATGTGGCTATGTGGCTATGTGGCTAGTCAGTTAATCTTGTTTGTCTCAGTTTTTTCTCTATAAAATGAGTTGGAGCAGGAAATAGCAAAACCAATGTCTTTATCCAAAAAAATCCCAAATGGGGTCATGAAGAGCCAGACTAAAATGACTAAATGGCAAAAATGGCTTAGTATAGTACTTGATACATATTTCATACTTAATAATTTTTCCTTCCTTCCTTCCTTCCTTCCTTCCTTCCTTCCTTCCTTCCTTCCTTCCTTCCTTCCTTCCTTCCTTCCTTCCTTCCTTCCTTCCTTCCTTCCTTCCTTCTTCCCTCTCTTCCTTCTTTCTCTGATTCATCCACTTGTTCTCTTTTTCATTCTTTCTATATATAGTTTCACTCTTTTTATTCCACATCCATGCACAAATACTAGGTCTCCCAATCTCCTGACCCTTCCTCACAAAGGAAAAGGGAGAGGACTTTTATTCAAACTCTTATTCTCCTCTCCTTCCCTCATACGACTGTTCTATATATTGGTTCAGTCATTCTCCATTCACACTACTTTCTTCATTGCACCCTGGGGATAGTGTTTCCTGCCAATGCCTCTAAAACCAGTAATGAGACCATGTTCTAATGCTTTTTAAATAAACTGGAATATAACTGGTTACTGTAAACAGTTGCCAACACAGCATCTTCAAGCATATAGTTTTCTCTCCTTTGTCAGCATTTCTAGACTTTATAATAAGGGACATAGATAAGAGAGCTCTGTCCTGAGAGAATAACCGGAGCACTTGACCATGAGCTAACCACATCATAATGAAAGTAAAAGAGATGAGTCACTAAATGCTATAGAGACGTTGTCCTTCAGATCTTTCCAGACAATAACATTACAAGTATATTCTAGACAGAGCCAGTGACACTAGAGAATCTTAGCAAGTTGAGGTGATCAAGTATACAGATTATACTAAAGGATATAATGGGTAAGCCTTTATAGGATCTAATGTAGCATTCTATGAATTAGTGTTGGGTAAAGTCCCACAAACATATATTTACAACCAGAGTTTTAAAATCAAATAGCTATATGGAAGCTTTGAGCTTCCTCCCCATTTATATCTTATAGGATATCTCAAGACAGTTCAGATGCATTTCTCTTCTTGGTGGAATATCAAGAGCTATTCAGATTTCCCCTAAACCATCCAAATAACTCTCCCCCCTTTGCCCACTGGTAGACTGACTTTCAGGGCACAATTTGTTCTGTGCTATTCACTTCATACAGTTTGGGGCATGAGTTGTGGATTTTACCTTCAAGTTTTAACCACACTTCCATAGAGTTTGTCATAAATTTATGTGTGTGAGTGAATCCTGAAGAGCAGAGAGAGTACTGGTATAGCCTGAGAGCAGAGTGGGTGGAAACATAATATAATGTGAAAGAAGACACATAGAATCTGTTGTGTACTGTTCTGTATTTGGCAGCCACCTAATTTCACATTTGCTTTTCTTAATAGTTTGATGCGCAGCAATTCCATTCTGCCTACACCTGCCCCACAGGGAACCATTTAAACAATACATTTTATGCTGAACTGTGTCATCATAATGAAAATACTCCAAACATTCAGCTCCAGAGAGATGGGATGATTTGCCTAATGCGCACCTTCCCTCCTTTAAGCTGGATTCCTCCTTCTCTGTTGTTAAGTTTTGTTCATCCAAGAGAGAAAGTTCAGGTATGAATACTCATCCTGAAGTACAGATAGTAGGAGAGGGATGTTGTGCTTGATGAGTGAGAAGTCCCAAGTTTCTCCAGGATAGTAAGGTAGTGTGAGGGAAGTTAGGGAAAATTGGAGAAGATTTAATTTATATTTATTAAGTAACCATTTGTATCCTAGAATTCTAATGTGCGGTAATGGAACAGTACTTTATAGAGCATGGAGAATATATGGTCCCTGTCCTCAGAATCAATGTGGAGATAATATATCTTTGAGGTCTTCTAGACTAGTGGGGATGGAGCTCAAGGGAGAGTGCTTTTAAATGGTTTAGAAGGCTTTGAGGTTCATGTTGGAAAAATATCATACCAGAAGCTGTCATGTCATGGAAGTATATTCTTGGGGAAAAAAGGATCAAATGCAGGGTTTTATGATAAGGGAGAAAAAGCCAGGAAGTGATATTGTCCAAAGAAAAATTGGAATCAAGGAATCAGAAACAGAATTATCAGTGAAATTGGGAAATGATTCAGGAATTATTGAGTCAGGTCGATTGAATTTGCATAGTTAGGCTTTCATGGCTATATTTATAGGCAAGTACTCTCCTTGTTCTCTGGTGCCTTTACTAATCCTTTATACCTGTGTTGGCAATGATAGAAATAGGAAATCAATTTGATGTGCCCAAGTAAGACTTTTCACTCCTTATACAACCCTGAGACTCTCTTGTGTCAATGAGCTTCCTTGGTATGGAAACAACAAGAAACAGGTAGATGGGAAGAGATTTTATGTAATCTGCTGTTCTAAGTCTGGGGGAAGCTCCACTGAGGGGTCTTGCTGGGGGCCTGAAGGTTTATCTGAGGCCTGGTGACTAAAAACTGATTTATCTATGTTCCTTTGACTACTGATATTCAGTTATAGTCTAGCCTCTGAACTTGTCTTCCATTTTCCTTCTCCCATGTTTCAGTCCTGTATCTAGTTTTATAACTTAATCATACCCTAGTGTGAGTTAAAACATGAAAATTAAGGCCTATTGCTTCAAAAAGTACTGATTCCTTTATGCAATATCTTTTAAGTCTGCAAATGGCTGGAAAGGTTTGGGACAATAGCTATCTATATTATACCTATAAATATAATGAATGGATATAATATAGAACAAGATTAAAGGAAGTAAAATACCTAGTTATAAGTTAAATACATTTCCCTAGTAAACTTTAGCTATAAGCTCTTTTAATGCTTATTGTAATTTTTAGAGGGGGAAAAAACTCTTCAAATCACATGCTTAGTCTTGCCTGTACCTCACCTGCTCAGTAGGCTGCTTGCAATTTGTGCTAAGTGGCGAGGTGGATAGAGACAGACTTTGATGTTTGAGTAGTTCAGTTGATACTGCAGACACAAGACAGAATCACACCTAGGATTTATGGAACTGTAATGGCTCAGGGATTAGATATTTTAATGCATAGTCCTGAGAAATAGCTGCCATTTCCAGAGCCAAAGAGAGCTAGTCCAAACTTTTGCCTTAGGGATGGTAATTCAGACTCTTTGGGATTTTGCAATCAAAATGCCATAGTCTCTGGAGCCTATTGTTCTTATATATGTTACTAGAGATTCTCTGATTTTGTCTCCTCAAGAGCTCTGAGGCTGAGATGGGAATGGAGGAAGGTAGGGAGAAAAGGAAGGGAGTGATGAGAGAGAAAGAGAGAAATAGAGAGAGAGAGAGACATAGTCACAGACACAAAGGCACAGATACACAGAGAAAGAATGAGACACAAAAACAGATAGAGGCAAAAACAAAGAAACAAACACAGAGAGAAATACAGAAAGAAAAACAGAGAGAGAAACAGAGGGGGAGGCACACAGAGAGAAACAGAGAGGGGGGGCAAGGAGAGAAAGAGAGAAAGAGAGAGAAAAGAGACAGAGAGACAGAGAGAGAAAAAAAGGGAGGGAGGAAGAGAAAAAGAGAGAGAGAGAGAGGGAAGAAGGAAGGGAGAGAGACAAAAACTGGAATAAAGAGACAAAAGGAGAATCACTTGTTAAATCAATTGGGTACTTCTAGGGGCTAGAATGAACCAAGAGATTTTATGAAAAATATGTGATTTAACTACCCCGAAGAAAGGATTAAAATTAATCTGGACAGTTCATGAATTCCCTTATGCACAGTTAAACTAAACAATGCCCTTGGGGAAAAGAGGTTTAGTAAGTAAAAGTCACTTCTGGCAGAGACAGTCTCCTTGGGAACCTAAGTAGTACCTTTGTTCTTCCTGGCAGGTTTAAACAAATTGTCCCTAGGAACTAAGGAGACTGATGAGAAATAAAGTTGGAAAGTCATGCCTGAAGTGAAGGATTGGGCATAGAATGGCGTCACATTCATTAGGGTGGGTACCATCTAGGAGATAGCAGAAAACTTTTGCTGTTTTTTGTTTTGTTTTATTTTGTTTTTTTGTTTTTTTCTAAATCAAATATATCCATCCCACCCAGCCCCATTTCACTACTACCACAATGTTTCATATTGAATAGAAAAATAGGAAGAAATAGACATTACCACTGTGATGCAACGTGGCATAAAACAGGGCTTAGTGAACATCTGGATTTGAGTTCAGATCTGGGTGGGATCTTAACATAATTGTTCTCTTTCATCAAGACACCTCTCTATTTCTATCTAAATATGCCCTCCCTCTTTTTTTTTATCCTATTCTTCTTCAGGATTCTTAGGATATTTTCTCCATATTTCTGAGAATTTTCACAGATCCTTTCAAAAACTCAGAGAAGGCTTTTTACAAATGCCTGAAATCTATTATTTTAAAAAAGAAAGAACCTGCTTGTTAAGTTAACATATAAAGTTAAGTTTGGGCTCCATTTTATTTAATCAACTGTATTTACCAAGGTCCTTTCCTTCTATTATTTATGTCTTTAATTTTTACAACTAGCCTCTTGCCTCAGAGAAAAAAAACTAATGCAAAGATGAGGCAATCAAACTTCAATTGTAATGAGCAAACAATTAATTTTCAGGTTTCCTTTTGGTAAAGACTTTCAGGTTTAATTTTCCCTTGAAAAGAATGAAAAATTATATCCATTTTTTGGTTTCACTCTCTTTTTAACAAAATCATCTTTTTTTGGGGGGAAATGATTATACTAGAATCAGACTTGTTCAAGGTAAGCTACTTGTTTGCTCTCAAGGAGTAATTTGGTCTCTGAATTGATTAATGGATCTTTTTAAATGTAGGGACACTTTTTGAATTAAAAATTGGAGGAGGTAAAGTTTTTAGTGGGCTGATTGAACATATTGGGCCTATATTATTGAATTACAAACTAAGATCCCCTGAGTATATATTGTTTACAAAATATGTACAAAATAAATGTATTATAGAATGTACCTCTGATTATTAGGGACTAAATACTTTGTCTTCTGATTAGGTTTCCTATGTCTGTTAGGGAAAAGTCAAAATTATCTGATGCTTTTTATCCCTCTTCCTACTTAGTAGTCCAATTTAAATTGTAGGAAAAGGTCCTTTTGACAGTGCCTTAGGTTGAGTTCTCTACATTGTCAAAAACTTTAAGTAGCCTTAGGAATTTCATATTCAGAAAAAGCTTTCCCTTTCTCTCTTTTGATAAGTTGCTGAATTAGTGTTATTTTTATGGAGAGAGTCTATGATCTATTTATTCATTCTTTTGTCATTTAATAAGCAATTATCAAAAACTTACAAAAAACTTTGGCTCAGGTATCAGAGGACTAGGGTTCAAATACTGCATCTATTTTCCACCTCCTACATGACTCTGGGCAAGTCATCATTATAATATCTCTGGGTTTCAGTTTCTTCATCAGCCACTTTACAGGAACTCCTTACTTATCCCTCATGGAAATGAATGAGGACGAAAGAGAGGGAAAGTAAGAGAGAGAGAGACAGAGATAAGTAAATTCAGAGTAACAGGGGAAAAAAAAGCAGCAACAGAGACAGAGACAGAATGCAACAATTAGAAGTTCCCAAGTGCAATCTGTCTCCTCCTTTAAATCTTTTAAATGCAGGTGGTCATTACTATCATCAGCAAATCACAACTGGGGTACATTTGTCCTTGTCCCCAATTCTGGAAAGGTCTCTAGATCTCCAAGAAGAATCAGGCATTGTCTTTTCTTGTACCTTTTAGTGTTTTGTGCAAAAGGGGACCAACAAATTCATGCATGGGGAATTTCCACTAGCTACATTTCTTCCTTTCTCTGTGGGCATTATTTCATGAAAATCTATTCTGATTTGAGTATGCAATTTCCCTTTACCTTTCTGTGTTAATATTGCATCTCCCTGGAATTGTTAAGAGAATTAAGATATTCTGGGTGCATTCAGAACTGAGATGAAAATATGATTCTAAGGAAGCATGGGTATTTCTTAGGGAAACACAAGTTTTGCTTTGGACTGTGAAATGTGGGCAAGGTGACCAGAGAACATTAGGTCCTCATTAAAGAAGGATAACCAGCAAACAGGAGACCAAAACCAGGTAAGGAAGCAGCAACTTTGCTAGAGGTTGTCTCATTGGCTTCCCAAATGCTATTAAGTCTCAAGAAGTTCCTTCTGCACAATTTTTAGGCAATCCTCAAATTCTAGTCTTCATTGTAGACCTAAGACCTACCACACCTGGTGAAACTGGTCTTCACTATCTCCCTCAGTTACAAAAATTATGAAAATTCAACAAATATCCTTTGCATCATTTACCTTAAGTTACTAAAGATAGCTCACATTCACATCTAGATCTGTTTGTTGACTCTGATTGAGGCTACTATGGTGAAACAGGTTAGAGCCAAAAAGAAATGAGACTTTCATGATCCAGCTAGCAGTAATTAAAAGGACATTTACCTAGCCATAGCAGGGGAAAACATATTCAGTGAAGATACCCATTTGATTCACTTGAACCTAGTTTCTTTGTCCTTGAGTTTGTCCCGGTGGTCTGCTATTCATAACCTAAGGGAAGAGGATCTAACTCCTGAAAGATCTTATTTCCTGAGGACATGGATGTCTATTACATTGATGAAATAAGGTTGCCTGGACCAGATGAGACCATGGTGGTTCATATGAGGGACTAAGGGTAGGAGATTAACTCTAAGGAAATTCAGTATTTATCTTGATCAGTCAAATTTGGGGAAATCTGGAGAGTATGATGAATATAGAGATATGGCATGTATAGAAAGATGCATGGATTGAACCTCTGGGGCCATGATCTGTTAACAGAGGATCCCTTTAGAAGTAGAATTCCTGGAAGTATTCCTGATGGATTGAGGTCTAGAAGAACAGGAGTGAACAAATAAAGGCCTTTCCTTTAGAAGTTTGAACCAATAGAAATTTTTGTTTGTGTCCTTCAAAGAATAGAAATAGAAAAACATTCTATTGACAATTTGGCCATGGGGTTGTGATGTCTTTTTGTGGTGGATAAAGGATCTTGCATTCCAACTGGAGTGTTCATCTCTGAAAGAACAGTACAACATGATCTTGAAACAAGAGCTTCATCATCATTCCCCTAAATACTAGGGTCTGGTGTCTTACTTCCCCCAGGCTTTTTCTGAGATAAAGTGATAATAGCACAGAGAGTAGCAAGCTAGTCCTGATAGTATAGATGATGCTCCTTCTCAAAATCACTTAAATCAGAGAGGGGGAAATCCAATCTGCTGGCCATAGAAGGCCCTACTAAGGCAATTGCAGGTGATGATGAATTGAAAGCTAGGTACAACAATCTCCTACTGCTTGAGAGTTTAATTCGATGCTTCTGTATGACCCATTAGTGATGTGAATAATAGCCAAATGGCCTGTGGCAGAATAAAAGTTCTCCACTACTGCTTTATTTTTTGTTGGGGAGGCACATGGACATGATCTCTTGGTCATAATCACTTTAACTCAGGAGGCCCAATGAACTTCAAAAAATGTGTCTCCACCACCACATAGACCTGATCATTATTACCCAGGACTTGGTCCTTCCAAAAGAGAAAGGCAAAAGCAGGAATTTATGATCTTTGTTTTTTCTATATCCATCCAATTAGCTGGAGGCCTTCATTCCTTTTTCCTGATATCAGAAAGATGGCAATGGAATACTCAAACTATATATCAGTCATTTTTTCATCCTCACCATGTGACCAGTCCTTTTTGTCATATATTTCTTTGATGATATCTCTTATAAATGTGATACAGATGGTAATATGATAATTGTTTAAAAAGAGCATGAAATGTTATGAAATCAGATGAGAAAAAGATGATTGTCAGAAGGAAGCAGGCTCTATAAAGGAGGCAATGTTTAAGCTGGATTACAGCATCCCTTTCAGCCCTTACTGGTTTCTTGTTACCATTAATATTCTTTTAGCTGAGTTTTCTACCATATGGTTTAACTTTTGAGAAAAGATATTTCTTTTTTATATAAAAGACATATGATCCTTCTTTTAGGGCTTTTAAAAAACTTTTATTATAAATCATGGGAGAAGGTTAAAATAACAAATCAAAAGGAAAATGTTTAAAAATTAGAGAGCTCTTATGTAATTTTGTTCCTACATGGAAACTATGGGAAACTGGAAATTATTCTTTTCTGGCTCCCTCCTCCTCCCTGATTGAGTCCCTTCTGCCAGGCTTTGCCTTTGGAGTCAAGACAATCTATTCCTGTGTTTTGTAGATGTAAGGTGTTTTTTTTTGGGGGGGGGTCTAGATATGTATTGGTAAAACTATTAGGTGTTTCAGCCTTTTTAAATAATTAACTTCAGTAATACTTAGTGCCTTCTCTGAGCAACCTTTCTCAATCTGCCTTAATGCTAGTATATTCCTTCTGTGATTATCTCCAATTAATCTTGTATGTGTCTTGTTTGTACATATGCTGTATCATAGCTCCTTGCCTGTAGTTATGAAGCTTAGAAGACAGAGAGAAGGTCAAGAGGAGTACTTGTTATAGAACCCGGTTCCCCTATTAGTCAAGTCTCCTACAGTTAGAAAGAGTAATTCTGGAAGATTATAGGAGAACCTGTACAAAACCTAAGAAGGCATAGAAAGGTTGCAATCTACATCATTAAAGGGGGTACCAGCATTGATGAGCATCCCAGACCCATCAAAGTATTGAATTATTAATGACAACTACTTATATTTAGGTAGGTCTTCATGGTCACAAAACATGTCCTATCTCATTTAATCTCATAACAATACTCTGAGGCAGGTAGTCCAACTATTTCAATCCTCAATTTAGAGACAACGAAATAAAGGTTCCAACATGAAATATGGTCCATTGTTCTTTATGCTATATCATAACAAGGCTTTCAGGAATGGCTAAACATTTGAACTGAAAGTTGATAGAGAATCAATATTCCAGGGCCATATAGGAGACAACAAGACTGTAATGAGATAGGTCAAAGGAAAGTTGTAAACTTGTGCAAAGAGCTTAATCTCAATTTGATATTCAGGGAATGAAGAATTACTGCATACTAAGAACCACCTATTCTAGTGACCCCCTGCTGTGGGAGGTTTTTGGTGCATTTCTGCAACTTCCTGGATGGGAGGCAGCTGTGTTCATAATGGCAGTATCCACATCACAGGGGTGTGTTAGATCCATTTGGTATTAGTAGGTGAGAGCCGATTGTTACTTTTCAGCATAAGTATTTACATCTCAGAAATTGGCAAATGTTATAAATTAAGGGGGTTTTCTACTACTGAATCTGCATTCTAATAAATTGTCCCCTTAATGAGAAAAAAAAAAGCACAAATCAAATGTAGAACCTTGAGAACCAGGAGGAAGGTAATATTAAACCCTGAGCTAGGAGAGTACGCTATCATTTTTTGGATCTAGAGTGAGTGTGTGGCTTTGGATTTACCAATAATCTGAGAGCTAAGGGACATCCATTAAGGAAGGTGCAGAGTCAGAATAAGAATACTAACAGCCCAGATTAAGCCACCAGGCTCAAGCAAAGAGATTATAGAAGTCTAAAACACGGTCTTCAGAGAGGAGAGCCAACTGTCCAACCAGAACAATAGAAGGAAGAGACAACTTGATCATAAATCTGATTAGAGTTTTTGCCTTAGACTGATAGAATTGGAAGGGAGCACAGCTGTAAACTGGTGGCTATAAGGGCACCCAGCAGTCTGCAACTGTTAATTCTCCCCCAGGCTATTTAGGAACTGTCACAGCTGGGTCTTGACACACTGGTGTTAGAGGTACCCCCTGAGGGTGTGAGTCAGGGAAGGCTTTTGAGAGAGGAAAGAATGAATCAGGAAGATTGAGGGCTATTGTGTAAAACTATGGGAATGACAAAGAGAAAATAAAACAGCATGCAGTGTGTGAAATGTCTGAGAGCTTAAACCTTGGCTAGTGATTCCTATGTATAGTCTAGGAGGATGGGGAGGAAGATGCGTGAGGGAGTCAGAATCTTAGCCAATGATGTGGGAATTGGGGGGGAAGGGAAGAATCTCCCGAGTCATCTGTGGTGTATGACATTTTTTTTGTTTTGGCCCAGGATTATTGATTCTAAATCAACTTTCAATTCCAACTGTTTAGCCATTCCTGTCAACCTTATTACAGTATAGTAAATAAAGAACAACATTTCAGCTTGGAACATTTATTTCCTCATCTCTAAATTGAGGATTGAAAGAATTGGACTATTTGCCTTAGAGAGTTGCTATGAGGATTAAATAAGATAGTGCATGAAAGGCATTTCATACTGTGAGGACCTATAGAAATCTAATTAGTTGTCTTTAATAATGCTATACTTTGATAGGCCTGGGATTTCATCAATATTGAAACCCTTTCAAATGATGCAGACTGCAACCTATCCATGCCTCCTCATCCCGTGAATTTTTGTATATATCTTTCCATAATTTTCCAAAGATACACCATCTAACTGCAGGAGACTCTCTCCAAATCAGCAGTTCTTAAAACCTTTTTTTGTGTAATAGATTCCTTTAGGCAGTCTGGTAAAGCTTCTGGACCCTTCATCAGAATACCATTTTTAGATGCATAAAATGCTTAAGATTATAAAGACAATCATTTTATTGAAATATAATTTGCCAAGACAAACCAAAAAAAAAATAGACTCTAGGTTTAGAATTCTTGACTATGTCTATTGACATTTTGGCAATGTGAAATGAGCATTCAGCTTTTCCATCAGTCCTTGAAATTGCTGCAGAGTTATGTTCTTTTCCTGTCATATATCTCCCTTTACATGGTTTATCTTGCACAATTCTTTATTGTTAATGACCTACTGTTCAATTTTTAAATTTTTTTCTGTGTTTTTCCTGTATATTTCTTTTACCTCTGGATCTGTATTGACTATTTTGCTATTTTTCTGCTTTCTCCTGTGGTTGGTTCTGGACCTGTGAACTTTGCAAGACCTTAAGTGGAATCATGAAAGACCTCTGTCTGCCTACAGCTCTGATCACTCCAGTGAGAAGGAAGGAGTTATAGAAGCAGCATCTACATTCAGGTTAGTTTAGTTTTTCCTTAGAAGACTTTGAGACCAGTTTTGATATTTACCATTGATGTGATTTTTTGCATTCACCTAGGTACAAAAGCCAGATCACCCAGAGGTCAGGGATTTTTCCTGCAGGCTTGACACAACTTTAGCCTGGTGCTAGCAGGAAGCTTCACCCAAATGAATCAATAATATCCTTGCTGAATATCCTTTCCAAGCTATTGATTAAGTAAACTTCCTTTTGTTAACAATTAGATGATCTATGGGTGTCTTGTCTTGTTTTAATTCTACACCTGAAACAATAGCCTGGCATGAATCAGGCTTCATATAGCACAAAAGGGGTGATTCTTGAGCAAAAGAACAGCTTACAGATCAATAACTTTGGGAGTGAACATCTCACTTTATGGAAGGCATAGAGTATCCATCCTGATTTCTACTGATACTGATGAATCTGAGCTTCACTCCTTGGCTCTTACTTACATTCTCTTTTTCTTTATTAAACATTCTGACACCAGCTCGGATAACTTCTCCAAACAGATCTTCTAGCATGACACAGACTCCCAAATAGTCTTTCTTTCCCTTACCTGATGTGGTGATGTCATTTAAGGTACTCCAGCATCTCTATCTACAGCAGAGCAAAAGATAGTGTGGGATGGGAGAACAATGGGCTTGCCATTAGAATTACTTGCTATTTATGTGACCTTTTCTTTCAGGGATTCATTTCCTCATCTGTAAAATAATGTAGTAGAACTAAAAGGCATCTTAAGATCCTTTCTCTCTCTAGCTCCTATAATCCTATTATTTATTTCACAAGAGTAGATTCATTCTAGAAGCTGGGGAGTAGCAGGTAGAAAATACATCTTTGGAGTGTTAGAATGAATTCTTTATCTTCCTGCTATTCAATTAAATGAACTAATTAGCATTTTTTCACTCTAATCCATTACATATCATCTCCCTGAGAACCTTAATGGGAGGGAGGTGCATTTCATCTCTTTTTCAGGACCAAACTTGGTCTCTATTATTATACTGTATTCTCTTTAATCATTTCCCCCTTCCATTTACAAGTTTTTGTCATTGTGCATATTGTTCTTCTGATTCTTCTTATGCATTTTATATTAATTCCTATAAGTATTCCAATTCTTCTCTATATTTTTTTATTCCATTAAGACTAGGACTATATTACTTTCTATCTTTGTGTCTCTTGGAGTGAAATAGTCTTTTATATTTACTAAGCACTTAAATATTTGTTGAAATGAGAATTGAAGAGATAATCACAATTCTTTGAATAAGATAACAGGAAATTGAATTTCTTTCCTATTTACCCTTTTAAGCTATGATTTATTTTTATTCTCAAGAATGGTTTGGCTGCTTATTTCAACCCACTTTAAACTATTTAAACAGTTCATAGCAGGGAAGGCAGTACTCTTGGGCATATACCATCTGACTGTTTATAAGGAAAGAGTAATGCAGCTTAATTAAGTAGGATCACATATAAATTTAGTCAGTGCAACTTGCTGAAGTAGAATGAACAATGCACTTTGAGACAGAGGACCTGGTTTCAAATTTAAGCTCTTCCAATTAAAGGACCAAGTCTACACTTCCATTTCCTCATCTGAAAAAATGGGATTCAAATACTTGGTCTACTTGCTTTAGAGGTGACTGTGAGGATCAAATAAGATAGTGAATGACAGATGTTTTGTAGAAGCATTGGAGTTTTGATATAGCAATAATATCTGCTCAGGACCTATGCAAATATAGCCTTTATATAATCTTTCTTTTCTTTATCTCAACTTCCATCATCACTGTAAAGTTGGGTTCTGAAAGCAAGTCTGCATCTCCCCCTTAGGGATATAAAGTATATCCCCAAGGGGAAGTGGAGTTATTCTTTTAATGCAGTTGGCTTAAGTCACTATTCTAATGTGTTTTCTTCAATATTAACAATAATATCTAATCAACATTAACTAATGCAATACTAATAATTGGTGCTTTCCTGACTATAGGCATAGTACTCTAACCACTCTACTACCCAGCTGCCCTCTGTTATTTACCATTTCACTCTGGTTCCTGGGAAAGCTAGATTCAATCTTAAAGCAGTTGTAGCAAAACTTTTGCCCTATCAATTCTACTTTTGAATTTGGCTTGGCTGATGAACAAGTTTCTTGCTCCTGAATGATACAGCATCTTATCTGTGTGATCAATGAACTACTGAGCTTAGTTCAGGTCTCTCTTTAATGTTGTGTTAACACATCATGAATTGAGATGGACTCCAACTCCAGGATTGGTGACTTCCCAACTTTTTGAAGTTGAAAAGGTATCAGCCTAGTCCACTTGATTGCCAACTTTCATTGAAGTTGAAAAGGTATCTCTCTCTCTCTCTCTCTCTAACTCTCTCTCTCTCTCTCTCTCTGACTCTGTCTCTCTGACTCTGTCTCTCTTTCTCTCTCTGTCTCCCTCTCTCCCCTTATCTCGGTCTCTCTTTTTCTCTCTCTCTCTTCCCATCTCTCTCTTTCTCTCCATCTCTCTATTTCCCTACCCAGAGACTTATAGCAGTCATTGCATCCTCACTAGCATATAGCCAGGTAAGAAAGAAAAACACATACACAGAGAGAAAGAGAGAGAGACAGAGAGACAGAGACAGACAGAGACAGAAAGAGACAGAGAGGAGGGAGGGAGGGAGAGAGAAGGAGAGAGACAGAGAAAACAGAGAGAGAGAGAGAGAGAGAGAGAGAGAGAGAGAGAGAGAGAGAGAGAGAGAGACAGAGAGACAGAGAGAGAGACAGAGATAGAGAGACAGAGAGAGGAGAGAGGAGAGAGAGAGAGAGAGAGAGAGAGAGAGAGAGAGAGAGAGAGAGAGAGAGAGACAGAGAGAGAGAATACAGATAGAGAGAGAGAGAGAGAGAGAGAGAGAGAGAGAGAGAGAGAGAGAGAGAGAGGGACAGAGAGGACAGAG